>NC_088643.1:56259363-56284363 GCF_964019385.1 Sycon ciliatum | reverse complement strand
ACAGATGTTTGTACTGTCCAGCCAATACCCATGCTGATTGACGTATTCCTATGCATACCGGTATGTGTGGGTTGGTGGGGTTATGGGTGTGTGAGTGTGTGTGTGTGTGTATGTGTGTGTGTGTGTGTGTATGTGTGTGTGTGTGTGTGCGTGTGCGTGTGTGCGTGCGTGTGTGCGTGCGTGTGTGTATGTGTGTATACATATGTGTGTATATGTGTACATGTGTATATGTGTGTATTCGGATGGTGTGGATGTGATGGCATTTTAGGTTGGGAATCAGCAGCAACAAGCACAGCAGCTCGGCCAGGGCCCTCAACAGTCACAGTCTTTACAGGCTTCCCCGGCACAACAGCAGCAACAACAGCAACAACAACAACAACAACAACAACAACAACAACAACAACAACAACAGCAACAACAGCAACAACAACAGCAGCAGCAGCAGCACACTGCTCAGGAACTAAGTGCTCTCCAGCGTCAGATCCTGAACAACCCTGAAGCCCTGCGTCGATTGCAGCAGCGCAAGCAACAGCAACAACAACAACAACAACAACAACAACAACAACAACAACAACAACAACAGCAGCAGCAACAGCAACAACAAAGGCTTCAGCAACAGCAGGTCCAGCAGCAGCAACAGCAGGTCCAGCAGCAGCAGCAACAGCACGTTCAGCAGCAGCAACCACAGCAGCAGCCGCAGCAACACGTCCCGGGCACGGTGCAGTTGCCTGGGCAAACCCGGTTACCCGGCCTGAGTGAAGCTGATGACCTGGCAGCATTGAGCAAGTTTGAGGAGAGCACTTTGTTTAGCTCCTTTATGAGCTGAGCCTTCTTGCGTATTCCTACCAATCATCGTACATGTTCAAGCATATTCCGACCAGTCATCCTTCAGTGTCAGCATGTCTCAACCTATGCTGGTAACTCCTCGGCTTTCCGGCTTTTTAATCTCTTTTTTTTTGTCTGGGTTTTGTTTGGTTTTGTTTCGCACTGCTTTTCTGTGTAGAAGCAATGCTGCTGTCTGCGTTTGTACTTCTAGTTCAAGGAGATATTTTTCGTCCGGCATACATCAATACTCCGTTTTTCTCAGGTCCAAGCTTTTAGAGAGGTACACGTCTGGTGTAGATGTGTTCAGCTATAGTTGGTATCAAGTCAAGAATGCACAATGCCGTGCACTCTTGTTGTTTTATCGTGTTTTGCATGCACTGCGAGTGGTGGTCATTTCTCCTGCACCATTGCCCGACAAACAGACCACGAAATGATGTTGTACCACAAGTCATACTATTCTGTCCTATCCACATTCTATATTTGATTTTACCATGGTTACTCGGGCTCTCTCGTTACTTCACATTCATGTTCAATGGTGCACAGTCTCCTCTCGTTGTTTTCATATCATTCTTACTCTTCCTTTTTTCTTTGTTTTTCTGTTGTGTTGTGCCCATGTGCACACACAAACACACGCACGTGAGCTGGTGCACGTCCTCCCTGGTGACTTGTACTTGCTGCTCAGACAAACATCCCAGTTCATCTGCCTACTCCGCCACATCTCTTTATTGGTTCTATACTCTCTCGGTCATCCGGTAATCAATCTTAGTTCATACCACAATCCCAATGGGTTTTTTGCATTTTCTTTAAATATCTTGGGACCGTTTTGGAAATAAGACGTAAGCTCCCTGTAGTAAACAGAAGCAGCTCAAGCGTCATCTCACGAAGGTTTTATTGAGATGTCACGAACAAATTGTGCGAAAGCTAGTTCGATGCATTTTTATATTTTTCATCGTTTCCTATTATTGTTCTTCACATTACATTTCCATCATAGTTATTTCTTTGTCCATCACCACGTTCTCTAGAGTTTGTTCGTGACATCTCAATAAAACCTTCGTGAAATGACGCTTCAGCTCAAGCTACCTGTAGTTCTTTTTTCTCTTTTTTTTGTGGTGATATAATTCTCTAGCCTATTACTAGTACTAGTACCAAGAGTCCATAAACAAATGCGCTCTTGCTAGTACTACTGTAGTATTCTCCTTCGTCTTTATTCATCCTTCTGAAGCAATATTAACATGTACTGGTACATGGTATACTGTGTTTACTATTTTTTTTTAAAAAGTTTTCTCTCCTGCTCTCTATGATCGCGATCCAGAGCCCATAATCGTTAAAACATGGTTATGGATTCTTCCCCGCTGTGATCCATCTCGCATTTCAAGCTGGCTCTTATCATCAGGTGTAAGAAATACATACATGTGTGCTTCTTTGCTCAATCCTGTGCTTTGTTTGTCTTAAAAAGTAACATTCTGCCAACCAATCAACATGTTTTCAGCCAAACAAGGCTAATACCTAATACCAAGAGTCCATAACCCCAGGGGCTATGGACTGTAGTCTTGGTATTAGGGTTGGTTCACATACCTTTGTTTGTCTTGTACGGGGAAGCCACCGGAAGCTACAAAGCTTTGGCTGTTTTGTTTGTCTCATACTGGGGGAGCTGCCAAAAGCTGTGTTTTGTTTGTCTCTTTAAATACTTGTACAAGTTTCGGTGCCGCCGGGAGAGCTGTCGGAAAATCTGTGTTCTGTTTGTCTCATGCGGGGAGCTGCCGAAACTGTCTTTCGTTTGTCTCGTACGGCCCGGTATTGCGCGCGGAATTTGTTTTGTCTGTCTTGCACGGGGGAGCTGCCGCATGCCGGAACCAGAAGCGGTTGGTTTTTTGTTTGTTTGTCTTGCACGGGGGAGCTGCCAGAAGCTTGCAATTGGGTGTCTTAAAAAATACCCTAAAATTGTTGTGGCATACAGCTCCCTGCTGTCTTTGTCAGCAGCAACTTGATTGTCAGTTTGTGCTGACATGGCTGCACTGTACAATAGTCAATACGTTTACTTGTAATATTAGTTGTAGTTTTTTTTTTTTTTTTTTTTTTAAACTTCCAAGCCTCTTGTACGGGCAAAATAAACACAAGTGCAAGGTCAACAGCTTAGTACCGAGAGAAAATGAGCTGAAATGGCTGTGAAAACAGTCTTGTACGGAGGAAGCTACAATGGCTGTGAAAACAGTCCAATAAGGAGGGAGCTAAAATGGCTGTGAAGACAGTCTAATGCGTAGCAAGGCGAGCCTCAGCCTGGACGAGGTCAACAGGCACAAGGTTGATGTGACGGCGGCGAACGGAGCGTGATCCTCGAACGAATATCATGAATATTATTAGTTGTAGTTGTACAATCATGCAAGGGTAATGGACTCTTGATGTAACCAAGAGTACATAACCGTACTCTTGATTGGAAAGGCTTCCTGTCTGAAGCCTTTCCATACTGGTACTCGATGTTCCAGTTTTGTGACACGAGAATGGCACGAGAATTAGTGTACCGCTGAGTGTACCGCTATACACGTGGTCGACACGTAGTCGACACGTTGTTGATACTTTTTTGACACGTGACCCCGTCAACGGTCTGCTTTGTGCCAATAGGCCACTCGGTAAACGCCGATGTCGCGTACGACAAAGACGACTATCCCGTACGCGAAATAGTTGAGAATTGCATGACGTGGACCTGACGGCAAGGACAACTGCGAGGAGGCCCCTTTCGGTACCCCTGACGGGAAGGAGAACTGCAGAAGTCGACGAAGTCGAACGAGGAGGTCCCTTTTCCGTACCCCATACTGCAAAGTGCCATTGATGGATACCTTTTGCACCTGGAACGACCCCTTAAACGCTGTCGCGGCGACTATCCCGTACGCGAAATAGTTGAGAACTGCTGACGTGGACCTTTTGCACCTGGAACGGCCCCGTAAACGCTGTCGTGTCGGCGGAGTGAATGTGCAGGGTACTAGGGTGAAAAGAATTGCTGCAAAGACGTCCCCTCTACTAGGCTCTAGGCCTTTGCCTTTGGAGACATCGTCGGCGAACTGAATGCGCAGGGCGAAAAGAATTGCTGCAAAGACGTCCGCTCTAGGCCTTTGGAGACATCGTGGGAACTCCTTCCGGTACTATACAAACTGCTGACGTGGCCGTGGACATGTACATGGAGAGTCATGGTGGGACTTCATGTACATGGATACATGGTGGGAATTCCTTCCGGCACCCCCGTACCGCAAAGCCAACGGTGGGGAAGGAGAAGTGCAGACGTGCAGGAAGACGAACGAGGAGGAACCAGGACGAGCGAGCAATGGCAGGACTAGCTGGACCGTAAGTAATAGCTGAATTGTGCATGACAACTTGACATCCATGCGGCACTCGCCACTTGCCACTGCATATTTCTTGTCCACTAACAATGTCTCTCTTCTGCCCCCTGTGTGTCCACGGCCCTGTTGCTGAATTGGCCCGATGAATCGAATGTCTTCCGCAGCTGGAACGGCCCCGTGAACGCTGTCGCGTCGGCGACTGAATGCGCAGGAGGGAAAATATTGCTGCGAAGACGTCTCCTCTAGACGACGGTAAGGCACCCCATTGATGTGTGCCAGGGTATCGCGCGATGGTGAATGAGGAATGATGAAGGGTACGGTGGGACTGTAGACCTGTATTACGTTACCTTCTACTAACACGTTATCAGGTGGAGAGTGTCTTGTAGTCACTCTCTCTATTCCTGTATACTTCATTACGTTTAAGGTGTACGTATAACTTCTCAAAAAAATTTAATGGTCTACAGTCGTGTCGGAAGGGTACGGTGGGACTGTAGACATGTTACCTTCTAACACGTTATCAGGTGGAGAGTGTCTTGTACTCACGTTATCACTATATCAGGTCGAGAGCGTATTGTAGTCACTCTCTCTATTCCTGTACTTCTTTACGTTTCAGGTGTACGTATAACTTTTCCAAAAAAATTAATGGTTCACGTCTTCAGATAGAGAGCGTATTGCACCGTCTAGTCTCTGTAGTGCATTGAGATTTTGTTGATCGAACATGAAATGGATACACAGACAAAGCCAGGCCAAGTACATGGCGAGATGTCGCCAGAAGAACGTCTTCAGGTAGAGAGCGTATTGCACCCACTGTCTAGTCGATTTTGTGGATCGCACATGAAATGGATACACAGACAAAGCAGGCCAAGTACATGAGAGAGTGGACGATGTGCAGATCGACACGGCCTGCGGGTACTTCATTAAAGTTACCCGTGACATAACTAGGATAAAAGTTAATCACTGCAAAAACATTGCCAAGTATGTGAGCACTTTGGACTTGACAGAAGAGTGCACGGGCGACGTTGACAAAACATACGGCGGTGACTGTCACTATCATGACAGCAGGGCACATCGCACGCAGCATCGCAGATCGTGTCGAATTGCGTATCATAATATTGCAAAATTGCTCCTGTGCATGCAAGTGGATTTCATTGCACTTCTCAGTTTGGGAAATGCTCGATTATGACAATTCTGCGTGTGAGTGCACTAGCCCTGAACAGACATGTAGGTGAACCGTTTGTGGTGTCTCATAGCCTACCTCACGACCTTCTGCTTTCTTTCTTCATCACTTGTATCTTGCAGGTATATCATCCCGTGACGACCACATTGAAGTCTGAATTTGAAGTGTGAAGATGCTTCAGCAACCACATCGTACTTTTCCATTGCTTTCATTGTGCTTCTACTGTGCATGTGTGTAACTTGTGGGGTAAACATGTGATGACATTGTATGCTGGCGACACGGTCAGATGTTCATGCGTCTAACGTACACCTGCATGTTATGCATTGAAAAGGGTTTGCCACTTGCGATCCTGGGACGAGTATCAGGTCCGCTTCGTCCTGTGTGGGCTGTATCAGATTGCTGTTCACTTCTCTATCTGTTGGATATGTGACTTTCTGCAAGTTTCTGGTGTATGATGGCCACGTCCTTGCTTGTCACTTTGTATGATATTACATTCTGTATTCGCTGCTTCCATGGCATGGTCTGCAAACTACAATCCTTGGGCAAATGTCATGTTTGCTATGTTGTGCTTTGGCCGTCAGCTTGTCTACACGCTGTAGTTGAATTATTTTTGTTTCACAACTGACTTCCTCAAGTACGGTGGCCACTGCTTTGCATGGCATTATACATGAAGAATTTCCTGTTTGTGTCGTGTGCATGTGCGTATGTGTGCGTGGCCACGTGTGTGTGCCGTGTGCATACACATGTTTGTGTAGTTGGGGTGGGGAGGGAACGGAAAAAGAGCTGAAATTATCCATATAAAAATCGCTCTGTGAGCGGTTCTGAAAAACCTTTACTGGTACTGCCCCGTCGTAAAAGTAAGAAATTAGAACTGGCCCATTGTCCCCCCAAATGCGAACTGATCCACCTAAATCGCGAATGACGGGACCCGAACGCACCAGTAGCACGAGGTTCCTACCTGTGGATGCAGATGGGGACGTTGGTCCGGACCATAGGCCATGTACTGTACTAGCGGAAGGCTTCCCTATCAAAATAATAAATTCTACTGCTACTACTGGTGTTACCCTATGATAATTGCCGTGATCCTGTGCCCTCCCGACCTCGTGCTACTGGTGCGTTCGGGTCCCGTCATTCGCGATTTAGGTGGATCAGTTCGCATTTGGGGGGACAATGGGCCAGTTCTAATTTCTTACTTTTACGACGGGGCAGTACCAGTAAAGGTTTTTCAGAACCGCTCACAGAGCGATTTTTATATGGATAATGCATGTACTCTTGCCTTGTCTTGGTCTGGCTGACAGCAGGGAGTCGTAAAATACCGGTATTTTACGACTCCCTGTTAACATGTTCCCATGGCGATGGATTTCGAGGCTTTCACAATAAAATTAATTTCGTTCAACGTTTGTGTAGCATGTTCTACGTCACTCCTCACGCACGCTGCGCGCCGCGCCGCGCCGCGTCGCAGCAGAATCGACACGTAGAAGCGCACGCATCCATTATCCAGTCAGCTCACAGATTCTACGAAATCAGTGAATCACTCACACAGTTTTCAAAGTCTGTACCAGCTTGTTACAGAACTGGTGAAGCTGAAGTGAAAGAACAAAGAATCAAAAGTACACAGAGATTATTGTTCTACTGAAGAAGAGTTTGGTTTGTAGATAATTCAGTTTCCTAGTGAGCGATAGGTTATAAACGGACGAGATGGTGAGCTTGTGCAACACTGTGGATACCTCCCACCAGGACATGATCGTAAGTTTAGCGAAAATACCTATTTTCCTTCATTATTCTGCAATAGGTTTTGAATAACATCAATATTATTTGTACGTGCTTATTCGTGACTGCACAGCACGATGCTCAGCTGGATTATTATGGAAAGAAATTGGCAACGTGCTCGTCTGATCGCAGCGTCAAGATTCTGGACGTTAGTGGTGGTAACCAGCGTGTGATAGCAGACTTGACTGGGTATGTCTGGCTGAGCTGAGCTGCGATGTGAACTGCTAGTCCTGTGATGCTTCCAAGCCTGGTACCCCTCGCATCTTAAAGGGGAAGTTAAGGCAAAAATCAAAATTTCACCAGTTGTAGTCTTCGGGGTGCTGAGTCGAATGGTCTTGGTCCGAGAAAGCTGAGACGCTCCCTTCCTACTTGAATCCCAATCGAACTCGCGCACTTCCACCGAAACTGGGTGACTGCGCCCTACTAGATGGGGATTTGTATGCAAAATGTCACTAAAAGCGCCATTTCGTTCTTATAAAAGCACGGATGACCGCGATTGGCCCATATGTTGTAGTCTTTTGGACGCTGAGTCGACTGGTTTTGGTCCGAAAAGGCTGCGATGCAGCGTTCCTCCTTTATTCCCAATCGAACATGGTTGAAGAAGCGGTCACGTGCTCCTGGGTGCCAAAATCACCTGGTCACCACGCCAGCAGGCGACAACTTTCACACCAAGGTTCAACTCGAGTTCAACTCGAGTGACAGGACTGCACCCAAAAAAGGTCAAAACAGGCTGTAAGTTGTACCCTACAGGCACGGTGACCAGCTGACTGGTGTACGCAGGAGCACGTGACCGCTTGTTCAACCATGTTCGATTGGGAATTAGGGGCGAACGCTGCATCGCAGCCTTTTCGGACCAAAACCAGTCGACTCAGCGTCCAAAAGACTACAACATATGGGCCAATCGCGGTCATCCGTGCTTTTATAAGAACGAAATGGCGCTTTTAGTGACATTTTGCATACAAATCCCCATCTAGTAGGGCGCAGTCACCCAGTTTCGGTGGAAGTGCGCGAGTTCGATTGGGATTCAAGTAGGAAGGGAGCGTCTCAGCTTTCTCGGACCAAGACCATTCGACTCAGCACCCCGAAGACTACAACTGGTGAAATTTTAATTTTTGCCTTAACTTCCCCTTTAATAGTTAGCCACGGAATATAATAGGATTGGTCGTATCTCGAGCACCCTTTATAACAGTCCTGTATCTGAGCAAAGTGTTTCTTCAACCTGAACTTGCCGGGAAAGAACACAAGAGGGCGACAAGGGAACAGTAGTCTTATCAGGTACAAGTGCTGTTTAGAAAGTTTTTTTTAAAGCTAGCAGCGCAATGGGTAAGGGAATATGCCAGGTGCCGACTATCCCGGGTCTTCTATTCGAGTGTTTTGGGCGCTGTCCGGTATTTGCGGAAACGAGTTCTAACTGTGTAACCTCCATCACGGTGGGTCACAAGTGCCACTATTGCCCCTACAGCGCATGTCAGTTATCTGAACACCTTGAGGGCCACCCTCTATTTAGATATGTGACTAATTCGGGGAATCAGAGCTTTGTGTTCTATCAGTGCACTATCCAATGTGCACCTAAAAGGTTTTCACACTTACGTGTATGCTGGCACCATTTTTTTTACTACCGTGGAATGTCAGGTGCATGTATATGTACCTGTCGTAATACCCAGCTCAGTGTCGTTTGAATGGTCTGTAGCAATGCTGTGCTGATCTTGTAGCAATGCTGTGCTGATCTTGTCACTGTAGCCATCAAGGTCCAGTCTGGCAAGTGGCATGGGCACATCCGTCCTTTGGCAACGTGCTCGCTTCTTGTTCATATGACCATAAGGTACGAATGATGGCCTAGTTGCTGCTTGCTATGTCTGATGCTGCTGCTGTTACTGGTATGCACTCTTGATATCATGTCGAAGTATGCGCCAGTTGATTACGGCCGTCGTTGTACTGTGCACGAAGAAAACTAACCCCTCTCCCCTCCCCCTATTTGTGGTGCTGAAGTTTCTATCTGTCTGTCCATCTCTTTGTGTGTTTGGTGTATGTACATGGCGCAGGTGATAATATGGCAAGAAGGACCTAATTCTAGATGGCAGAAGCTCTATGAATATGACAAGCATGTTTCCTCAGGTAAACACTCTAGTAAAAGTATGCTTGTGCAGAGCATGTGCATTACACAGCCAATTTATAATAGTGCGGGTGCTCGCTAGGAGGCCTTCCTTGGACACTTAGTTGTACATGTAACACCAGCACCCATTTACGTTGTATGGCTGCTGCTTCTGCTTTTGCTTTTGCTATTGCTCTCTGCGTGTAAAGTTATCTCAGTTTTTGTCTGGATATGCCCTGTTTGCCTTCTGGGAATATGTTCGTAATTCAATGATATCTTGGTTTGTACGTGTGCAGTAAATTCAGTTTGTTGGGCACCACATGAATGGGGAATGGTACTAGCATGCGGCTCATCAGATGGCAATATCTCGATCCTAACATATGCCGGTAAGTGTCATAAACCCTGCATACGATTTTCACCCGTGTGTGCGTGCATGTGTGTGCGCGCGTGTGTGTGTGCGCGCGCGCGTGCGTACGTGCTTGTGTGTGTGTGTGTGTGTGTGTCTGTGAAAAGTCACTTCAAACAGCTGTGTGGTGGATACCAGGCTAAAAATAGTGGCGGTCAATTCATCAGCCTTCCAAGCTGTTGAATGGTGTAATCCCAGCACAAGTTGCTATGTCTAACATAGCTGTTCGCTATCATCGCTTCCGCGATGGGCATGTCTGAGGTCTGAGGTGTGTCTGTGTGTGACTGTGTGTGGTATGGCATGGCGTCTCTCTCAATCTCCTTCCTCCCTATCTCCTCCCTGTATCTGTGTATGCCGGCTTAAGCGTTCAGTTCATATCTGGAATAAGTACATTGTAGCATTTTTGTGTGTCACTGGGAATGCACCGTGTTACACACAATATCCAGTTCAGCCTTTTGTCCTTGGGCTTAGTTTGTTCAACAGCTGTTACTCTACACTAGCCTATGTAAACATAGGGCACCGTGTACCAATACTCTGCAGTACTGCAAGAGCATAATGTTATGAATTGTGTAGAGAGTACCGTAGAAGTCCGTAAATAAGTACCTGCCCGAAAGAAATACCCCCTTCATTCTTTTGGCTCTGTCTGGTGAAGTCAAGTCAAGCCCGATAAACATACTGCCCGAAATAAGTACCGGTACGGTGTGCAGCACGTAGCATGTACATCGACATGAAAATGACTTCTCCACTACACACAAGTCAGGTCCGAAAGTTAGTTCGTGCCCGAAAGTCAGTACCCGCCCGAAAGTTAGTACGGGTGTGGTCACTAAATTCAAAAGTAAATACGTACTTATTTACGGACTTTTACGGTAATCTGAGAACTTCACCGTGGGCAGCTGAGCTGATTTTTGAATATTTCCCTATACTTTTTTTTAAGAAATTAGAGGCCACATGCCACGTACTGCTCTTTTCTCTCCCAAACTCAACACTTTCTTGTTCGAGTCCCGGTGGTGTGACTGATGATTTTTTCTTTCTTTCATATCTGGCTTGCAAGTGTTGAGTTTGGGAGAGAAAAGAGCAGTACGTGGCATGTGGCCTCTAATTTCTTAAAAAAACTTTGAAATTCTCCGTGAAGTCCAAATTTGAAATTGCAATTTCCCTTTACTGTATTAAAAAAAAGCGCATTGGATGTGATGTGTGATCATAGATGTGTTGATGGTGTTTCCTCCTCTGTTGTTCTGTGTTTCCTTGGCCCATGCAGATAATGAATGGGATACTTATCTGATCAAGAATGCACATGCAGTAAGTGTTGTGCCTGTTGCATGTGTGTGTGTGTGTAGGGGGGGGGGGGGGGGGGTGTATCGGTACCCTTGCTATTCTATGTGATACGTCACCATTGGTGTCGACCCCGGTGGTGTAATGGTAACTTCTGCTTAGCACTGGGGTGTTGCAAGTGGTGCTGTTTTCGTATAGTGCTGTACATTTCGCTTGTAGTGAGACATTGTGCACATGGGTGATAATGTGCACATGGGTGATGATGTGCACATGGGTGATGATGTGCATATGGGTGATGATGTGCACATGCGCACACGTACATGCGCGCACACACACACACACACACACACACACACACACACACACACACTTACTTACTTACTTACTTGTTGCTCACTGCAAAAACTGGTCACGTGGGTCTCCCCGGGAGAGGGGAGAGAGACTCAAAAGGAATCTTGGAAAGATGACTCAATTGGCTATTGAACCGCCCAACGGCCGACACCCCCTGAAATCCCCAAAACTCTGGGTGGACTTGAAAATGATCCCACTTATGGGCTCACCACACCTCAGTAAGTGGGTGAGGACAAGGTGCAGAAAAAGGATTGACGGCATCAGGGTATCCGTCCCGGGATCCAACTGCAGTTACCCCTGCCCCCAGTGAAGGTAATACTTGCCACTAGTGTGGGTGGCTAAATCAGAGTGGATCTGATACAAGCTTTACTAGCACCATGATTACACAAGAGTTAATCTAGCCAGAAGTAGTCCATGGTTAACAGGTATGTACACTTCAAATAGAAAGTATATGAACCCTGAAACCAACAAAGGTGGTAGGTACAACATTACACCTTCAAGCAGCCGAGCCCGTTGGCAACAGACCCAACACTATCCGGCATAAGTGTACCCACCAACCGAACTAGCTGGCACACACACACACACTCTCTCTCTCTCTCTCTCTCTCTCTCTCCTCCCTCTCTCTCTCTCTCTCTCTCTCTCTCTCTCTCTCTCTCTCTCTCTCTCTCTCTCTCTCTCTCTCTCTCTCTCTCTCTCTCTCTCTCTCTCTCTCTCTCTCTCTCTCTCTCTCTCTCTCTCTCTCTCTCTCTCTCTCTCTCTCTCTCTCTCTCTCTCTCTCTCTCTCTCTCTCTCTCTCTCTCTCTCTCTCTCTCTCTCTCTCTCTCTCTCTCTCTCTCTCTCTCTCTCTCTCTCTCTCTCTCTCTCTCTCTCTCTCTCTCTCTCTCTCTCTCTCTCTCTCTCTCTCTCTCTCTCTCTCTCTCTCTCTCTCTCTGAATGATTTTCTCTCGCAAGGTGTGAAATCTTTTCTGCAGGTTGTACTTGTGACACATCTGCTGCTATTCTTGTTGCTATTCTTGTTGCTATGCTTCACAGGTTGGTTGCAATGCTGTCAGTTGGGCACCAGCCACAGCACCATTGACAGTGGTAAGTAGTACGTGTAGATTATCTCTTGAGTATACATGACTTAGCGCAGTGTGCCCTTCATGCTTACATGTTCTGAAGTACAGTGGTGTGGTTTCATCAACAGCTGGTGTGTGTTTATCCGCGCGCGTGGTCATTTCAGACATAGGTTTTCACCCAGAACCTGTTACTTCTCGCTTGCATCCACACCTTAAGTTTTCACCATACGTTTCCTGCCTGTTCTCCCTTATAATATCCTTGGACACTTGTTTTGCAGCCGTTTGGCTGACGTGCTGTTTGGATACTGGTACATATGGTTTGGCTGTACACTGTGGTACTGCTAGTTTCTGGCCCGCTCCACGTCTTCTGAAATAGTTGCTCAGTGCCGAGCACCAATTGACCCGTTGCTACTGGTTGCAAATTTAGAGAAAAAATGTATTTCTGTTGCTTGTGGCTTCCTTGGTTTTCAGGCTGGTCAGAGCGCCTCTCCGTCTGTCAAGCGACTAGTGTCTGGCGGGTGTGACAACCTGGTGAAGATCTGGTGGTGAGTAGTTGTAGTCTTGTTGTGTGTACATGTAGTCTTCATGTTCTCGTATCAAGAGTACTAATGCATTCTCCCATGGGCATGCAGCTCTCCCATGGACATGCAGCTCTCTCATGGACATGCAGCTCTCCCATGGACATGCAGCTCTCCCATGGACATGCAGCTCTCTCATGGACATGCAGCTCTCTCATGTTCTGCTCTACCAACAGGCGAGCGCCACGTGAAACGTTTTGCCGGGCCTTGCGCGCTATCCCGTACCGTGCCGTCAAAGAGAGCTGGCTGCCAGCGTTCGTCCACATAGTCAAATAGGGCTTTCGACGGCAGGGTCACAACGTGAGGCAACTTGGTAGAAGGTGCATGACTGTATGCGATGTGTGTCGTAGCCTGTAGGCAGGGCATTAATGTGAGTTCGAATCCCATGCTATGTGTGGACCTAAAGCTAGGACCACAGCCTGAAGGAACTTGGTACAATATGCACGTCTGCGATGTGGAAGAATACAGTTAGGATCATAGCGCGGAACATCAACAAAGGAAAAGAAGAAAACGAGAGGGCTTGAAAGTTGAAAGCCCAGGAGCCTTCGCTATGCTTTGTTTTACCTACGATTATCGGGCACATGTTTTTTTGTACAGACGTTTCTATCAGTTTGAATAACACACATGACGACCTAGGTAAAAACATTGCACAGCGAGGGCTTCTGGGCTTTCAAGCCCTTTCGTTCCTAACTTTTTAGTTACCGGTAAAAAACAAACTTTAGCTCCTGAACACAATCATGTTGATAGATACGCAATCTGCTGACAGAACTGTTTCGTCCTTTGTGGACTCATCAGCGCAGCACAGAGGAAATGAGGCCGAACCTTGATAATGATAGCAATGAGAAATAAATTGTCCAAAGCCAGATTTAAACCAGGCCCGAACGTACCTTGCCAGAGTGCTCAAACTGACAAGTCAGTGAGCTCTGCATAACGCAAACAGCAAAGGCACTACCCCACACAAGAGTGGTCAACTGCTACAAGAGCAGAACGTACCTTGCCAGAGTGCTCAAACTGACAAGTCAGTGAGCTCTGCATAACGCAAACAGCAAAGGCACTACCCCACACAAGAGTGCTCAACTGCTACAAGAGCATATGTTGATAGATACATACATGTAACTCTAAACTCCCAGATAGGTAAATTCTACCAGGTAGTTATAATTATTATATTGCGCTCTGGTGCTAGCTTATTAATTTTGCATTTTTTGGAATTTTTTCAACACATAACATGGGGTTCGAATCCGCACTATCGCCCTGCGTGCATTCCCTCGATACACTTCCTATTCATACACATTCTACCAAATCAGAAATTGCTTCACCTTATGATCCTACAGTTGAAAGCCCTCTTTGAATATGTGGCCAGCTAGCCGTCTTTGATGGTACGGTACGGGACATGTACAGGATAGCGAGATAGTGAAAAAGAAGAAAAAAACTAGGACCATAGCGTGAAATAGCTACTTGGTAGAATGTACATGAGTTACATGTGAGTTACATAATTATATATAATATGTGTGGTAGAACAATCTTTACTTATAAAAAAGAGGCACCTGTGACGTGTGTCTGTGTGTGTGTGTGTGTGTCACGCTCCTTATAAAGAAGAGGCACCTGTGACGTGTGTTTTTGTGTCACGCTGAAGCGCTGCAGAGCAGCGCTGCCCTGAGCACGCGAAGCGTGCGAACAGTGTAGCACAGTGTAGCTAGCGGCCGCAGAAGCACTGAGCACGCGAAGCGTGCGAATCGTGTAGCTAGCGGAAGCAGCCACAGAAGCACTGAGCACGCGAAGCGTGCGAATCGTGTAGCCACCACCACGTGCTGAGCACGCGAAGCGTGCGAACAGTGTAGGTAGGTGGTAGCAGACACGATCAGTACGAGTAGCAGTAGCAGCCTAGCCGCGCGCAGAAGCACTGAGCACGCGAAGCGTGCGAATCATGTAGCCACCTAGCCTAGGCCATACTGCCATAGGTAGCACTAGCAGCCGCACAAGCGCTGCGGACCACGTGAACCGTTCTCTGCAAATATAAACATCTGCAACAAAAGGATACAAAAGATCTGCACTGACTGCACTCTGCATCTGATCTGCAGTGAAGAGCGCATCGCACTTTTTTTCGTAAGTTTATGAATTTTTTGAGCCGCTTCATCCGCCACCAGGTGATGGACAACCCTGACCAGCCTCCCGAAGGCGTAACAGACGTCCCTCCTTCTCCTTCCAACGATGAAGAACCTCCCTCACCAGGACTTCAGCGGTCTGGCCACCACCACGTGCTGAGCACGTGTGCTGTTCATGTACTTGCTTCACCCGCATGCCACATTCGGCCAGGCAACGCTGGCCGGTGGTGCTGCTAGTTTTTTAATAAGAACTAAAAACCTACCAAGCTCAGGGCCCTCACTATGCTTCGGTTTTACCTAGGTTATCATGTGTTATTCAAACCGCTAGAAATGTCTTTGCAATACGATTATCGGGCACATGGTCTTGTTGTGCATGGACAACTTGGGACCGTCAGATTGATTTATCTGAACTGAGCCAGCCGGGAAAAAACCCTCGCGCCGACGGACGCTGGAATGAGGGGAAAAAACGGGTGTATAACTATAACCCCAAGTGGCAAGATGGAAGTAAGGCCAAGCATAGTTGGTTCAGATTGATACAAGTCCAAGCTGCAATGGCTGTTTCTCGCAGGTCCTTGATTCATACACCTGTAGAGTTAGCACATGCCGTTAACCTACATAGCAGTGCACTCTGTCTCCTGGGCGTTAACCTACATAGCAGTGCACTCTGTCTCCTGGGCGTTAACCTACATAGCAGTGCACTCTGTCTCCTGGGCATTAACCTACATAGCAGTGCACTCTGTCTCCTGGGCGTTAACCTACATAGCAGTGCACTCTGTCTCCTGGGCGTTAACCTACATAGCAGTGCACTCTGTCTCCTGGGCGTTAACCTACATAGCAGTGCACTCTGTCTCCTGGGCGTTAACCTACATAGCAGTGCACTCTGTCTCCTGGGCGTTAACCTACATAGCAGTGCACTCTGTCTCCTGGGCGTTAACCTACATAGCAGTGCACTCTGTCTCCTGGGCGTTAACCTACATAGCAGTGCACTCTGTCTCCTGGGCGTTAACCTACATAGCAGTGCACTCTGTCTCCTGGGCATTAACCTACATAGCAGTGCACTCTGTCTCCTGGGCGTTAACCTACATAGCAGTGCACTCTGTCTCCTGGGCGTTAACCTACATAGCAGTGCACTCTGTCTCCTGGGCGTTAACCTACATAGCAGTGCACTCTGTCTCCTGGGCGTTAACCTACATAGCAGTGCACTCTGTCTCCTGGGCGTTAACCTACATAGCAGTGCACTCTGTCTCCTGGGCATTAACCTACATAGCAGTGCACTCTGTCTCCTGGGCATTAACCTACATAGCAGTGCACTCTGTCTCCTGGGCGTTAACCTACATAGCCGTGCACTCTGTCTCCTGGGCGTTAACCTACATAGCAGTGCACTCTGTCTCCTGGGCGTTAACCTACATAGCAGTGCACTCTGTCTCCTGGGCGTTAACCTACATAGCAGTGCACTCTGTCTCCTGGGCGTTAACCTACATAGCAGTGCACTCTGTCTCCTGGGCGTTAACCTACATAGCAGTGCACTCTGTCTCCTGGGCGTTAACCTACATAGCCGTGCACTCTGTCTCCTGGGCGTTAACCTACATAGCAGTGCACTCTGTCTCCTGGGCGTAAACTTTCTATAATAATGTCTGAGGAGCTTACTGAGAGCATCAACCAGTGAAGCAAATGATTCCCTCCTTTGACAGATCGGTGATAGTTGATTCCTGCAAGTTGGAGTGCTTGCAAGAAGCCTCCAAGTTGTCTCAGTATTCTACGGAATGTCCACAGTTCGGTTGTCCTCCTGTGCAGACTGCAGCACAGGTTCCAACCTTTCGTACATCAGGTACTCTGTGAGGGCAAGATCACGTACGCTGCTGTTGGACAAATTGCCAACTATCTTGTGAAAAGTGATTCAAATCCGGTCTCTGAACGTGGCCAAGCTAATTTCCATCATTTCTTCCTCATCCACTTGTGGAGAGTCAGCGGACGCTTGTCCATTGTTCGGTGAAACCGGTAGAACATCTCAGCACTGACTAGGTTGCCTATCATCATTCTGAGGGTCTTCAAGCGAAATCAAAGACGTGGTGATTGGAAAAGGTAATGCGACCTGCACGGGACTCCGAACTGCAATGACTTTGGGCACGAACCATGTGACTAGCTTCGCGAAGCCTGGCACACTATCCTGTACCACCCAAGAGAGCTAGCAGGCAGCGTTCACCCACTTATTCATTCTCTCGATGTTTGTTGCTGGTGCTGTTGTTGTTTAGTGCGGAGAGTGGTCAATGGACGGAAGAACACAGCCTACCACAGCACACTGACTGGATCCGCGACTGTGCCTGGGCCCCCACTATTGGACAACCATCTCTAACCATTGCCAGCTGTTCACAGGTAAGGGCATGCCATCTGCAATTATCTATTTAATACCACACGAAGAGTGTTCTTTGTTGGCTGCCTCCCACCTGCTGCTCACACACCCATCGCCTTTTATGGGAACACCTCGTTTACGGTATGTCAGCATTACAGTATAGTTCTATAGTAATGTGCCACACACTGCCCAGTGCATGGCGCATCCGCTCTGTGGACTTGTGACACCGCGATACTAGGAGTCACGCTTCATGACAATGGTGGTGTTTTGAACAATTTTCAATTTTTGACAATTTTTTTTTGACATAATCTTTTCGACGACGCACGCGCATGCGAGTCTTTTGGAATGTTTTCCCTCGTGCACTTGGCCGGGCTTTACACTACAAGGTCGGTGATCAGCACGTGCTCTCACACTGCTCTGCGGCAAAATGCGCGTTTCTCTGAAAAAGGTGACGTCAACCAAAACTTCCGCCGTGGGCGGGGGTATCTGCAGATTGTGCAGGGGAGATCCGGAGTTGCACACTCTTGTTTACTAGTACTGCTGCAGTGTAGTATCTATTCTTGATCTCGTTCTTCCACGACTGCATGATTGTGTGCTGGCCTTATTAGTCAGGAGATGGGTGATGAGAACGGCCGTTAGGCCTGTGTGCTCCCATAGCTCAGTCGGTTAGAGCGCCGTGCTAATAACGCGAATGAGGTTCGAGCCCTGCTGGGAGCATGTTTTTTTAATACTTCAGAACTCGAAATTCTGTGCACATGCTAGTATTGATCACGGTGGTGTACACATCCTGGTGCTCCGCATTGCCTGGCACTGTTTTGCATTGCGTGATACCAGGGAGTAGTGAAGTAGTAACTTATCTGAAACTGGTATTTTATTACTCCCTGATGATACTACTGTATTGTACTGTCGTGGACATGGATGTGAGTACCGCTTCACACAGCTGCATGGCCAGCGCCCTGGGGCCGCTAGACGTGTGACCAGATTTCCATGTCCACGACAGTAGTACATGTACTGCATTCCGAGGCATTTCACTCCGCCACCGTGGTGAGCTGTTTGGGGATGTAGGTGCTGAGTGGAGTGCTACAGTAGCTGTTGGTAGTGTACCACTGATTGCTATGCCAGTCTGTGCAGGCGTCGTCTTTCATTTTGCTATATTGTTCATTTTACAAGGAGCTGGTTTCTGTGACTTTTTGTTTCTTGCATGTGTGTGTGCAGGACCAGCAGGTGATCATCTGGACCAAGGATGATTCTCCTGGCAGTGCATGGCAAGGAAAGGTGAGTCAGCGCTGTCGCCACCGATAGCGTTGCATGTGTGCCTTTGTCAAGTGTTTGGTATTGTCTCTTCTATCGTATAGCATGATGATCTGCATGTCCACTAGTACAATCTGTCTGTGTATGTGTGGGTGCGGGGCCGGGTGTGGGTGTGGTTGCGCGCTCCTGTGGAATGCTCATCATTACAAGGCAGCTAGAAAACTACTGCTTGCTCACAACTGAGGGGAGAAAGTGTGGATCGTGTTGGGTCCAAGTGCTAAATCCGACTTCGAAGTCGGTGCACTCGCTCTTCGACGCCAACACGCATTACTTACTCAAGGAAACAACTTCGTTCATGATGAATACTCAAGATCGATTCGACAGATCGTCTTTTTTGTGAGGCTGGAATCAATAATCATAATGAGTGGCGTGTCATCTCCCGGTGTTTATTTTACTACTCCCTGGTTTATACCTACATGATAATAGTCACAAGTTATCGTGCATCCAAACCTGAGCCAAAGTAGATTACTAGTACTACAGTTGCGCTCACTGAAATCCGATCCAAAGTGCAAAGCTGGCGCCCTCAACTAGCACGCCCTTGACTTGGCCCTGGAAGCCGTACGAATGCGGCTGGACTTACACATGTACAAGTACAGTGATGTAATCAGAACTGGTCCAGGGTGTCAGCTTTGCACTTCGGGTCGGATTTCAGTGAGCGCAACTGTAGTATGTGAAATAGATTCAGATTTTCATGTGGATTATGGATGACCCAGTTTCCATGTTCTCTCTCTCTCTCTCTCTCTCTCTCTCTCTCTCTCTCTCTCTCTCTCTCTCTCTCTCTCTCGCTCTCTCTCTCTCTCTCTCTCTCAATCTCTCACTCGTGCACTCCTAGGTAATGCACAAATTTGATGACACACCGTGGCATGTCAGCTGGTCAATCACTGGTGATGTGCTGGCTGTCTCGTCTGGCGACAATAAGGTCAGGAGAATGACAGAGATCCGTGTGTGTACATGTATCATAATGTATGTGTGTGTGCGCGTGTGTGCGTGTGTGCGTGTGTGTGTGTGTGTGTGTGTGTGTGTGTGTGATACGTTGTGTGAGTGCAATGCTTATTTAGAAAAGCGATTCTGTCAGCTTTTCTATTATTGTTGATAGACTGTGTAAGCCAGTTTAGACACGTCTTGTTTTTGCATGACTATACGTAGTGGTGGCCTGCGGAAGCGAAGGCTATAGCTTGTGTGTTTCTGAACATTCAAGTGATGCTAACGCGGATCCCGCGAATATTATATTATTATACGTGAGCAGTGAACAAGCCGAGTTTCATGCATACGTCACCTGACAGCTGCAGCCATCACTCAGCACCCACTAGATCATTATACAGTTTCATTGTAATCCAGCTTAGAATCAAGTTTTAAATCAGAGTGAAATTTCTTTGTGTCGGCCTATAAGCCCATGTGTATGTGCTTGTATCCGGGTTTGTGCACAACGTCGTGTGTTTATAACATTTATCCGCCGGTGTGTGTGCTCGTACATGTAGTGCAATACGGGTGTTCAGAATCGCCGTTAACGGCTGTACGCTGTGCCATGTGTGACAAGCGTGCACAATCCACAGAAGTGTGCATCTGCCTGCACTTTCTCTATCCACTGTATCTAGTGCTGTAACAGCAGAGTTTCGCATCACATGAACAGCATGCTTCGATTGGTTGGGGTTGCAAACAGTGCAACGTGACCACCATAGTTACTGTACCCAAAGCAGGCTTGCTGCGTACAGCCCTGTACTCTGTAGTTCACATCGCCATAGAGTGCGCGTGGTGCCTAGGGGGTTGTCTCGGCATGTGAAATTCTGCCACCACAGACCCAATGGACGTGTGTGTGTGTGCATGTGTGTGTGTGTGTGCATGGTGTGCGTGTGTGGCCGTGTATGCACATGCTGTTTGTGCTTGTTACGTACAGGTTACCCTCTGGAAGGAATCATTTGGTGCCAGTGGTTTGGTGTGGACACAGCTAAGCGAGGTTTAGGCATGCTAGCGGGTGTCTAGTGTCGGAACGATTACACGATTTTTGATTGATCTACACCGCTGTATTTATGCTGAGCCTGTGTGTGTGCGCGCATGTGTGTGTGGTGTGTGTGTGCGTGTTTCCCATGAAGAGTGCGGTGCCTGCGTGCGTGTGTGTGCAGAGTATAGTGTTTGTTTTGCTGTAATTCCGCATCTGTATGTGATGTCCGTACCTTATTCCTAGCTATTTTATGCTTTATGCTTATAGTGAACAATGCCACTCTAACAAGACAGCTGCTCTTCTCCTCTCAGTAATTCTTCACCTGACGACTGTATAAATAAGCTCCTCTCATTAGCGTTTATTTTTTTATTTCTTCAAAAATGACTGTACAAAACTATTCATGTACTTGATTTTACAGCCAGGGGCCCGGGGAAGGGAAATCGTATGGTAGAGTGCAACAAAGTTTGTGGGGTGTGAGAACCTTCCCAAGATATCACTTAGCCGGTTTTTGTGTGGAGCTGTGTCCGCTCGAAGATAATTTGAGTGTGGATTGCCTGCGGAACGTGTACAAAGGTCACGTCGAATGACCTACAGAGAGCCTCCACAACACGACCATGAAAGGACGAGATGGTGGGTGCTCTCGCGGTACTTTATGGTACTGGTCGCTGGTATGTCTGCTTTTTTTCCATTTGCCTTAGTATGTATTCAATACATACATAAAGGCAAATGACTCGGAAAAAGCAGACATACCAGTGACCAGTATGTATTGCATGAGTGAGCAGTGCTACTCATGTAAGCTCCTCGCCTTGAAACCAATGGACGCAGGAACAACAGTTAACGTTTATTTTATATTCCTTCAAACAGCAGCTAGTTACCAAAAGTTACCAAAAGCACAAAGCAGTTACCAACAGCACAGCGATGGCTGCTAAGTGCATGCATGTATTTTTGTGAAGTTTGCATGAAGCTAAAAAAAAAGCGAAACGGAAACGACATTTTGGAGATGAAACAAGTAAATTATTTTTTTAAAGAGAGATTTCATGACACACGCTACGCACCCTACAAGAGATATGGAAACATAGTGGGTGGTGGTGGGGTGTTTGGTAGGGGGGGGGGGGGGGGGCACCTCAAGGGTACGAGAACAAATGCAGACACACGCATATAGATATGGACTAAGCACACGTGTGAAGACTCAGCATATGAATCTGATCATGGCCCAAAACAGTAAAACACCCTGGAATACGGAGGCACACAAAATAGGTATGGAAACAAACAAAAAATGGATGTCAAAACGATCTCTGCAAACAGGCTGCGTCGGTGGGCTGCAATATAGAAAGTAACGAAAAAGTTGGACAGGAGCCGATTGGATGGGCCTATTAGCTGCAGGTCGTCAGGAGCTGAGCCTCCTTGATGGTTCAGGAGCTGAGCCTCCTTGATGGTTTAGGAGCTGAACCTACTTGATGGTTCTGCTGGCAGTCTTGAGCAGATTGAACTGCATCTGCAGTTCTGGATAGGACGGTGCAATGACGTCAATGCACTGGCACAGGCTCTGCATGACGCGAGGGCCGTACTTGCTGGTAATGGACTGGGTACTGTCCAGCACGGATACGGCGTAACTGAGATAGTTGAGCTTGATGTGAATATCACTGCCAAGGTCACTAGACAGCTGCTGGATGAGTGACAGTAGAATCTGCTGGCTGAGATGACACTGTCCATTTGCTGGGAAGATTGTCTCGACAGGAAGCAGCTTGCACAGGTACACCACGGTGCCAATATTTGACGCTGACAAAGCCTGGCCAGCAAAGCAAAGAGGGAACACAGAAAATGGAAAGAACATCATGCTCAGGCGGATAAAACCTCATGTTCATTGCGGAGTGCTATACGAGCATGATACGCAGCCAGAGAGATAAGAAAACCTAATGTTCATTGCGCAGTGCTACACAAGTATGATACGCAGCCAGAGAGATAAGCACCACAGAACATGCTCTGTCCCCACAGAATAACGCAGACAACATCTTAAAATTATGCGCATAATTACTAGTATTCGGGCGAAACAGGCCACTATGCGGCAAATATGCGGGATTATACGGTCATAGTGCACGAGTTATCTGCCCTTGGTACAACATTACTTCATTATGTATATAATAACACATGGTACGGAGGGCATTATGGCTGATTTATGCCCTAGTGCGTAGCCCGAGGTCGTGCACCGTAGCCCAAGGGCCGCAGGCCCGCGGGCTACGGTGCACGACCGAGGGCTACGCACTAGGGCATACAATCAGCCATAATGCACGACGCACCATGTGTTTATTATAGTTCATACATGCCAAGTGCCTAGTTGTAGACAAATTAATAAGGTAAACATGGTCAAGGGAGGAGGAAGGTTCCAATCAGCTGTCATATGAATGAAGGGTCGAACAAGATCGGAAGGAGCTTTCTCCGTGGAATGATAGAACGTTTTGTGTCAGATTTACTTGCAGTTCCAGGAATATGCCTTTGCATTTTGGTGTTAGTGTTGCCTATTGGGCGGTGCGGAAGTTAGCTGATTCGCTGCTGCTTTGGAGTTAACGTTGGATGCAAACATCCTTGACCAAATGGCACTAGTAATTAGACTAGTTTTGAGAGTACATTGTAAGTTTTCTTATTCGGAACAATGATACTTTTTCACATACATCTGAGATTGTGTTCGCATTGCTTTCAGTTTACTTGAGGTCCATATGTACACTGGACATGTAGCTAGTTACATTTGAAGTACATGTACATGTAATGTAACTGTATATTTTGTAGGAGTTCGAGATACAATCTGATCCATTCCAGATAGGTAACTTTGTGATGCATGTTCACCTGTCGACTTGTTCGTCTCAATTGACTTGAATTTAGTAATGCATTGCAATGATATGCTGTGTGCTATTGTCACGTTGTTATCAATTACTTCTCCTATGTCGACATTGCCAGTAAAATATAATTGTTTTGGATGGTACACGTAAGTAGTTTCGTTTTGTGTGGTGTGTGCGAGTGCATGTGGTGTCCTTAGGAATGGTCCCATGCGTTCTATGTGCGCTGGAGTACTGCCAGTTATGTGCCAGGTCACTGCCCAAAGGCATGGCTTGGTGCATATTTGGCAGTGCACCAGCGTACGTAGTACGCCTGGGGTCATTCCTAATGGGCATGGGTACGCCGTACCCGGGCATTATCGTCTGATAATGCCCTGGTACGGTGGTGCTCTGATTGGCCAAATGCTAGCAACGACCTGACAACAGGCACGTGACATGTATGAAAGTACAAGTAGGGTACAGTTTCATGCAAGTATACAACTTTGTCGTACAAACTCATGGGTGGGTGCGACTTTGTAGTACATTTTCAGCATCATGTACTATTTTGAAGTACTAATATTTTCTTGTACATTCCCATGGGTAGCGCGGGTTTTATGCAAAATTTCTCGAAAACGCGGATGAAAGCCAATAACGCAGAAAATTGCGCGTCCGCGGAATCGTGGTATCCTGTGGGGACAGCATACTCTCTGAGCTGATGATTGGCCCTACAGTGCCATGAAACTCCGAGTATGACATGTATGACAAAACAAAAGTTCCCTGCCATTGTGAGCTTGTGAAGGCAGTTTACATGTACCGTAAAGTACCGTTGATCCGCCCCCTCTCTAATTCCCGCCCCCTGTCGATTTTCTCCTTGTGAAGCGACTTGGGCGTATACAACGAAATACGATGTTGAACCGACGCATGCAATGCTGTACACAATACTTGCCAATCCAGGATCAAAATGTGCACAATCCAGCACATTGAGTGTGATCCTCTACGTTGTACATCGTACTGCACTTGACAGCCTTGATCTAATTCCCGCCCCCTGCCGAAAAACCAGCTGGGAAGCGACATGGCGTGGGGGCGGATCAACGGTACATTACGGTATATGTGAAGGCACAACTCTGATCTAACTAGGATTAGTTCATCATATGGATTAGCATTGCTTTATCAAATACATGTACAGCACAATTAAAGGATTCAAATAGGTGAGTGCATGCAGATTTTACAGTTTTTTTTAGTACTTTGCAGCAGCACTTTTTGCTGGCTTGTTTTGAAGAGGCAACACTTACATCCATGAATGCTTGTTGATAATCGCCTTTATCAACGAGCTGCTGCAGAAGTACCTACAGGACAGAACCGGAAGAAACACACACACACACACACACACACACACACACACACACACACACACACACACACACACACACACACACACACACACACACACACACACACACACACACACACACACACACACACACACACACACACACACACACACACACACACACACACACACACACACACACACACACACACACACACACACACACACACACACACACACACACACACACACACACACACACACACACACACACACACACACACACACACACACACA
>NC_088643.1:55964363-56256863 GCF_964019385.1 Sycon ciliatum | reverse complement strand
GTGTGACCCAAAGCCAGGCTAGGTTTGTAATAAGGTCCTAGAACCACACGCACGCACGCATGCGCACACACACACACGCACGCACACACACACACACACACACACACACACACACACACACCTTTTGACCTTTGACGCCCATCGCCGGAGGCGATGATAGCAATGCTACGGCAGAAGCCATAGCAACTTGTGCTGGGATTGCACCATTCAACAGCTTGCAAGGCTGAATTGGCCGCCACTATTCAGCCTGGTCTACACCACACAGCTATGAAGTGGCTTTTTCTGGCCAGTGAATCCCTACTTTTTGGTCTCTTTTTTTTCCCGCACACACATCACACCACATACTCCGGCATGCACTGGCTGTTGGTAACCACCCAGGAGAATGAAAGAAAAGTCAGGAAGAGTCTGAGAAAGAGAAGAAAGACGTGTGTGACCATAATCGTCGGGAATCGAACCCGCGACCTGTCGATTGGAAATCGCTGCACATACCACTGAACCATATGGGACACACACACACACACACACACACACACACACACACACACACACACACACACACACACCGTGGCTAGCACGGTCTGTTCTTGCAACCATGCACGACTGATACCTCCAGAGAGGCACATTGCAACAATGCCTGTGCTCACCGGGAAGGATAGACGACTTCAGTTCAGTCTTTAGCCCCTTCTCAAACTTCTGCTGCACTGCTGTGGCAACAGTGCTGGGAAGTTGAGTGGCTGAAGACTGCTGCCGCTGCTTTTCCGATTGCCGCTCTTTCTGCATCTGAGACCACTTGGCTTCTGCACAACATATACACGCACACACACACACACAGTGATATAGACCAAGCAGAGTATTTGTGTCCACAGCTGCCAGGAAGTGGAAGTGATAGGGCATGCATACCTACATTGTAAGAAGGGGTCGTCGCAAAAAAATTGTTTGTCGTCCCTGAAACGAACATTGTTCATTTCGTACTCAGACCCCCTCGAGAAGAAGGTGAAGGCAAAGGTAAAGGTAAATGCAACCCAAAGTCAATTGACTCAATTCGGACCATAGCCTACAGACAGGAGGTCCCTTTCGCTCCAAAAAGCTGGACACAGTGAGGGTGGAGTTCACCTCCTCTCCCTTACCCCCCCCCCCCCCCCTCCCTCCCGAGGAGAAAAAACAAAGCACTAAATTACTGAATAGATGTGGACCAGGGTGAAAAAATGAAGAAGCTACCAACCATCTTCTTTGGCGCGCGCGACCACCGCGCTCTCCAGACGCTGCATAGCATCCGCCTGCCTGGCGTACCGGATCTCCTGCTCCTTCAGCTGGTCACCGAGGGCGGCGATGGAGTCCTGCTGAATGCGAACCAAGCGGAGCAGCTCCGTCTGGTTGGAGGCCATCTCGTCGGAGATCGATGCTGTTCTAGATGGTGCAAGCTCATCACTGTGAGGGATGAGAGAAGACGAAGCGGACAGTGCTGCTCAATGAAATCCAGTCGCGTCACTGTCACTCAAGTTTGCGCCTTGCACCGTTTCACAGCCCAGTGTTTGCAGGTCTTGGGCTGCGCAACGCCCGGCGTATACTTGAGTGACTAGATTGGATTTCAAGGCTTGTGCCTGGTAACTGCCAAAAAACATGACAACGCCATGTGGGACCTCCGATCACGCACGCACGGATGCATGCACGGATGCACGCAGACGCGAGCGTGCACGCACACACCCATACACACGCACACACACACGCACACACACACAAACACACATGCACACACACAAAAACACACATGCACACACACAAACGCACACAAACACACACACACACAAACACACACAGACGCGCGCACGTGCACACATGATCACGGGCGCGCATGCACAATACAAGAATACATGCTGCACAGCTAGCGTACCCATCAGAGCCATCCTGTGAGGCCGCCGCTGCTGCTGCTGCGGTATCTGCAATGTTGGCACTGGCACTGGAGGCGGCGGAGGGTGGCGACAGCTGCTTAGCACGGCGTGCACGCGCACGTCGGCGTCGGTGGCTTGGCGTGTGTGAGGTTTCGTTGTCGTCATTGCCACTGTCAACTGGTGCTGCCTTACCAGTATAGACATTGTCAGCTCCAGCAACGCTACAGTGGACAGAGCAAGTTAAGACAAAAAGACATCCACGTCCATTACTAAGAAAGTTGTGGACGTCACGCAACTGCATTATAAAGAAAAGGGGGTTTGTCAACTGACAGCCGCTCTATTCAGTTGCTTTTCACAATCTGCGCACGCGCTGCATTAATTTTTTTAGTGTGAATCTGTGATGTTGAAAATGATTGATTCACATCTAATACATATCCAAACCCGACCGAGTCTTCCTAGCGGCAACTTCAAGTCCAGTAGCCAGTGCACTGCGGGCTCGTTCATGTGTGCGATGGCAGCACCAACAAACTTGCTTGCTTCACCCGAGTACGATTTTCATACTTGTAATTCATATGCCACCGCTGAACAATACCTTTTTTTTTGCAGTCAGAAGAGCGACAGGCTGAATGAAGTCTCATTTCAAGTAAATACAGACTGCAAAATAAATACAACTCGATGGAGAGTCAAGGATTAAAATTAAAAAAGAGAGGACCATAAGTAAAATGAATACTTCAGTAAGATGTAAAATGTACTTCGATTCAGCAGTTTGTTAAAGTTTTACGGTCCACAGGAGACTCAACAGGACTGGTATCTCCGAGTCCATACGAACGCAACGACCCCAAGGATCAAGACGAAGGCGCAGCTCCTATAAAGCGGTGGGAATAATACAGATTATATTCTGGTAATGAGAATACTAGTATGGCGCAATGGGAACGTGCCACTTATTTAGAACTTTTAATTGCAGTCCAGAAGTTTGCAGACTCAGAATAAGTGCAGGTTATGCACGTAGTTCAGAATTTGAGTTCTATGACTCAAGCCAGATCTCATGAAGTATTCAAATTCCTGTCAAATGCAGCTATTCCAAACATGAATACTATACAGTCAGATATTCACCAGTTTGGGGCGAAAATACACCAGTTTGGGGTGAACATGCACTTTTCTTGCGCCATTCTGCCCTTCATAGCTCCATAAGAGCATCAGTGAAAAATGCAATAATTCATGCAGATGGTGTCCCAGTACTACATGACATTCTACTGGCCAGTGAAATCCAACCTCCTATATAAGAGGCCTGGTGGTGATGCACCGTTATCACCATGAACTCTGCCAGTGGGTGTGTGCGTGCAGTGAGTGTGGCTCTGTTTCATTTCACGACGCTGGATTTCACTGGCCGTCACCACCGTACCAGTGCTTAGTAGTAGCAGTTGCCTTACTTTGGATAAGGGTCGGCAGCCTGCACACTTCTTTGCTCCTGTGACAGCTGCTGCTGTTGGGCCGAGGACTGGGATAGAGTAACAGAATGACATACGGGGGCACGCACACAAACACATGATCAGAGCAGCAGCAGCAGCACCGGCGCGCATACAGTCAACTTCGCTTATAACGACACTCGGCGGGGCGTCAACAAGGTGTCCTTACTCGCGAAGTGTCCTTATACCCGAAGTCTCACTATATGTATTACAGTGGGATGGGACTTTGCTCTGGGCATGGAAATTCTGTCGTTATTCGCGAATTGTCGTTATATCCGCAGTCGTTATTAGCGAAGTTGACTGTGCATACAGTGCTGCTGCTGCAACTCAAACAGGTAGACAGCCTCCTTTACGGGCAAAATAAACACAATGAATATTTTTTCCTAACATTTCCACAAAAAACCAAACCAAACCAAAACAAAACTCAAACAGGTTGGGTCACGTGCACACCCCCCGCCGCCGTCGCCACACTCAGGGATGCCCACGATTCAGCAGACAATCTACATGTATTCGCAGGACAGCAGCACATTACAATGGGGGATACAGAGCATGCATGCGCCGTAAAGTACCATTGATCAATGAAGCATAACCCCACGGTACTGTTGGCGGCCACAGTTGCTATGTACTCACAAGTTCTGGACTGTTCCCATGGACAGCACTCAGTCTGGATGAAAGTGGAAGTGAGCTAGGGTCAGGGGGAACTGCTGCTGCTGCAACTGCTGCTGGAGTCACTGGTGATTCTGCATGGTACAAACATATGCCAATCAGAATGCACTCAGAAAAAGAAAGAGTCTTCACCACAAAGCCATACGCAAAAAGTACAAAAGAAAAAAAGCACCATATTTTCCTCAGGCTTGATCGCATTTACGACGACATGCTCCAGACTACAGTGCAGTTCATAAAATGCTGTGATTATTCACATGCCACATTCACATTCACGGGTTGGTCAACCTGCACGACCGTGCTTCCATGGAAATCAACTTACCCAGGCGGGCGATGTATTCGGCTTGAGCAGCCTTTGTGCGCTGCAGAACTTTATTAAGCTCAGCCTCTAGGTCACGCTCCCCGGGGGACTTGGGAGCCGTAGGAGAAACACTCCCGCTACTATGGACGTCAAGTGGTGCTGCTACATGCTGGGAGGCAGCTGGTGATGGCTCAACATCACTATCCTCTTCAGCATCGCTCACAACCTCTTCCTCTACCACAATTACGTCTTCGCCGCTCAAATCACCTGCACTGGCAGTCAAAGAGTCTACTTCGAGGCCCGCGGCTGTTGTCAGCAAATGCTCCAATGTGCTAGAGCGTGACGCATCCAATGTTGATTCTATAGCTTCCCCAGACTTGGGAGCAGCTGCTTCTCCAAGAGATGGCTGCCCAGCAAGAATCGAGGCAGTGGAGCTGGTGCCTCCAGGCAGAAGGCTGAAACACAATGAAAAGTGCAGAAAAAGACTGAACAGAAGCCAATCGGACTGGCACACCTATTACCACAACACTG
Source organism: Sycon ciliatum (assembly GCF_964019385.1). Taxonomy (NCBI): domain Eukaryota; kingdom Metazoa; phylum Porifera; class Calcarea; order Leucosolenida; family Sycettidae; genus Sycon; species Sycon ciliatum. The sequence continues at coordinate 56,252,013 of NC_088643.1, read as the reverse complement.
CAGAATATTAGGGAGGTTCCGGAGTACGATTTTTCGTGCCAAAATCCGTGGAGGCTCTACGGATTTTTTATACGTCATTTTCGAGCAGTGAAAAGTTCCGGGGTACGGAACTTATGTGTTTGCCGTCATTGCCTAGGTTACGATCGCAAACACGTCACATTCCCGCGCTATGCCTTTTTATTTTGAAAATTTGTACCGAAATCAAAACTTCCCGCGAAAAATCGATGTTTCTCGTACCAAATTTGTACGCGAAAAATCTTTCTGCACCTGATGACGCAAAATCTCCATACGAAGCATGGTTCGTATGAAAGCCAGTCCACACGGATTCTCGTGCCGAAAAATCGTATGGAGCACGCCTGGAAAAAATCCGTAGCGCCCATACGGATTTTGGCACGGAAAATCGTACCCCGGAACCTCTCTATTATTATTTGAAAGCTACGGAGGAGCAGCCAGGGTGGTGCATCAAAAAAGGTGTTAGTTGTCTCATATTCAGGGAGATAGAAACAGAAGCAAATGCGCTAATGCACCGAGAAGCAAAGGTGTCGGCTAAATGGTGTGAACTATTTCACCTTCAGGGAAGGAAAAACAGAAGCCAATTCCTTAATGCACAGCAAAGCAAAGATGCAGGCCAAAGATGTGAGTTGTTTCACAAATGCGCTATGTACTGCAAAGCAAAGATGTAGGCAGAATAGGTGAGAAAAACAACTCAGATGTAACTGTCCTTGGTTTTCCCTCCTGTACTTCACACTTCTCACTCCCATCAACCAGAAACGTGGCGCCAACAACAGAATTCAATGACAATGCCCTCACTCACTCACTCCACAGATACAATGGCAATGATGTACATGTACCTCAAACTAATAAATTAAAAATACCACGTTTCCATATTTCCACACTGAGCGAAAAGAATCATTCTGCCTCACACAGCTGACAATACAGGCACACCAAGCAATGCTACTGCATAGTACATACCTTGATGATGTCAGGGCATCCGGGGCTGCAGCCAAGCTGTTGAGTGACATCGAGTCGAGGAGTGCGGACGATAAGGGCATGGCACTACCCATGCCTGCTGCTCCTGCTCCGCCACCGCCACCACCAAGCAGAGGCAGAGCACCACCGAGGGCACCCAGGGGATTCAGAGGACGCAGGGGCAGACTGCCGCCGCCACTGCCACCCAGCTGCAGATCGGCCAGTAGCTGTGCGGATTGCGGCGACGCTGCAGTAGCAGCTGGAGCAGGCGCGGACGAGTGCGGTGGTAGGGCAGAAGCCATTGCCGGCAGCTGCGCTGAAGCGGACAGTGGTGAATGTGCGGCACCGGAGAGCGGTGAACTGACGCTAGCATTAGCAGTGCTACCAGCAGCGTGAAGTAACGAGTTCAAACTGCTACTACTGCCATCCATGCTACTCTGGAGTAACAGTGCAGATGATGACAGCAATGGAGAGGCTGCTTCACCACTGCCAGGACCAGCACCTGTGATAGTAGGCGTCGAGGAGTTGCGCTCATCATTGGTCGATGTCCCGATGAGCGGCAACGACGAGCTTTCACCAGTGCTGGTCGCAAACGCAGCTGGAGTGAGCAGTTCGGCCTGGTCTGGTTTTCTATTCAACATTGGCGATGATGTTACTGGGGAGAGAGGCTCGCCTGGCACTGGCTTCACTATGGAAGAGCCATTGTCATTGGAAGCAAGAGAAGTGTCCATACTCTGGTTGTCTGTGGTTTCCTCAGGAGCAGGATCGCCAGAGTCAATGCCCGTTGCAAAGGGTGTGCTTGTTGGCGATGCAAAGAGTAAGCTGGAGCGGTCCAATCTGCTATGATCAAGAGATGAATCACCAGCATCCAGGGTACTGGCTGATAGTGTGGAAAGAAGACAAAACGCACAGCACACACCAATGCACCACGACAGCAGCAGCCGCAATGGCACCGTAGTGGACATATACATTGTATATGAGATAGGATAGTGCCGAAACACATTTCTATAAGAGAGAGAGAGAGAGAGAGAGAGAGAGAGAGAGAGAGAGAGAGAGAGAGAGAGAGAGAGAGAGAGAGAGAGAGAGAGAGAGAGAGAGAGAGAGAGAGAGAGAGAGAGGGAGAGAGGGAGGGAGAGGGAGAAGACCACAACATAATATTATAGTCTGCTAGATAATGAAATTGCACTTGCTTAGCGGATACAGCACACATACGTGCGTAACTTTGGTATGTTTCTTATGCATGCACATGTACTGTGAATAAATCTACAACATGCGAGTCAGCACGCTCTAGCACATTCTGTGAATACTTGGTGAGGAAAGGAGTAAGGTCTGGAATAAGCTACATTATGCGCACGGGTGCTGCGTATGCTTTTTGATAAGGAAAGATGTTTTATGTACCTGGATCACTAGCCATCCTTGACAACAGGTCACCCTCAGTGCAGGAATTAGCGGAGCTGGCGGTCACAGTGGCAGAGCTGGTAGCCAGTGCCCCAGAACTATCTTTTTGCTGCAATGAGAGGTGGACATTCAATTCCTGAACCTCTCTGCAACACACACACAGACATACAGACGGATACACACACACACCCGCACACACACACACACACACACACACATACAAAGTATTAAAGGGATGAGGAGTGCTGCCAAATAATTTTCACCCAAACTCAGACACTGCTTCCAGACACTAAATGAAAAATCACAGCTGCGTGCCACACGAGGAGCCTACCCACCACCTAGTGTATTTTTCTATGGGCAGAGTGTATCTAAAAGTTGCTATTTGTCGATAGATGTTGACTTCTGATGTCCTCACTTTCAAGCCCTTTACTTTTTATTACTATGTACACAGTAACATCTTCGGGCTTTCTGGCGATATTGGAGCGGTTGTTTTTGGATCGGTTTTTCAGGAGGGCGAATATTCCGACAGCGTCCAATATATCGCACCATGTGGCAGCTCTGGATGGTTAGTTCAAGATACGGAAATACCAAAACTGAAAGAAGAAGGAAAGGTAGATACATACACACAGTCAACTTTGCATATAAATGCATATAACGACACTCGGGGGGGGGGGCATCAGAAAAGTGTCCTTATTCGCGAAGTGTCTTTATACCCGAAGTCTCATTATAATAATATTATTATGTATTTACAGATAGATGGGACTTTGCTCTGGGTATGGACATTCTGTCGTTATTCGCGAATTGTCGTTATATCCGCAGTCGTTATTAGCGAAGTTGACTGTACATACATACATAAATCCGTTGATCGCCGAGCTGCAGAGAGAGAGCTCAATGTCAGAGACAGAGCTTAGCTCCTGCTTAACAAGCGGTCTGAGGTTATCTCGAAATGCAGGCACGAGAATAAGTTCCGCATCACAAATTTCACACCTATCCAATGAACTGATTAAAGGGGAAGTATACCCTAAAATCAAATTTTCACCAGTTGTAGTCTTCGGGGTGCTGAGTCGAATGGTCTTGGTCCGAGGAAGCTGAGACGCTCCCTTCCTACTTGAATCCCAATCGAACTCGCGCACTTCCACCGAAACTGGGTGACTGCGCCCTACTAGATGGGGATTTGTATGCAAAATGTCACTAAAAGCGCCATTTCGTTCTTATAAAAGCACGGATGACCGCGATTGGCCCATATGTTGTAGTCTTTTGGACGCTGAGTCGACTGGTTTTGGTCCGAAAAGGCTGCGATGCAGCGTTCCTCCTTTATTCCCAATCGAACATGGTTGAACAAGCGGTCACGTGCTCCTGCGTACACCAGTCACCTGGTCACCGTGCCTGCAGGGTACAACTTACTAGCCTGTTTGACCTTTTTTGGGTGCAGTCCTGTCACTCGAGTTGAACCTTGGTGTGAAAGTTGTCGCCTGCTGGCGCGGTGACCAGGTGATTTGGGCACCCAGGAGCACGTGACCGCTTGTTCAACCATGTTCGATTGGGAATAAAGGAGGAACGCTGCATCGCAGCCTTTTCGGACCAAAAACAGTCTACTCAGCGTTCAAAAGACTACAACATATGGGCCAATCGCGGTCATCCGTGCTTTTGTAAGAACGAAATGGCGCTTTTAGTGACATTTTGCATACAAATCCCCATCTAGTAGGGCGCAGTCACCCAGTTTCGGTGGAAGTGCGCGAGTTCGATTGGGATTCAAGTAGGAAGGGAGCGTCTCAGCTTCCTCGGACCAAGACCATTCGACTCAGCTCCCAGAAGACTACAACTGGTGAAAATTTGATTTTAGGGTATACTCCCCCTTTAAGTACTGTATTGCACTTTGCCTGACAACCCAATATCAAGTACAGTACCGTAATACCACAATCCCCTGTTGTTGTTGACCTATGCCACTCTGCTCACGCCTGCCCGTCAGCCAAATACCCCTAGCGATCTCACTGGCCTGTTGCCCGCCATCCTCCTGGCACCTACACCCATCTGCTGTTCACTGCCTCCCATCGCCTCTTTCCATGCTTTCATGCTCACACCTGCCTGTTGCCCATGGATGCAGCTAATGGGGTCGTTTTCGGCACTTGTGGCAGTGGTTGTGAGACTTATCCACTCACCCCCACCGTTAGGCGCTGCATCTGCCGCTAGGGTTTATCGGGTGTTAGCGGCCGTCGTGAGTTCCCTTCGGGAACGGACACGATAATTTACTTTTTTTTTTACTTTTTTACCTGCCTGTTGCCCGCCACCCTCCTGGCACTTCCACTCGCCTGTTGCCTCTCCTAGCGCCTTGGCCCGCGCCAGCTTTCTCCCCATACCTTACACCACCAGATCTAGCGCTAATTTGTTTATGCTTTTGCATAAGCAACACCCTACAGTAAGATCGGGCGCCGAAGAACACCTCGCCGAAGAACACCCAGGCTGGAAAACCGGCAAAATTTAAGAACAGTCCAGGCTAGAATTATCAGATTTAAGAACACTTTTAAAATTGTATACATTGTACATGTATGGGAGGTGAGTACATGTCATGTACACGTGTAAACAGTAACTGCTACATGTACAGTCGTTCCTATTTACGACACCCACTAGTTTAGAAGTACTACATTGCACTACATGTACATGTACATGTACATGACAAACGTCATGACGTCACTCGACTCGCCGCGCGCGTGGGAATAAGAACGGTCTGGCTAGAATCAAAAAATTAAGAACTTTCCTAGGCTGCGCTCGAGCCCCTGCGTTCTTCGGCGCCCGATCTTACTGTAAGACAACACTAGACATGGCTTACAGCAGACTACAGGAACCAAGCTTTCGCCAGGGTCTGAGTGGGAGTGGGGGGGGGGGGGGGGGAACAATGGGGTAAGATACAAGGGTGACACATGCCTGATGGTAACATGCAGGCTGAGAGAGAGAAAGAGAGAGAGAGAGAGAGAGAGAGAGAGAGAGAGAGAGAGAGAGAGAGAGAGAGAGAGAGAGAGAGAGAGAGAGAGAGAGAGAGAGAGAGAGAGAGAGAGAGAGAGAGAGAGAGCGGGAAGGGGCGTTACAGCCAAAAGACTGAACGAGAAAGAACTCTTACTTCGGCTGTAAACAGCAGAGGCGCAGGATTTCACGCACTCTCCGCTGGTCGGTGGAACCAACCCGCTGCGGTGGGGGAGTGCCAGTGTCTAGGATGACATCAACAACAGAGAAGCTGAGCACTGGCTGAGAGAGCACAAACTCTGCAACTGAGATGAACTGTGCACGGCCATTCACACCATCTTGTGCCAGGTGAAGAACATACAACACCTGCAGGACGCGTAGGGAGACATGAATATACACAGACAAAGCACACACACCTCAGACCTCAGACATGCCCATCGCGTAAGCGATGATAGCGAACAGCTATGTTAAACATAGCAACTTGTGCTGGGATTACAGCACACACGCACACACACGTATGCACACACACACACACACACACACACACACACACACACACACACACACACACACACACACACACACACACACACGTATGCACACACACACGTATGCACGCACACGCACACACAAACACAGGGGGAGGGGGTTAGACCAGTTCAGAACAGAACAGGAGGCAGGCTGAGTGGATAGCATGTAGATACCCAAGGTAGGTATCCATACTTGATTGGCCAGTACCTGTCAAGATGCGGTGTAGGCAGCATGATGATACCATCGCCTATCGGTACCTATGGACTGACAGTCTGTGTGTGGTGTACGGCGGAGTGCTGCTGTCAACTGTGGTTCGTCAGTCACCTGTTCTGCGCAGTGCGCAGTCTGCATGTGCCGGGACATGTACACAGAGTCTGCGCATAGTAGATGCCGGTAGCACAACAGCCTACAGTACAGGTACTGACTTCATGCATAACTGTTACTGTGTCGACTGGAGCAGAGTTTGCAGGACTTCTGTACAGACATCTACTTGTGAGGTCGAGTACTTGCACAGCTCTACATGCATCTACTTCGAGGTTAGTGTGGGTTCGAGGTAACTGAGGTTTACACGCAATAGTAAAATCTGAGTCGAACTCTAAGTCGGAAAGTCACAATGCGTCTTCTTGCTTTAAAAGCTTTCAGTTTGTTTCCATTTACTTTTGTCTATTACTACTAATTTCCATGTCCTGCCAGCGTGGCAGAAATGAAGCGAATGAAGCGCTTTCGTCAAGCGAAAAGTGGAGATTAGTTTTCAGCGCCTTCTTCCAAACGTCAGATACCGATGGTTCAGACAACTCTGCAAGCCTCGTTGAGGCTAACGATGTCTCGGTGTGCAATTCCGTCGACATGGGCAGCGGATCCGCTTCAGTCCAGCCCGAGTGAGCGGACTCTCCGAGCATCTTCGTCTCTGAAAATCAGTCTGGAATGTCGGATGGACCCTGGTGCTCTTGTAGAAGTTGATTCTCCGGAACCTGCAGCTGATCCTGCAACTGCAGACCGACCTGAAGCCGGTACTCTTCTTCCGCAACTGTTTCGCAATGTCGGCGGTCTGATGATCCGGGAACAAGGAGAACTGCAGGGACAGTGGGTGGTGTGCAAGGCTCGTGGCTGAAGTTGCCAGTTTCGCTAGGTTCGAGGGAGAAGTTTGAGCTACTTCAGCACCATTTCCGACCACCTGGGACCTATGGCATTGCTTGGCATGCACATTGTTCGGAGGTGAGAGCAACACGTTTGGCGCCATCGACTAGGTCAGCTGTATTCTACTTCGAAGTAGTCTGATGATGAGGTGTGGTACAGCATCAGCTTTGCTAAAATTGCACAGCGACCAAAAAGCCCACCGTGACTCCATTGCTACGCTAGCGACCTTCAAAGCAGCGCAGTCCGCAGGAGTCACATTCATTCCATCGGTCGAGCGCGGGTGGAATGTTGCCAACATTCACATCTCCACAGATTCAGAATGAGCTGATAGCATGTTGTGGTGATGATATTCGTAAGTATCTGCTGCAGGAGATCCGTCAAGCTCCTTGCCTTCAGTGGGCTGGCAGATGAAGCAGTTGATTGCAGTGACATGGAACAAATGCCAGTTGTAATTCAGTTTGTGGATACCAGCTTCAAAATACGGGAAGAACTCCCGGGCTTTGTGGAACGTGCTGAACGTACAAGTGGCAGGGCATTGGCTGATTCTGCCGTATGCTTCCTTTGAAGCTGCAAGCTTGATTTGTCTCGTCTACATGGTCAAGGCTATGGCGGAGCCACTTATACGACCATGGTCATGCACTGCAGTGCCCACTGCCTTCAACTTGAGCGTGATCCAAATGTCCAACATTGCTGCCGATGATGAAGACTGATGAAGCATTCTAACTTATGTGCAGAAACCGGTCCGGTTCAATTTTGTTTGGCAACATGTAACTAACTCTAACCTTTTTTACTGTGCTCTGGTGTGTTGGGGTTCAACTAAACTCGCCGTGCGCAACATGGGCATAGTGGTCCTGGAGGTCAGCATGATCTTCGCTGGTTCACTGAAGCGGCAGAATAAGCTAAAGGGGACAGTCGAGGCAACTCTGGAAAGTACTTTCCGATTCTAAGAAGAAGTTGGTTGACCTGCGCCACACTGGCTGGGCTGCCCGCCATTCGCCCTTGTCACCGTTGCAGAATTGTACCCAGCTGTAGTCAAATCTCTGGAGGGTATCAGCATGGATAACTCATGGGATGCAGCCATGGGATATAAGGTATCCTCACTTCCGAGATCTTCCCCACGACTTCAATTCCATTGCCAATTCCACAATCGTATCGAATGTGATGGCCTACATCCACTCCATTACCATCCAACTCCAAGGAGTTACACAGGGACATCAGCAAGGCTTACCCAGAGGTTAAATCTGTAACTGATATTGTTGGCTAAGCCAGAACGCAAGTGGACAAACCGACAAACACATGCGGACTGGTGGGATGAAGTAGCCAGGATGGTAGATAAGGTAATTACTTGATCAATCTTGCAACCCAATTGTTCTATGAGTTGACTGCAAACAAGTGTTGCATGGGCACTTGCATTCACCAGAACATAGCCAACCGCGTGCTTTCCCTGTTTGCAACGGATTGCCACTACACACACCACGGCAGGCAATATAGAAAATTGAGTGATTTGAATGATAATTGAAGTATATTAAATTTTACGGCCTTTGGGTCTTGAGCAACGTTATAATTAGCCGCTTACGGGCTCACCACACTACAGTAAGGAGGTGGGGACAAGGCTCAGAAAAAGATCGACAGCAACAGGGGCTCCGTCCCAGGAACAAACTACACTTACCCCCATGCCCATGAAGGTGACACACACACACACACACACACACACACACACACACACACACACACACACAGGCGCACACGTACACACACACACACACACACACACACAAGCGCACACGTACACACACACGTACACGTACACACACACACACATACACACACACGCACATTCAACTAACCTTGCGAGTGATGTCACTTAAAACAAAGAACGATGCAGAAGAATCCATTGCCAACTGGAGACGTGGCTCAGTGGCACCAAAGATGCTGTACATAAAGGGACAAGGAAACATTACAAAATAACTTACATGTAGTTTGGGCCTGGTTTAAATATGGCTTTGGAAAATTCAAAATTTATTTTTCCTTGCTATCAGGTTCGGCCTCACTTCCTCTGTGCTGCGCTGATGAGTTCACAAAGAACGAAACAGCATGCTGACCGCAGATTGAGTAACTGTAATAGACATAAAAATATAAAACCTAGTTTAACTGTACTTATTACAATACCGGCTATCCTGCACTTGGGTCGAAGTATGCACCCACCCAAATCCACACCTGTACTCTACAGAGCTGAACAGCAGGCCATAACGACCTCTATCAAGCCTCAGAGGACTATGCCAAGGCCACAGCAGCTGCACAACACATACCTGCCGCCAGCATTGGCACTCGACTCCGGTTCAAAGCTGGAGAAGAACACCGGTGCAAACACGCCAGAGAACGCATGCAGTCAGACAGCAGTCAAGCAAGTAAGACAGGGCAGTAGTGAATCACCACAACACTCTCCTAGCACACTACAGCTGTACTAGTAAAACATTCAGAGAGGTTTTCTGAAAATACAATAAAGAGGTTCCGGAGTGCGATTTTTCGTGCCAAAATCCGTAGAGGCGCTCCGGATTTTTATACGTCGTTTTCGAGCAGTGAAATGTTCCGGAGTACGGAACTTATGTCTTTGCCGTCATTGCCTAGGTTACGATCGCAAACACGTCATATTCCCGTGCGATGCCTTTTTACTTTGAAAATTTGTACCGAAATCAAAACTTCCCGGGGAACATCGATGTTTCTCGTACCAAATTTGTACGCGAAAAATCTTTCTGCACTCGATGATGCAAAATCTCCATACGAAACATGGTTCGTATGAAAGCCAGTCCACACGGATTCTCCGTGCCAAAAAATCGTATGGAGCATGCCTCGAAAAAATCCGTAGCGCCCACCGATACGGATTTTGGCACGGAAAATCGTACCCCGGAACCTCTCTAATAAGTGAACTAAGACATCTCTTATGTACAGGAAGACATTGGCGAACTATGACCATTGCACGACGGTTAGACAAGTATTCGAAGATCTGCATCAATTTCCCATGTTCCATCCCAATTTTCGTGCCACCCTCACACATCTGCTTGTGGCAAGCTGAAGAGTAAAGTTGTGTCACCTACACGTCAACATTATAGGTATAACAAAGATGGAAGAATACACTGGAATACCTCCCGTAGACCACACACACGCGCGCGCACACACACACACGCACACACACACACGCACACACACATGCACACACACATGCACACACACACACACACGGACACATACTGGGGCGGAACACACAGAATTGCAATACAACACTGAGAAACTAGAGTACCCCCCCCCCCCCCCCTCTCCCCCACCAATAGTCGACTGTAACCCCATTCGTACCTGATGGTTTGTAAGCATTCCCACTTCACAGTACACCAGATCTTGAGCACGCGGTTGGACTCAGCAGCTGTCACCACGAAGCGCCAGAACGTGCGACTGGAAAACACCACAGTCAGATCGCACAGCAAACTTCAAACATACAGCGGCGGCAATGGAAATCCGACTTCACAAATGAACAAGACGCACATATACAGTGCAGACGCACATACACAGCTCCGGCCACAGTTATAGAAGCCACACCAAAGACGAATGCCAGAGAGTACTCATTCAACAGACTGCCAGAATCACACCAGTGCATCACCGAAACAAGGAATGCGCGCACGGCACTGCCTCTTAGCACGTACTCAGGGTTATGGCTGACTCGGTCATCACAGAAGATGATACTAGAGACTCGTGCACCGTCGTGTGGAGACCATGTGTGTAGGCAACTGAAGACAGCACACAAACAACCAGACACACAGAGATGGACAGCACTTTAGAAGATACGCGAGAACTTTGGCCCCCCTCACACCCACCCACCCACCCACTCACCCACGCGCACGCACACACACACACAGCGATCCACACGGTGACTCACTGCGGGCTAGTCTTCAACGTTGCTTGGTCAACCTGCCAGAACCGGACAAGGCCATCACCTCCGCAGGACGCGAGAACAGCGGCATCTGGAGACAGACTGAGGTCGTAGATATTCTACACATAAACACACACACACGCACGTACACAACATGTACAAAGTTGATAACCACTCAGCAGTCGAATTACTGACTGCTGAGGCACATCAGTACAAAACACAAACGAGAGGGCTTGAAAGCCCAGGAGCTGTATGGGATAGCACCAGGTATGCCCGACGGCCGATGGCCGACAACACACACGCAAGCACGCATGCACGCACACACACACTGTACTGTACTGCACTTGCTCACTGCCAAAATTGGTTACGTGGGTCTCCCCGGGAGAGAGGAGAGAGGAACTCAAAAGAAATCTTGGAAAGAGGACTCAACTGGCTATTGAACCGCCCAACGGCCGACAACCCCTGAAATCCCCGAAACTCTGGGTGGAATTGAAAATGATCCCACTTACGGGCTCACCACACCTCAGTAGTAAGTGGGTGAGGACAAAGTGCAGAAAAAGGATTGACGGCATCAGGGTACCCGTCCCGGGATCCAACTGCAGTTACCCCCTGCCCCCAGTGAGGGTAATACTTGGTACTAGTGTGGGTGGCTAAATCAGAGTGGATTTGACATAAGCTTCACCAGCACCAGTGATTACACAAGAGTTAATCTAGCCAGAAGCGCACGCACGCACGCACACACACACAGAAAGAAACGTAATAAAGCGCTGTGGACCCTGGCTAGCACTAGGCGCTACTAAAGTAACGTCTTTTGCATAGCTACGGGAATAAAGGCATAAGGGGCCGTCCGTAAATGTCGATAGTTTTTACAATCCGTGAAATTTTTGTACCTGGGTGGTGGGTGCAGCCGAAATTCAAAGTAAATAAAATATCGATGACACGCAGACCTGGCGCCCAGTACTGCGTGTGCGTGGGTCTGCGTGCGTCGAACCACACGTACACGTAGATTGTTGTCTCCAAAAAATGTAGTGGAGATCGAAACTCTTGAAGCAAAAGAAAGAGGGAAGTTTGTCAGATATTATTCACAAGTATAATTATTGCACAATTATTCGAAGTATCACAATACCTGATTAATCCGGGTCAAGTTCAGCTCTTATTTGAACTCCACATCGAAGAATTGCTACATCGCCAATGGTTGGAACAGTTCCCATGTGGAGCGTGGCCTAACGAAAATGGCACGGCAGACTACTTTGTTTGGTACAGCTGCCTAACGAAAATGGCACGGCAGACTACTTTGTTTGGTACAGCTGCCAAAAAAGATAAGTTTTTCAAAGAGCTTGACAGCCCTGGTGAAGACGACGATGGCTACTACGCCGTCCTCGAGGCCTTGTGGACTGTTGAAACGTCCAATAATCGATCTGCGTTTTTCACCAAAGCACAGAAGCAGTGGATGGAGACGTTTTCCGCAGACCCGCAGGCAAGGTCGGAGATCATCCAAAAGGCCATTTCACTCAGAGCGAAGGACGGGCAGAAGCTAGGAAGTAGCATTTTCGCACAGACTTCCACCTCCGCCGACACCCCAAAGGACGCTGCACTGAATGACACGGTGAGCGCATGCCTGCGTGTGTATGGACTCCACCTACATTTATGTAGGTACAGTACATGTGTCATCAATATTTTATTCCGTAAAAAGTAGGGGGGTGGGTGGTGGGTCCTGGTTACTTTGTAAAATTCACGGATTGAAAAAAACTATTGATATTTATGGATGGCCCCTAACTGTACATAAATGATGGTCAAATCTCACCTGCTCATGAGCGGTGTCCACAACAGTAATACCAGCAAGAATGGTCTCCTGTGCCAAGGGGGTGTCTCCGATTTGTGCAGAACGGGCAACTTCAACATCATACACCACCGCCTGAAACAACAACAACAACAACAACAACAACAACAACAACAACAACAACAACAACAACAACAACAACGACGACAACGACAATGATTACAACACTGGCGATTGAGGCAACAGCAGTGGCAACAACAAAATTAGTAGGGCTGAAACGGTTAGAGTTTTCAGCTGATCCGTTAACCGGAATCTTAACGGTTACAACCTACCTCTAAGGCACATACCTACTTTCATGTGCCATTGTGCATATCCCGTGACCTCAGTCACTACCCAGACCGCCTGGATTAGAGAGATATTGTTTGGTTTGGCCTCATTTTCTCTGTGCTGCGCTGATGAGTCCACAAGAGACGAAACAGTTCTGTCTGCAGATTGAGTAAGAGAGATATTCTAAATGTACCTGACAATTCAAAGAAGATGTGCACACAGTAGAAACAGCAATGAAGATGTAATGTGCTCATTGCCTGGAAGAGGCATGCCCTTCCCCCCCCCGCAGCCGCTAACTGACTCACCGTACAGCCATGGACAACACCGAGAAAAGTGTGCGTGCCATCATCATCGTCATCGCTGTCGTCAACGACAACAGGCTTGTTGCCCGGTATGGGCACATGCGGAGACCACACCAGGCGGTGCACCTCATCTGGATTCGGCTCCTTCTTGCTGTGTACAATCAAACACACCGAGGACTGGATGTCATCCTCCGCATCGGACAGCTCCCATATAAACAGGTTGCCGCCGCTGTCCACACAGCCAATCAAGTTGCTGGAGGCGTGTGCAAACGCCACGTCGGCTACAGGCGCCAGAAGACCCTTGAGTAGAGTACGGGTGGAGGTGCGCTGGTTGATAACCCTCACCATATAGCCATTCTTGCCTAGAAGCCGCCACCCCACGCACATACAATCAAAACAGTCACAAACAAATTATTAACCCTTTACCATCCGACCAAATTTCCCCAGCAGTCCCAAATGCAATAATTCTCACCTTATTCTGAGAATATCTTCGGTTCTAATCAACCAATTTTCACAATCTTGGGCATTCTGGAAAGCTCTCCACGAGCTGCGTACATTGAGCTCAAACAGGGCACGACCGAGATCACATATCCAGCGCCAGGGAGCTTCAAATACACCCCATCGCTGTATATACGAGGAAATTCTCTCCTCGTCAGCCATTTCTCGCTCCTTCATCGTAAACATTCCAAATGTTTTGCTTGAGTTTCTTTTCATGCTGCCCACGCGCTCGAAGCATGCCAAAGTGACTCAGCATGTCAGGAGAGGGGAAAATCCCCGCTGAAGGTCAGTCACTCGGAAAGAAATTCGACTTTTGCCGTAGCTGAAATGTCGAGCAAAATATCTTTGGAATGCGACATCGCAGCTCTTTACCGACTGGTGCAATGGAAAGCTGGGTTCTTCGGCTTCTTTCTAGATACTTAGTTCTTTAAATTCCGCCAAGAATCGATCGAGTTACGAATGTTTTAGTGTATGCATGTCCATCGATCTCTAGAGATCGATTCAAGTACGCACGGATGGTAAAGGGTTAAAAACATGTATACATGTAACCGCAGCCCCCTCCCCCTCCAACTTACCAACTACTGGAAGACCAGACCACCAATGTACAGTTGCGGCCAAAGAAATCCCAAACCCATGAGCCGCAATACATGTATGCACTGGACGGGCGCTGTGCAACTCCAGACCTGCTCATACCGCAATACATGAATACACTGGACGGGCGCTGTGCAACTCCAGACCTGCTCATACTGCAATACATGTATGCACATGTACGCAACCATCATCATCTTCAGTTATTACCCTATCCCTTTGGTTTAATGCATTATACAAGCCACCCAGCAAAGCTTCAAGAAGTCTGTGACCCCAGATGGAAATTGCAAAGCGTGGGGAAAAACAAGAAAGTCAAGAATGCAATGTGTATATGCGTGCACGCCGTCACCACACATCACCACACGTGCCCGGATGCACACACGTGCATGCACGCACGCACACACACACACACACACACACACACACACACACACACACACACGCACACACGTACACGCACACACCTGCACACACACACATACGCGCACACGAATGCTGCATGCATGCTTACCCCTGACAGCATATGCAAAGTAACGGTCATTGGACGCCACAAGGACTCCATCGTAGAAGTTTTGTTCCCATGACTGGTTGGCAATAGAAACATTCTTGACCTTCAAATATAAAATGCATATTTGTACACATTGCAATCTGTAAAGCCTCAACAAGATACCAAATAAATGTTCAAGAAAAGGATTTTGGCAGAGCACCTAGGCCTCAAAATGTCTGCTTGTTTAGAACTGTTTAGAATCACAACCTATAAACCATCCAAGAGAGATAATTCGTTTGCAGACAACGTTCATTATAACGTCACCTTCCGCCGTCCCACAGGTTCGATTCCCCTCATTACAAGACACAGCAAATGGCCACGGACTGCGAAAGTAGTCAGATAGCTCAATATTGGCTGCCAGCAATTTGGCGTCAAGTTTGAAAACACGATCAAACAGACACACACAGACACACACAGACACACACATTCACAGACATACACACACACATACACACACACACACACACAACACACACACAACACACACAGCAGGCACAACAGGCAAGCAATCCAGGGAGAAGAAAGGCAAACACTCACAAGGCTGCTAGCACACATCGGGTCGGTGCTGCTGCCATCCAATGATGTCTTGGAGCTGGCGACGATCTTCACCATCTTTGTGCTTGCAATGGGGATGCCATTGGGCCTGTCCTCTCCTGTCAAGCCGATGATCTGTTCTTCGTCAGTCAACTCCTCCAGCTCCATGTTGCCAGCCACCTGCGCATGCCGAATATCACGCGCGCATACAGCAACAAGCCCATTGCGCAATGACGCAATTTGTACCGCGGACACCCCACACAGGCACCTGGGCATGGCCGTCTGGGGTGTTGAACAGTTCGCCCCCGATCGCAGCGTACCCGCAAGCATTACTCATGCAATCAAAATTAATTTGGCAATACGCAATGGGCTTATGGGCACCTGCACCTCAACAGCACTGCCGTACTTAGTCACCGTGTTGGTGAACTCATCTGCCAACTTCCTTCCTGAACGGCTGTCTGCTGTTCACATGTGTTGACGTGCCATACTACACCGGCAACAGCACAGAGCATCTCAACTCGCCACACCATGCAAGGTTTATCACCAAAAATCATCGCAGACACAAAGTACAATGTAACGTACCTCACACACACATACACACACCTCAGACCTCAGACCTGCCCATCGCGGAAGCGATGATAGAGAGCAGCTATGTTAGACATAGCAACTTGTGCTGGGATTACACCATTCAACAGCTTGCAAGGCTGATGAATTGACCGCCACTAATTTTAGCCTGGTATCCACCACACAGCTGATTGAAGTGGCTTTTTCTGGCCAGTGAATCCCTTTTTTTTCATTATTTTTTTGACACACGCACGCCACACCACATACTCCGGCATACACTGGCTGTTGGTAACCACCCAGAAGAATGAGAAAGAGAAGAAAGACGTGTGCGACCATAATCGTTGGGAATTGAACCCGCAACCTCTCGATTGGAAATCGACTGCACATACCACTGCACCATATGGGACACACACACACACACACACACACACACACACACACACACACACACACACACACACACACACACACACACACACACATCAATACAACCATGCGTGTCTTCAACCTTTTTATCAACACGCAATCGAATACAGTGAAGAAACCCATGGAAGCTCCAGACAACTGTATGTAATGTGCCCCATGTGTTATTTCAGAAAAGAGAGGACGCTTGCATGCAATTGTTCACGTGAGGCACTTTTTTAAACATCTGTAAGCCCAATCACATTCGCAGCACTACAGAGACCACACGATTACTACTACAGCTTCAGCTACATCACGATACACACACACACGCGCGCGCGCGCGCGCACACACACACCACACACACACACATACACACACACACACACACACACACACACACACACACACACACACACACACACACACACACACACATGGGTACAATTCTGGGTAAAGGTGCAGTTTAGGGTCCCACATTATTTCGCACTTTCCCAGTGTTCTGTGTACTGTCACGCGTGCTTTCTGTGTACATGAACCCCAGAAACCTTGCAAAGCAACAGTACTCAGTGCACAGAACACTGGGAAAGTGCGAAATCATTTGGGACCCTAAACTATACCTTTACCCAATTCTGACCGAACCTGCGACAACACTAAACTTCTTAGAAGCAGAAATCAACATTCTAAATGCAAGCCTTTTCTAGGTAGCCTCCTGAATTCTACACAGGTCCCATCACTGTTCCAAAGCTGAGATTTTGAGATACAGGCAGAGCAGAAAGAGGGAGAGAAGGTCACAATCTAAAAAAGGCTTGGACTACCTTCAACATACACCTATGACTACTGGATTATCATACATTCACGAACAGGTCTGCTTCATTTTCTCACCAACCTGGGTAAAAAGCCTCCGACAAAGAGAACCTCGACGAGAGCGAGTGCTTGGCCCTAGTTTCGCTTGTAACAGACGAATCCTCCGTCAAGCAAGATGTCTGAGGGTAAACTGAACCGAAACTCAATGAAGCCCTTTAGTTAGGTACGTGGCAAGTAGGCAAGTGGCAAGTAGGCAAGTGGCAAGTAGTAGTATTACTAGTACTAGTAGTTCTTCGAAACAATAATGCATTCAAAGTCAAAAGACCGAAACAAAAGCTTTCTGGGGGAAAATTTTCGTAAAACCGTGATCAGTTTCTGTGACGTCACCATGCAATTACATCACTTGAAGGAATTACGTCATGATTGAACGTCATGCTGGCAGGCTGTGCAGTACAGTGTGCACTGAAAGTCTGTGCAGTAGGCCTTTCCGGATTATGTGTTTGCATATTTTTGCATTTTGGGGGTCAAAATGCATTTTGTCCATTTTGACCCACTTTGGGCCAGGGAGTCGTAAAATACCGGTATTTTACGACTCCCTGCAAGCGATAGGTACTTCACGATCACCATGAATGATCACCATGGTGCCAAATGTCACGCGACTAGCTGTCGCCATTTTGTTACCATGGCAACGGTGGCATTTTTGTGCTTTTTTGGGCAAATTTTTGCATTTTCTTTAGAAAAAAATTTGATTTATAGGGGTTTTTCAAAACACTTTCCATTTCCATTTTAGATCAAGAAAAAACGCATAAAGCGGGATTCACAGAAGCTTTTTTGCGATGCGACACGCGATGCGACGCGATCTGCGATGGATGCGTGCGATGCGAACTCGCGAAATACCATTCACAGAAGAAGTCAGCGATGCGACAAAGTTTTGCTGATTTGGGTACGTCACCATGATATTCGCGCGGTTTGACACAACTTGTAAAAATTTAAAGGCAACTCTTGCACCTTTGTACAACTTTGCTGTAGAAAAGGTCAAAATCGTACACCAAATCGCTTGTCGCATCGCATCGCATCGCAAAAGTTGAGCCAAGCTCAACTTCTGCGATGGCATGCGATGGCCCAGTTGCGTCAGTTGCGTGGGGTGCGACATGGCTGCGATTTGGGGTTTTCCCGGTTTCGCGCCTGTCGCATCGCGTGTCGCATCGCAAAAAAGCTTCTGTGAATCCCGCTTAAAGGGGAACTCCGGTCCAAAATCACCCCCATTTTTTATTGCGGAATCCATTAGAGTATGTCGTAAGTGGTAGAATGGCGAAAACCGGAAGCTTCTACGACAAGGATAACATACCTAAATTACCAATTGCAATTTTCCATATTTGGCACGAGGGGGCCCCCTCCCACCCTGTGACGTAAAACGTTCTCAGCCCGGTCCACTCAGATGAAATTTTCAAATAATTGAAGCAAGAATGAAAAGTCCTTGGCCATTGTTGAAGTGCTTGTTGTTCTGTGCCATGCCCGATTTATTGTCACGACTCGCTGCTGCGTCTCTGGATGCAACAATGTCACGAAGAAAGAGGCGCCTGCGGGCTGTCGTAGCATGGCTTTCCTCTGGCTGACGCGAACCTGACGACAGCTTGGCTATGGAGAGTATGTTGGAAGGATTTTTCTCCGACGAAAAATAACCGTGTCTGCACTGAGCAGTTCACTGAGATGTGCTATGAAAGAGATTTCCAACAAGAGTTTGCACAAAGCATTGGTGGCTATAAGCAGAAGCAGCAGCGACGCTTGAAGCCAGGGTCTCTGCCATCCTGAAACTTGGCGGTACATGTCATACTAATAGTTAGTAGCTCCTCTACCTCTGCTGCCAGCAAAAGCAGACCATCTTCGATTTACTTCCAGGAACGTGAGCACGATGAGTAAAGTGAACGGCATGATTTTGTGCCGTCCAGAACGTAGCTCTAAACGACTACAGAGTACAGTCCTACTCAAAGTCCTCTACTCAAAATCCTAGTCAGTGAAGTCGAGAATTGATGTAATGTACATGGAACGTTATCATGTGTGTTATTTCGGTTCTCTTTATCTGTAAGTTTCCATTGCGTTACTTTCCGGTTGCAGCTACACTGCCACAAATACAAGGTACAGTATGATTTGTAGTCTGGAAATTTTCCATGCTGTCATACTGAAGTGGGCACCAAAACGTGTCCACTTTTCGTACAATGGCATGAGAGCACGGGTACAGTCGGCATGTCTGCCCCACAATGCCAATATAGGGAGAGCGCACGCCAAAACCAAGGAGGGTGTGCTCAGGTACAGGCTGGAATACACCAAGAGCACAAAGTGGCCAAGAAGCTGCACGACAATGTCCTGCAACTTCTTAAAGTACCTGTTGAACGATGTGCATACAACCATTCTCGGCATTCGCAACGGCACACGGCACCGGCACAACCCCATGCTCCCGAACACAGTACAGTCTTGTGCCATTGTATCTGTCAACTTCACCAGATTGTTCATGCAGCTGCATTGGTGCAAAGCATGCGCCCACCCGAAAACACAAATATTGCCCGAGTCAAGAATAGTTATAAATCGTGTCTGTCAACTGTTTTCTACATTCTGCATGCACATGTACCAATGATTATGTGAACGTCAACCAGGCCAAGAAGCATTATCATCATCATCATCATGTCCAACTGCTTCCTCAAAGCCCCAGTGCGCATCTGCATTGGCTTCTGGCACAGCTGCTTTATCTTCGATACCACGCAAGACGGTATCACACGCCGCTGCTTGCGTCCAAAGTATCCATGGGTGAACCATGTGTATTGTCTATACGCCACATGTCTCCAAATCCTGCACAAAACAGTTGGAGAGATGTAGATACACATACCACGAGTGTCTTCATGATTGTGTAAAAGTAAATAGTTTCAGTGTAAATAGTTTCGGATTCGAATTAATATTTCTATGGGCTACTATACTAAAGACACTTTGGCCTGTTTTCAAATTTACATCACTTTTACACACAGTTGAAACACTTACAGTGCTAGGAATAGTATGAATGAAAGACATCGTTGTACCAGTATAATTATATTGGCATGGGTGCAATAGAACTTCATGATTGTGTGATGGAAGTTGGTGAATTTGAATACTGTACACAAAATCATTGCACAACACTTCCCATCTACTTTGTACCGGTACATGAAACATGGAAAGAAAGGAAATAATGAAACCGATTCAGTGAATCCTCACCTGTTTGACCACGGTCCACACCTTGCCCGAAATTCTTCGAAGGAAAGCAATGCCACCTCGAGCACTGATTTTTGCAGGCAAACAACAGCAAACTCTGAGTGCTGCATGACGCCCTGCAGCCCTTCCTGCTCGCCGCGTTTACTGAAAGCTGCAGGAACCTCCCAGCAACAAGTCGACTCGACCTCGCTCCACATCATGCTGCATTGTTCGCAACGGCATGAAGCAGTGCTTCTCACGCGAGCACTTGCAACCAAAGCGTTCTCTTCACGTTCATCTGTTTTGTAGTCTCAGAAATATTACTTGTAGACAGTTTCGCAGACGCTGATGCGCGCTTCGGCTCGAACCTAAAAGGCCTCGGTGTTGTTGAATCCGAAGTGGCGTCCACCTCCACACCTCCCGTGGTCTCCTCTTCCTCCAACATGATGATCGAATGAATACTAGTACAAGGGTTATTGATTGAAGAAAAAACAGTGAATACCTTTTTCAAAATTTCTGCAGGTCTACCATTTGAATACAAAAATTTGGAGGTCACTGAGAACGTTTTACGTCACAGGGTGGGCGGGGGCCCCCTCGTGCCAAATATGGAAAATCGCAATTGGTAATTTAGGTATGTTATCCTTGTCGTAGAAGCTTCCGGTTTTCGCCATTCTACCACTTACGACATACTCTAATGGATTCCGCAATAAAAAATGGGGGTGATTTTGGACCGGAGTTCCCCTTTAATCCGGAAAAGCCTACTGTGCAGTGGACGTGGCAGCTCTGACTCTGAGCTCCAAACCATTCTGCTTAGCTAGCCTATTGTCAGTATTGAGTATTGTGCCACTTGCGATTTTGCGCATATCACGATCACAATCATATCAGTCGTCGAGCATTTTTATTTACTTAGTTGTAGTCTGCAAGGAAACGGTTACAAGTATTGCCTTCTGCTAGTTCTAGGTGTGCAAGAGACTAGGCGTGAGGAGCAGTAGAGAGTTGGGAATTTTCTTTGGGAGCAGGGAATCATAAAGGGTGTGCCAACATTTTTACGCTTGTGTTGAGGCACTGTCACCAGGAGCCCGAAAACAGAGGGTGAAACATCCCATTCGTTTGCAGCAGTGGCTCCAGCACTTTCCATGTGAGTACAGCAGCAGTGTGCGTGAGTGCATGTGGATGATAAAGTGCGATAATTATAAAAATATGAAATAATTATGAGAGCGGTCTTAGTGGTCTTAGCGATTCTGAGCACTGTGTTGACAGCGGACTGATTCTACTGTGAGAACGGTCTTATACTAGTAGTTATAGTGATGCACAGCAATGCAATGAATCATCAGGTCTACAGATACGCATGTTAGCACCATGGCAGGGAGTTGTATAAGAGCAGGGGAGGACACGGCATGCAAAAGGTCGTGCGATGTGTGCCTCACAATTCTCAGTGTGAGGAAGCCTTTGGGTAGAAGTCGCGGGAACCCCAGAATGGGCCGATATCTGTCGTTTACGATGATATACGGCGAAGAATATCTGAAATGGATAAGGAAGGACACAGAAAGAAGCCTCCAGTGACAGCGAAGAACCAAACAAGCGCCCATCCCGATTGTGCCTGGTATTCCTAGATCAGTTTTCTGGAGAGCAACGGGTGGGTGATGTTTGGCGATGGGAACATAACATTGTTAACCATTGTTGGTAAAAACTCATGAAAAATTCACCATGTTTCAATCCCATCCCCACTCTCACAGTCTTCTGATTTGCCCAGTTCGAGTGGTGAGTACAGTACGCCCCACAAGATGATTTCCTACCACTGACTAAACACTCTGGGAGAGAGGTCGAGAACGGCCAGCTCCCTAATAGTTTTCTTGTGATCTGTCACATCGTGAATTCTTGTACCCCGAGAAGTACTCGGCGGGAAAAGCGGGTGCAGAGCTGTGTCAACCAGGATCCTCGGTAATCAACGGAGCGTTCTCTCCCGGGCTTACACGTATCCCAGGCACCATGGTACATTTCTCGTACACAACAGAGGATGCACCTTGAATTGACTCTCCGAGTACCCCACCAGTGAACTCTGCGGCCGACCACACACACACACTTCCCACAATAGCAAGAGGTTCCTTCTGAGGACTGAATTCCTTCTGACAGCTGCTTCGGTCATTGAGACCTCGTCAGAGAAAGTTGAATTGTTTTAAAAATGGCTGGAAAAGAAAAATACGGACGGCACTATCTCTTCGTACTAAACTAAAATACACGTAGAATGGAACTTGTGGTGGAATAACAAACGGCAATAATAAGTCGTATCACACGGCGTACTACTACGGATAACATGTAACATTTCGGTCCTTTCCTTTAAAATTAAATCATGAAAATATTATATTAAACGAATGAGATACTTGTAATTCAGCTTTCCGATGGCAAGACTTGAAGTTGCATGGTTGGCATTTTTGACCATGTTACACGCCTCAAGTCTCATGTTTACCGGTGTATGCAAGTGGTTTGGTAGGTGAGCCTTGCCTCGCCTTCCAATGCGTTGCATGTGGAGGGTTGGTGGACATTGAATATTCATTGATTTCTCTATTGCGGCATGCGTTTGCGGTGTGTTTCAGGGCAAGCTAGCAACACGGCAGTGCGGAAACACTCATCACCATGTTGCAGCACTTCCTTCGACTTTTCACCGCGTAAGGACCAGACTGCAGTCTTAAGTGTCATGTTTTTTTTGGTTGTTAGTCGACATTTTATGACTTTTTAAACGAATCAAAGATGGGGTAGTCGACTTACAACCAGGTTCAACTACTGCTGATCATGTGATATTGAACCGGTAAATCGAGGCCGCAAGTATTGGGGGTCAACGCATAACCGGTAAGATACGGTAGTCCCCCCCCCCCCCCCCCCCCCGGCACTCTTCAGTAACACAGGGTGTAAGCTCACTTACCCTATTGACAGCGTATTCCTTTGCTGGTTTTGTGTATCTACATGTACTAGTACTCATACTCGAGATTGTTACCACTCACTTACAGTCCATTCCTAACAAGATGATCTCTGGCTCCGGTGAGTTCGCGTATCTTGGTGATTTTATTGTACCCGATGCAGTGACGCAAAGTTTGATGTTTTAAAAATGGGACAAAAAAAGGTTCAACTGGGGTTTGAACCACACAGTGTACTGTTGCAAGTGGGGTCAAGCAGTTTAGATTTATACGTACATTGTCTTCCCAATTCAATGCTATCGGTGCAAAACATGGCCGAAATCCTTGTTACGGTTTGCCTGTTGGAGAAATAGACCCCAGAAACATAATTGGAAGAGCATTCCGCAGGGATTGCAAACAAATTCTTTTTTCAACTCCAAGTTTGACCCCGCTTATTGCCGAAAGTAAGATTATCATCTCTTTGTGAATGGACTGTAGTTTCAGTGAAGACAGTGTGTAGTACAGGGATTCACTCTGATGAATGGAAGTTTCCATATTCTTGTTTGCAATGTTCTTGCTGCTGCTCTACTTTATGTACTCTGTCCTGCATGTACTTCAGTCTCTCCAGTCTCTGACCAATGTTATTTGTTTTTCTTGCTGCTACTGCAACCACTGCTTGTCATTGTGTGCAGATTGTAAAGTTTTATTTTATTTTTTGTTTTGCTTTGCAGTTGTTGCCGCGGTCAGGCCAGTGAAATAATGTTCTGTGATTGTCCGTATAAGAGGCTTAAAAAAAACTGCAACCACTGCTGCATGTCAAACATTGTGTTTTGCTTTCCTTCTCGTTTGGCCTTGCAGCACTCAGGCGCACCAACTAGTACAGCGGGTTAGTCCTTTTTGAAGTTTTTTCTCCAGTGATGTTGCCTTTAGGAGAGGCAAAGAAGCGGGGTGCTGAGACGCATAACGAGTTATAAGATAATGAAGGGTGCAGAGCTGAGGCAAGGTTTCTGTATTCTTTTCTTTTTTCTACTTCATCCCCGAAACATGTTTTCTTTCTTCGTGTCTGAAACCTATGGTATTTTGTTTGCAGCGGAACGTTTTCTTTTCATTTAGGCTCCGTCAAACCTTTTAAACTGAGCACTCAGTCTAGCTTGCATGCTTGCCAGCATGGCTGCGTATTTGGAGGCAATCAGTGTGTACTGGTATTGTGCCTCTAGAGCTCTGCATGCCATGCACATGACACTGCATGGCTCCTAACTTACCATTGCTATTCTATCACTCATAACGGTGTTGTGATGGCTGCTGTGTCTGCTGGTGTGTTTGTGCCCTTTCCAGCTGGCAAATTCCCAAGGAATGCGTATGGCTGCACGGGCTGTGGTGCGAGGTGGCTTCGTGCTGAAGGACAGAGGTGTGTGTGTGTGTATGACCAGGACGTATTGTCACTTTTGATAGTGTATGTTCTGTGGGTACGCTGTGTGATCAAAGATGTAGCCTTACTGCTTTTGATGGAATTTTGGTAGCGGCACTTCATTCAGAAGAAAATATGGTGGTAGTGGTGGTGTGCCCTTGCTTCATGTAGGACCGTTGCCTGTACGATGGAACCTTTTTTCCCCGCTCTGCACATGCCGAGCAGGGGTACCCAATTGACTTGCTTCACTCCACTGGAGCAGAATGTACTATCATGGCACTAGGTATGTTCATGCTTATACCTCATTACACATGTCACCATTAGTTGCTGCTAGGAAACCGAGAGCTGCAGGAGCCCAGCCATCGTGCACAGATATCACCATCCCGCGTTGTGCCTTCCTTGCCCTCATTTCCTTGAATTTGTTCTGCTCTGCAGCTGCGCTGAGGTCACAGCAACTTAGCCGAGAAATAGAGGGGACGGAGGCGCAGAAGTCGCTGGAGCAACTCCTCAAAAAGATGAAGAAAGTCAACGAGCGGCTAAAATAACTGGAGCAACTGGCTGTGCAAGTACAACGTCAGGCATGTCTGTTTATAAGAACAACTGACACATTAAAGTTTATCCACTTGAACAGTCGTTTATCATAGAATTTCTGCCGTTTTTACACAATTTAAAACTACTCTTTCACTCAAACCGTAAGAATGGAGCAATGATCATAAAAGAAAAGAGCAGAGTGCTCCGCAGTTTGAGCTGTTGTTCGCTGCTGCTTTATGCCAGCTAGGTGAACGTAGAAACATAGAAACTATTTTTTAATAATATGTTGCCCTCAAGAGCTGCACTGGGCTTCCAGCCAGCTGCTGGCATATGATAACGATTGAGTTTGATCATGATTATGAGCATGGTGATTTGTCAATGGAAAATAATGTTGATTGTAATCACTGCAGCATGGTATGCCATACACTGGGAAGATAGAGAAGGAAAGGGTGATGAAAGCAGAGATACTTTGGGCGGCTTACTTTGGTAGGGAGGATTGCACTGTGTCTGGACTTCAGGGAGAATTAATTTAGGTCAACATGGCCTGCTTAAATTTATTTTAGCTATGCGGCTAAATACACAATCATCTTCACCTACAAAGTCCGTTGTAAAGCTGAATGTCTTTCAAAGGAGGGTTCAATAAAGTGCTCAACATATTGTCTTCCTAGAACATTTTAGGCGAAGCACCGGGAGCAACTAGACAGCGGTCTGCCGATGCGGTGGCGATGCTTTTGCTGTTGCCGCTGGCACCCAGTCTCCGCTCTGATCCGTTGTGCTGACTTCGGAGGACACACTGCGCGTGACCCGTACTCGCTCTCTTGTCTTTGCCATTAGGTTCTGCACGCGTGCACTAAATAGCAGCAGCAAACAGAGAGAGAGAGAGAGAGAGAGAGAGAGAGAGAGAGAGAGAGAGAGAGGGAGGGAGAGAGAGAGAGAGAGAGAGAGAGAGAGAGAGAGAGAGAGAGAGAGAGAGAGAGAGAGAGAGAGAGAAAGAGAGAGAAAGAGAGAGTTAGTTAGTTAGTTATTAAGAGATTATCATATCCAGTCTTTCCATTCCTTCCGTTCCTGACTTTCTAGCCGTTCGCCGGCCATATTCAGCGTATAAAGTACACACAGAGCTCGTGTTGTGGACATTGGGCTGGCCTTGCACATACCTGGATGCAGATGAATTAGAGGAGCTGGAGTGCATAAATATCGGCAAATTCTCTTGATCACTCTCATTGTCTGAGCTGTCGTCTGCACCGAAAACACCACACAGAGAACAATGCTGGGTGTGAATAATTATATTGATGACGGATACAAGCATCATAGTTACTTCGAAGTACTACAAGCTGTTACCGGTACTCATACACTCTATTCGTGTATTCACAGTCCACTGAGAAAGAATTGTGCATGTAGACTTTGCTGTGATCTACCCGGTAGATGGGGTCAAGAAGGGTAAATACATGTACATGTGGTCTGCGGACATCCGATTGTCTCAGCTCGGGTTCTGATGATGGGGATCGGCTTGGGTTGATTTGTTCGGATTCTTGACGTTGCGGAGTAAGCCACACCGAAGTTAAATTCTCAGCCAGCTTGTATAGATTTCGCTAGCATGACATTGGTGTGGAGTTGCACGTCCAAAAATCAAGGATCAGGACTCAAGAGTTCGAGCCTAAATTCGGCCAGTACCGGGTTTGATAACCCCCAGGGTGGACTGAAATGACTGAGAATAAGGAGTACTGCGTTGTACATGTAGCAACAAACTCACCACTTTCATCCTTGAATTCAAACTGCAGGTGGACACGAATTAGACAGCAGACAGAGAGGGGACTGGGTTAGACATTGCCGTTGAAGCGTACAAAGGCTCTAGGCATATTACATTTTCGCATCTCACCCGTCCAACAATCGGTGGGTGAGGTCGCTGTAGGTACAGGAATCTGGTACATACGTGCATGGGTGCCGAGAGATAAAAGTGCGACAAATGTGGCACGGGAAAATTTGTATGTTTACTGGTGCCTGCAAATGCTATTTTGCCCCAATCAGCGTCCTAACGATGCCAATTTTACGCCATTTCGCCTGTGGGTGCGAGTACCATGGAGGATAGTGTGAGCGCTAACCTGCAAGCCATGTTCAATATAGGATTGCAGGACACATTCATGCATGTAGATAATTGGATATTATGTTGAGTGAAGGGTCATTCCATCAGACCTAATAGACAGATGCGAGTGGCTTACCAGTGACTTGAATGCTGCTAGGCTTGTAGCCGGCATTGTGTCCCGGCTGGTTGGCCGTGGAAGTGACACTGATTTCCTATTGTGTTCAACCGGGGAGAGGACAGTGAGAACATAGCGTGTGTTTAGTTTGCCATAATCTGTTTCTTTTGATGGGTAGTCAGTAGTCACTCTGTACTGCAAATGCAGCCAATATTGACACAATGTGGATGCAAATGAAAATGAAAGGAGCAGTTTTTATTGGACCGTTTTGTGGGTAATGGGACCCAAACTGCCAAAGACATTCTACTACAGAATTGTATGCATTATGGGAAAGGGGAGCTGCCGTTAATTTTCATATTTCACGAAATCTACATCCCGGATATTCCATTCCCAACATGAACAGGTCCTAAAAAGATCTACATTTTGCTCTCACCATTTATCTTGCGATGCCGAGCCACGCAAGCCACCAGCAAGCTGCTGCCCTCCATGGGAGTGTGGGAGCGTTCCTGTAGTGCCGTGGTTGCTGGGCGTGCTCTGTATATAGAATAAAATAGAAACAAGTTTGGAAATTGGTGGCAACACTCGGCTCGTACGCGTGGCTGAAGACTTCTTGGTATTATTTTGATGATCAAGCTGCACTGTTAGGCTGCCAGGTGAAACAGCGAATCAAGTCAATAAGCGTATTGCGTGCGCTACCATTGCACACACCACATGATACTGCAGTAACAAAGGCACGCCCAACACAGTTCCCAACAATGCAGTGCTTGTGAACGGCCATGAAGAAGTGGACTGCGACCGCAACTAATGGCACTGCGAAGCAGTCATCTAGTCATTGTGGGAACTGTAGTACAACTTCCTCTATTAATTGTGTTGAGCTAACCACTATACTATACCTTGTTGACTTGTTGAAAGATACTGGTGATCATGGAGACGAATTCTTGCCGTACCTGTACAGTATTAGTGAAGGCAGCAATCAAATCAAAACAAAACTAATTAAGCCGGGCATGGACTGATACAAAGTGAGAGGTTGCGACTCCGTTGGCTAATCTAGAAGAAGGTGGCTGCTGCTCCAAACTATTACAGCGATCGAATCAAGCTTCTATCATGTACTGGTAACTTGTGTAGGAAACGTGGTAACTTGTGTAGGAAACGTGCTCTGGGTTCTTTGCCACTACTCACGTGTGACAGCCTCTCGCTGCTTTCTTGCGTGATTCTCTGCACTTCCTCTTGCGCCGACTCCTTGCTCTGGCGTGCCTGGTTGAGATAGAGAGGCAAAATCGAGTGTGCAGCATTTCTTAGCACAAAATAGGCATGCCATGCACTCCATGGATACAGCACACCGTCATGAATAGTCCTCGTTTTAGTCACATGTACATAGTACACACACGACACAATGCGTGCAGGTGCTGGTAGTATGCTAGCTATACAAGAACATAACATGCAGACATAAAAACAACACCAGGATTCACGAGACCATCACACATTCCTCACCTCAGCGAGCTGCACGCGTAGCGAGGCGTTCTCATGAACAGACCTGTGTGATGCAGAGCAACAACGGATATCGACCACTGGTTAGCAATTAATAGTGTATCCAGGGAAATTGAGTCCGCCATTCTCAGGGTTAATTTGGGGCACATTACTAGTCACAATACTGGTAACATTAACGTCCTAAGATGATCAGTACGGTATTATTGTTCATATACTGTTTGTAGTTCAGTGGTACTCGAGAACACTGACAAGACAATAATGTTTTCGTTTTTGATCAACTGCAATGTACTACTCGTAGTTCTATGGGGCAAATCGGTGTGTATTCACTGGGTCTAAAGTACAAAGAAGAAGAACTCCCACTACATGTACGGGGAGAATGAATCCCATCGCTGGTGTGCGTTCTTCTACAGAAGTTTTTTTACTGTGAAGACAGTATAACAACCTACCTATCCAGCTGCTCCTGCGTTGACTCCAGCTGTTCGTTCAGCGACCAGCATGACTCGATTGTCATCAGATAGTGCTGGCACAAGGTCTGGCCATCTTTCTTTGCCCAGTCCAGTGCACTCAGGTCGTCCTCATCATTCTGCATGATGTCGGCCTTGCCTTCGACCAGGACGCGGAGACATTCAATGTGGCCAAGCTGACCAGCCACGTGTGCTGGTGTCACCCCTTTGTCGTTGCTAAAGTCTACGGAGAGAGAGAGAGATGAAATTGCTGCAATTAATTGGACTATGACTCAGATCCTATAATGGGCAAACACAGAATGTAGTACATCTTGGCTTATCCGCACTTCATGTATATAGCCCCGCTTCAATTTCCATGGTTTCACCTTTCTGTAATTTATTCGCGAGCACATGCCATGATTGTCTGTTGGGCGAATGCAGGAGGGGGGGGGGGGGGGGGGCTGACCGCATGTTCTGCACTAAATGTCTGCAGAGCAGTGCTGACATGTCGATATGTACTTGTAGGAAGGTATGGATCTGACTTACCCACCTGCTTTGACACATCCTTCCTTTTTTTTTCTCTTTTTCTGTAAACCCCTGCCCAAAGGGATAAGTGAAGGACTACGGTACTATCCTGCCAGGGCTTCTGCTTGTGTACATAAGCATCATCAATGACCATTTCCCTACACCACCGATTGGGATTGCACTCTGGTGTCAGATAGACATGTGTCAGTCTGGTGCAGTACAATCAATTCCCGTGCATGAATTGCTCAGAGGTGAACTTGCAGGTAATGTGGCAGCCACTTGAATCTTTTGATATCCTGAAATTTCCGCTCCAAATTGATTGCCCAGCCCTGGCACATGCTTGATGATTTGAGAGTCTGTTGCCAGTACACGTATAATGCAGGGTGGGACGTGTGCATCTGGAGATGAACTGTTACCTACCGTTGATGTCCTTGTCATGTTCTTTGGTGTACTCCATGAGGAATTGCAGACAGGCGTGCTGTAGAAACAGTGGCCGCACAGCACAATGTATTGGGCACATGATTAGTCAATCAGACCAAACGTGTTGCATGACACTTTACCTGACACATCAGTGATCAAGCGTACCCAGCATACTATGAGAAACCCATGTGCTATTAAAGTGCTAGGAGACGATGACATGCATGTACTGATCAGAAGGCACTGATCTACCTCGGAAAGCAATTGCATATTTCTATAGCCACGTCCACCAGGTCCAGCATGCTAGTGCGCCTAAGCTGCCCGCAGGGCCTATGGCCTTCACAGTTCATTTGCCAATACACATACTAGGCTACAGTATACAGTGACAAAGGCATGTGCTACTGTACTGCTGCACAGTGATGAAGTGCCTCTACTAGTACTAGTAGTACAGCCAGTGATACTAGGTTACGGCTGCACGTGAGCCTGACATGTGCATGATAGTACTGATCAGGAATTTTCATGCCTTGCAGCAGCTACAATACATCAGAGGATTGTTTGCTCACACAGGGCACGGTGTGTTCAGACAGGTACCCCATGGCTTGCCAGCAGGACCAGCACAACACACAGCCGTCCAACACAACTCACTGCAACATTCCAGTGGCAATGAGCAAATGAATAGTGATGATACATGTACATGACCGCACTGACTCAGTCAAAACCCGATGATAATGATGATATTATTATGACACAATGCACATAGCCTCACTGGAGTGCTTAGTGCATGAAAGGCCATGACACAGGTTCCACTTGAATTCCTTGCTGGAATATTGCAAATAAATCCTATGTACAAGTAAGTAAGCAGAAGTAAAATAATAATTCTTCAGCTTTTTAGTTGGTTTATCTACAATTTATTGGTTCTTGACCCCCCCCCCCCCCCCCCTCTCTCCTCTCTCCTCCCTGACAAGCAATGTGCCCCCCCCCCCCCCCCCCTCTCCCTGACAAGCAATGTGGGACTGCAGAGGCTTTGCACAGTGTACTAGTATTATCTACCTTTGAAGTTACCGTATCCTAGTGCAGTGGAAGTGTGAACAGTGGTTATACTAGTGCAGTGGAAGTGTGAACAGTGGTTATACTCTGGTAAATGTAGTGGAATGATCCCTAGTCACTGTACCTACCTTGCCGTGATAGCATGCATGATGTAACAAGGTGTTGCCACATTCGTCCGTGTCCAGATCCCCATTGCTGGCTATCACCAGTCTTTTCAGACAGTCCACGTGTCCACCCTGTAGCAGTGAACACACACACATGCATGCGACACGCACACGCACACACACACACACACACACACGCGCACACGCGCACACGCGCACGCACGCACGCACGCACGCACGCACGCACACGCGCACGCACGCACGCACGCGCGCGCACACACACACACACACACACACACACACACACACACACACACACACACACACACACACACACACACACACACACACACACAAAACATATACATGTACTGTCGTGGACATGGAAATCCGGCCGAATGACCGGGGCCGGCGCCCTCAGTGCATACCGAATGTTACATGCCCAGTGCGCAGTGCACATGTTGATGGCATGCGAACTCACGGCTACATGGCCAGCGCACTGGGGCCGCTTGACCTCCGACTGGATTTCCATGTCCACGACAGTACATTCTATGCAAAGGAATTAACCTCATGCACACAGTCAGAAAACAAGTGGACATGCTAAGTTTCCACAGCTGCAGACTTTTCTGCCCAAATTCGGTGAGCGAAACACTTGATCCAGTATGGACTATTCCGCTTACCTCAAGAGCGACCATGGCTGGGGTTCTTCCCTCGCTATCCACAAGAGTTGTAGCATCGTGCGGTGATGGCGCAGCTGCCAACACAACGTCGATGCAGTCGACATTGCCATGGTCCGCAGCAACATGGAGCAGAGTGGACGTGGATTCATTGCGATCGGTCACTGACAACTCATACCCGGGTGAGCCATCTTCAAAGATACTTTTCTGTGGTAAATAGTACATACCGGTGGTTGCAAAAAGAATATTGGTGAGCGCACAACTTTTTCCAATCGACTCTGTGTTCTTGTAAGATCACCCCAAAGCGCCACATCATCATAAGCATAGGGAGAGTATGAAAAGTACATCATAACTTGTAGTGGATCAAGGGCTCTGGGCTTTGTATCACCAACACGATGAACACATTAGGGCATGGCAAAAAGAAGCAACCTGCATTGAAATAATGTGTGTTGGGTGATTACAAATGTCAGACCTAATGCGAATCTGGCAGCTGACTGGTACCAATGCTACTATGCATCACGAGGCATGTCATGTTCAGTCGCCATCTGCTTAACTAACATGATCCATTCCAATTACTTGGAGCCGTTCTTGTTTTCATTTCTAGGCACACGTGCACTGCTCTCACAGGGAGTTGAGGCACCAAAAGAAACATACCCAGGGATTATCATGTAAATGACCTATACCCTTGACTGAGCCGGATGTACGCACACTAAAAAACCCTGTGGAAATGGGTGTGTGCCACCCAGGAAAACTGGCCATTATGTACGTGCAGGCGAGAGCCTGGAAGGAGAACACCTACCAGAGTTTTGGAGTCGCCCGACTCGGCCGCTTTGTAAGCTTTGCTGAGTGTTAGCAATCGCAGGGCAGCCTGCAAGCATACATAGCAGTGAAGAGACACACAGAGTCATGACGAAGAAATAAAAGTCCCCGCGTGCAGTAGGTGTCCTGACACGACGGTTACGGTGTTTGGACTTAGGAACTATAGCCAACAGCACTGGGGTCATGATCAGTTACAAAGCCACAATACACCCTTCTGCAATCTACGAGTCGTAAATCAACGTTGGGATCGCAGATGATGCAAGGGAGCTGACATAATGCAAACATCACATCATAGATGAGTCCAGGGCACTTAGTGCTGCGTATGCTTGAGTAATATAAAGAAAATCCATGATCAACTTGGTCTGATCGAGTTCTCCCCCTGGCACTGTCAGGATTTGTGGACTACCAACAGCGTATGGCTAGGGCATGCTGATTATGGGCATGCATGGACAGTTAGTCAAGCCAGTTTACTAGAAAATGCAAAAATGGAGCATCGGTTCACATTCCAACCTAGCTCGGTGCACAGGGAATCTGGCAGCAATGCCTCCACAGGTGTGCGAAAAGGCTTGTAAGATGTGGCAAAGGGCAGCAGTGCCCCACCAGCTATGGGCATTTGTTTCTTTCCCGTGCCTTAGCTGGGCAGCTGCTGTTTCAACACCAGTGCCCCTTGGAAGTTGAGCCAACTATAGAGAGGTCAATTTTGGTGCAGTCACAGTGCACCACTGGGATGTCACATTGCATTCCAGCATCACAGTACATGGACAGGTACCCCCTGGAAAATTCCCACTACACCGCAGAACCAGCTTTATAGGACACGGGAATGATTCTTACCAGCTTGGCTTCCTTCCGGCTCAGCGACGTGCTTTCACGCCTCGGTTTCTGCTGGTATGCACCGAAGATAACTTTCTTACAGGATGGAGAAGACTGTGTTGACTCGGATGAGTGCAGGGAAGTAACAGATTGTCTCAACTCTTGTCCAACAGTATCAACTGATGTGATTGATTCACTTTGCTTTCTTGAAGCCACTCGATCGGCATTCATTGGCAATGTGGCCAGTCGATCAGCATTCTTTGGCAGTGTGGCCAGTCGATCAGCATTCGTTGGCAGTGTGGCAGATTTTTGAGCTTCTGATCGTGCCTTTTCCGCTGGGCTCTCAGTAGGTTGATGACGGAATGTAGACATCTTTGGAGAGGGTAGATCACCGTCGATGGAGGTCTCCTGATTCCTAACTATACTACTGATGGACGTAGATGATGCAGCAGTCAATGAAGTTGGTAGTGGATTCTGCCGGGAGCTTCTCCGTGACGGGATCATTCGCTTCAGGATTTTCTTTCCTCCCTTCTTGGGTATCTCCGGCGGTACCGGAGTGCTCTCCGTTGGATTACGTCGAACAGCGAGGGCAGGAGTCTCCTCGTGCCGTCCACACCGGTGCTGTGGCATCTGCTTTAGTGTTTCGACGATTTCATCCGACACCCGGTGTGGCGTTGCACTGGGCGGGCGCTGCAGTCGCGGGAACGAGTTGTGCTTGTTGGTCATGGTGAACATGGACGAGTCCAGAGAGCTTCGCCGCGGTGGCACGGCCGGTGGGTTTGTGTTAGTAGGCTTGCACTGCCTGGTGCTGAGACTCAGGCTACTGCGGGGCTCTTCTTCAAAACAGAGAGAGAGAGAGAGAGAGAGAGAGAGAGAGAGAGAGAGAGAGAGAAAGAGAGAGAAAGCGAGAGAGAGAGAGAGAGAGAGAGAGAGAGAGAGAGAGAGAGAGAGAGAGAGAGAGCGAGAGAGAGCGAGAGAGCGAGAGAGAGCGAGAGAGAGAGAGAGAGAGAGAGAGAGAGAGAGAGAGAGTGAGAGAGTGAGTGAGAGAGAGAGAGAGATGTAGAACACACACAAACACACACACAGGTGCAGGTGTGATTAGATCAGAGTTCCAGAATGAGATTCACATTTTACAGTACCCAACCAACCTGTATAGATAAGAATCTTCTGCATACTTATCTCAATCACTCACTCACTCTCATGGATTGGCATACAACTACCGTGTGATTACAGCAACACTGCAAAACAGACTTCTCTCTCAGAAGATATTCAGCGAAGCGCAATCCAAAGGAGGATTATATCAAAAGCAGCCCAAATAGTTGGCTACTTGCATCATCAGAAGGACGAGAACAAACTTCAACCAAACTAGCAGACTCCGTAAGCAAAAGGAAGCTCTCCAGCCGAACCCCAGCAAAAACTGTGGCGATCAGCTCCAAGTATAAGTATATGAAGATAGCAGCTAGCTCTGGGAAAGCTGCTGAATGCCTACTCAGATCATCAGTGCACGGCAACTAATACTCAATAATGGTGTCGAAAGTAGACTGGGTATATGGTCGGCACAGCTGCACACATACCGTGACTGTTCACTGCCGTTGTTTGTGTATGAGTGGACGCACCTGCGTGTGTGTGTATGTTCGTGTGTGTGTGTGTGTGTGTGTGTGCCGCATGGTGATGCCTACCTGCTTCATCAGAGAAGGTTTCCAGGCGACTTGCACTGAAGGAATGTGGTAAAGAATAATGGGGTGGAATTGCAACAACTGTGCTGCCCTTGTCGGTAGCCCTGAAGAAAGACAAAAACACCTTGCTTTCCAGTTAAACTGTTTCATACCGAATAGTTATTAGCCAGGGGCTGCAGCTCTTCTAGTAACACTTCTTCGCTGCTAGTACGAGCTCACGTAAGAGTGCATATAATTGTGCCCTGTGTCTCAATACCTACTACCAAAACCAGCATCACAAGATATTGAGTCTGGGTTGTGGTATTCAGCAGTATGTTTATGCTAACATGGAATCATTGTGGAACTGTATAATCAGCACTGAACAGCTCTGATCAGCACTAATCAGTGCATAATCAAGCAGGTTTATCAAGTCAGGTGATCAAAGCTTTCAACCGTGAGGGGATCTGTGTGTGTGTGTGTGTGTGTGTGTGTGTGTGTGTGTGTGTGTGTGTGTGTGTGTGTGTGTGTGTGTGTGTGTGTGTGTGTGTGTGTGTGTGTGTGTGTGTGTGTGTGTGTGTGTGTGTGTGTGTGTGTGTGTGTGTGTGTGTGTGTGTGTGTGTGTGTGTGTGTGTGTGTGTGTGTGTGATCCATTCTCAGTGGCAACGCCACTACAAGTAAGGGTGTTTGAGAAATGCATGTGACATGCCACACTCTCATGAATACGCGCACCCATAGTCTATTTGCAGCGACACCTATACTATAGCTTTTGTCCTACCAATGACATGAACGTGTAGTGCCAAAATAGAAATTGCATTTTCTAGCATTCAAAGCATGTGGTTACTCACTACATGTGAGCACGTGCAGGATACAAGCAACTGGTATTTAGCCAAAGTCGCTGCCATTAGCCTGCATTCACTGACCACTGTAACCCCTAAGGTAAGGATCAAGGGGTCAAGTGCAGAACCTTAAGCAGCAGGGATTTCTTGATCACACTCGTCTGAATGGTCAAAGTCAGTTCACTGATATTTCATTTTCTGCAGTCTACGCTGCATCCATGCCCCGGGCACCTCCGTGCTAGGTCATCATGTGTTCCCAGAGCATTGCCAAGGCGAGTATCACATTTCCCTGGTACTACCAGACTACCAGTGGCAATGCTGCACCAGTGTACTTGAATCGACTCGCATTCTCTGTCCCGCAGAGAGAAAGTCACGTCCCTCCGCGTACTTCTGTGTAGTGATGGATTTCCCAGGGACGAGCAATACGATGCGTATACCCCAGGAGATCCAGTGACGCCCGTCTAAGGCAATCATCGCTCAATCTCCACTCATTCACCGCTCAACCACCACCCACGGGACACACAAAGTGTAGTCTCTGCGTACTGTATACTTGTATGTGTATCCGGGTCCTTGATCTGGGAACAACGGCACCCTTTAACGTTAGTACTAGTTCTAGTGGTTGCCTTATTGCAGTGGTCTCCTCAGTGGTCTCCTCAGTGGTCTCCTCAATGGTCTCCTCAGTGGTCTCCTCAGTGGTCTCCTCAGTGGTCTCCTCAATGGTCTCCTCAGTGGTCTCCTCAATGGTCTCCTCAATGGTCTCCTCAATGGTCTCCTCAGTGGTCTCCTCAATGGTCTCCTCAGTGGTCTCCTCAGTGGTCTCCTCAATGGTCTCCTCAATGGTCTCCTCAATGGTCTCCTCAGTGGTCTCCTCAGTGGTCTCCTCAGTGGTCTCCTCAGTGGTCTCCTCAATGGTCTCCTCAACAGGTTTTACTGTATGGTAGATTGGTAGGGGAATATTGGTTTGATGACCGACGTGATGGTCGAAAACAATCACGTTTATCATAAAATCCATCATTGCTGCCACCGCATAGCAACCGTCTCCCTGCGCGGCCCTGGACAGTGCATAGATCATCACCGTGCACTTGCATTCCAGCAAACTTGGCGTCGAATCCGATCAGATTTCACTGCCATAGCGATCACCAGCCAATCACCCACAGCAATTAAACTTCCTAATCACATATCCACATGAGTTCATTAGAGTGAAAGAATCATTGGGGAAGTACCACCCATGACATGAACGAGAACCTCTTTCTGCACTTTTGAAACATTTCTCCGGACCTTTAACACACCACTAGAACTTCGTGTGGAAAGGTGAGATGTGAGAAGTGTGCGTGTATCACGGGGAGAAGATGAAGTACACACTGACTTTGCAAATGACCAGTGCAGTACGCAGTCACATCGGGGCTGCTGCTGTGATTCTCCCAGACCCCCAAGACCGGGGGATACTCATCAAGCAAGTTTTAAATAATCAGGCGCCAGCGGAGCCAAATTAGGCGATAGCATTCCGCACGCTTCTGACAGCCTGGGTGCTGAGTGTCACTGCCCCCTGATTACAGTTGGCCGTCTCTATAATGTCAGCGGAGATGAGGGAACTGGCGGGATTGCTCAGAGGTCTCCACACAGGGTCATTGCAAAACTTTCGCATGTATTCCAGCAGTCAGTGTGTACTGCACAACACATGAAGTAGCACCCCCAGGAGCACAACTCACAGTCACTACCAATACAAATAGTGACCACTCATGATGGTATTCAGTAAACCTATGCCTGGTAATGTACACTGTTTCAGTTATCTATGAGAGCTACATAGTCATTGCAGCTTTGCAGAATGACTACTTCAAAATATGTGCAAAACTGAATGCACCCATGCTCTACCAAACTGCCAGGGCTGGAGGAATTTGCTCATTAAAACATTTTTTCAGCCGCCAACCGCCACCCGGACCGTTTCCTCACTGGAGCATGCAGTCACAGTCAGCCACTTGGAAACTGTCTCCACATGATATTCCTCTGAATATGCCAGTTGAGGTACAATCACACAGACACAGACATAATTGTTGCAATCAATATCATTATCATTGTGCGCTTACATGGCGCTCCAGTCGAAGCAGTCCGCCAAACCACCGATCTGCACAACGTAAGAATCAAAAGGAGGACACAAACATGGTCAGACCAGCATCACGAACGAAACGGCGCTTCTTATGATATCTCTGCCTATAACGGCAGTGCCCAATTATAAAATGACATGCCAAAGTCGGAAATCAGCAGCGCTACAACAGACAAGTTGGTGTACAGTTGTAGCAATCACCGACAACTGAAAACGTTCCCAACAAACGACAGCAACAGCGCTGCATGCCGGTCGCCGTTTCATGTCACAGCAAGGCATTTGAAAGAACAAGTTACCAAAACACGACCGACCTGTCAGAAAAGGTACGCAAACACTGATCGGGACACGATACACTGAGTGTGGGAAACACACGCCACAGAGATTCTGCTCAGCGTCCTGACACCGCACTCACCACAAAGAGGTTTCCTCAACTTCTCTTTCCAAACATAAGAAAACTACAAGGCAACAAGCAATACTTGAATAGTGCGACACTTGCTAGTGCGCCCAGACTTCAACATCCTACATTTCTTCATGGACTGAGCTAGCCAAGGAATCGCAACAACTCCGCTCGTGCCAATCAATGATGCATGGAGAGAAGGTAACGGGGAAACACTGTCTACGGCGTCACTTATGTGAACAGCGAGGTGAGAAGCCAACCCCTCACCAACGCTACGCACAGCCAGTGGCTGGTGGTGTGTTTGAAAGTTTGAAGCGCGGACTGAACCCCAGCCGGTCGGTTTCCGACAATGCGGACCGCACAGAATTATGACTGTAGTGACGAACCCTGCTAATAATCGACCCGCCAACGACATCTGTGGCAAGCTGTAGTATTGAGTTTGCGTACATACAACACCTCGGCCGGCGAACCTGGAGAAC
The DNA here is from genome assembly GCF_964019385.1 of Sycon ciliatum. NCBI lineage: Eukaryota > Metazoa > Porifera > Calcarea > Leucosolenida > Sycettidae > Sycon > Sycon ciliatum. The sequence continues at coordinate 56,212,710 of NC_088643.1, read as the reverse complement.
AGTAACAGTTATTTACCACTATACTGTACAGGACTATTAGGTTAGCATTCACGTACCGACAAGCGTGGTCGTTTTGGCCCACTAACGACTTGACGCACGTCCTGTCACCTTGGGAGGTCGCACTCGTAGATCTAAGACCTGCTGCTTTCTATCTCTCTGTCTACCTCACTTCGATGAGATGATCACAACAAAGCGCCTGGTGTCAGCAAAGGTACCCAACCATCTACTATTCTAGGCCTGTTCTACGACAACCACACTCGGCCGGAGAAACTTGCTACAATCCTTAGCGACACACCGGCGGATTGGTATACCAGAGAGCGGAGTGAATGTTTTGAATTGCTCGAAGAGTGCGAATCAGTTTCACTTCGTGACGTTTTGCAAGCCGGTAATGTTATAAGGTTTCTCTACTCTCGGCGCGTTTGAAGTGTTTCTGAGTCCGTAACACTACTAATACAGCCACGACTCTCCGAGACCCCGATCCCTACTGCGTGTACATGTCTGCACCACGGCTAGCTAAGAGCAGTGTGGTTGTTAGCAGTACTATTAGGTCTATAATCAACATCTCATCATCAATTTGCACGCGAATATGGGCGCGAAATGGGTTGCCAGTTCGCCATTCTTCTGCGCCCTCTCCCGCTGGAGCTGAAAGGGAAAGAATTAGGAGAATCCTCGATATTCGCCTGGAAGCAACGGCAGGATTGCATCAACTAGCCAACACCTTTCCGCCTCGCGCGTTTGTGCTTGATTTTCTTCTGACCCGCAGCTTTGAGCTCTAGCACCAGAACTCGAATGCATCTAGTGATCTACATACTTTGCCGCCTAGTTGTCGGGCTGGTGATGGACAAATAATACTTAGTAGAAGCTGGTGCATTCACCTGCTGCTGTCGAGCCTGTTGTCCAAAAGCGCTCGAGGTGTTGCTGGTAGTAGTACGGCCCTTGCAGTCTTTCATTGTGATATGCCCCGAGCCCATACTGCAGGAGCACTCGAGCAAGATCGCGCACGACCTAGCTACTTCTTCGAAAGTGGGACGTCGGAGAGTTGTAGCGTACTCCACATCCGCTAGCGATTAATGGCCAGCAGCTCGCAGCGCACCTGGGGACTCCGTACTTTCCGCTTTCACTTCGGATTTGTCCTTGTGCACGAACGGATTGGGAAGCTGTCGGGCAGGATGCACTTCATGGGTCTTTTGATCGCCTGTGAGGTTGCCATTTGAACCGTGACGTTCTCATTTTCGCCTACACTGCATGCTGCTGCTTCCGATCCGATGATACATGTTCTTCCTGCACGTGCGAGGAAAACAATAAGCAGGGCAGAAAGGAGACAGGAGGAATGAGTTCCTGGATGAATCAAGCCAGAACTGATCGGTGAGTTGGTCGGTGCATCGTATATTCTTCTTCGAACTACTTACGGATAAGCTTGTAGTAGTTGTACTGTGAATGTAGGTTTCAGTCTTCTCCTGGCCGAATCTCCCTGACCAACCACCTCCTGGCCGAATCTCCCTGACCAACCACCTCCAAGGCTCCAGGCGTTGTGCGTAGTGACGTTGGGAGCGATCTCGGATGTTGCTATTTAGCTCTTCAGTCTCTTCTTTATCACTAGTTTAGTAGTCACCATGTTTATACTACGCTAGCGTCGAATTCACACGCAAGAGTTACCGATGTGGGATTATTTATCGGAGACACTCACACCTTTTCACAGATACTTCGTGCAGCGCTTGCTTCAATGATGCTTGCTTGGTCCGCGAGCTGTCACCCTTCCCTTCCAGCGCTATGTGTTACTATTGGCAGGACGTTATCTTAGTTGTCTTCTGCGCCGTCGTCTGCTAAAAGTGACAAGGTTCACCGTACCGAAACGCACCTTATACGCGGGCTAGCGGAGTGGGCTAGTAGATATAGCATAGAGTGCACAGTTCACTGGTGAAAATTCATCGCTCGACTCAACATCAACCATGTTGGGTTTGATAGCATCGTATACATGTACGTGAATGTTAGGGTATGCATACGGGTGTGTTTTATCGCTGGCTAGAACGGGAAGGCCAGCGGTACAAGTAACGGGAGCCCGCGGGGAGGTCGTGTTCGACGGCCGCCAAGCTTTCATCACCTTTGCGGCCTTCCTGATAGGAGGTGTCGCTTTATCCGCTTCTTAGCCAGGTTTGGCTCTGAGTCACAGTGAGTGCTGAGGCAACGATAGTTACGTGCACCACGCGGAGTCGGTGACAGTAGTGGCAAGAGGTTCTGAGCAGGTGAAAAATCGTGGCCTGTTCAAACTGATATTTCTTATCTACATGCGCGACATAAGTAAGGTAGTCGGTGACGGTCAATGACATGATGTGTCATTGTAATCAACTCACTGAATAGAGAGAACTTGTAGCCTTTCACACGATCATGTCTTACAGTGCACCTGTACACGTATACACGCATAATTACCAGATCACCAGATCACTGTCTGCTATACTCACGCTAAGTGCAAGCCGATCGTAGTCCACACTAGAGCTGCTGCCTAGCCAAATTGGCCTGACAGGTTGCCGCCGCTGGTCGCGATGTTCGTCAACGCCGTCTTGCTCCTTCTCCTGCTCCTCCTCCTTCACACGTCCCTCCTCTCCTTTGACTGTTTTGTCCAGCTGCTGCTGGCTGCTGCTGCGGCTGCTGCTGCTGTTAGTACTGTCAGTGCTGCTGGCAATCTGCTTTGTATGCTTCGGGCAACAGTCAGCATCCGTCAGACTCAAAGTAGAGCCGTCCTCACCACACACTCGCTGCTTTCTAGCTCCACCGATAGGCCTGCACAAGACAAAGAGGCGGACATAGAGACGGACTGCAGAGATTGAAACCAGTTCGAGGTAGGGCACGTATCGTGTGACCTGCCAAATCCACCGATTTCTACTTCCGTCTTTGAAGTTTTGTACTAGGCCCCTGAGGCACATCATGCTAGTACAAATACTACAATACATGCAATCATGTACATGTACATGCGCTGCCACAATTTCGCTGCTGTGACCACATGGTCCTGCCATTCAGGGAAAAAACACGTGAGATAGCTTTAACCTGCAACTGTGCTTCCTACGTTGGCACTGTTTCCTCAGCCCCGGAACTCTGGCCAAAGCCGAACTCGTGATTCATGACGTATCAACGCAGGGTTTGTCTGCGAATGTGTCTGTGTGTGCGTGTTTTGGGAGTGTATTGTTTAGACTTTAGAATGCAACGATTCCCCGGTGCAACCACTTTCTACCTCAGTGAAACGGGTCAATGGTGGCACACTCAATCGGCTCTCTGTGACACCATCGTTCCTGTCTGCAAATAGCACTACAGCATTGCGTTCCTAAGTGAACAACACCCCGCTTCAGTTGTGCTTTATGATGTGATACATAACAACCATGTATATTGTGGGGGAGCTCCTCAATAAGATTTAGAGAATCTACGAGATGAATACTGATCATTTATAAATTTTATAGCTGTGCAGTCTGTGATATTTAGCCTACTATACATGTAGGTACTTGGAAACATGGTTCAATGGAAGCCACCAGGCAATGCTGCCAATGACATTGGTGAATCTACATTGTATCTCTCTCTCTCTCTCCCTCCCCCCCCCCCTCTCTCCCCCTCCCTCCCTCTCTCTCTCTCTCTCTCTCTCTCTCTCTCTCTCTCTCTCTCTCTCTCTCTCTCTCTCTCTCTCTCTCTCTCTCTCTCTCTCTCTCTCTCTCTCTCTCTCTCTCTCTCTCTCTCTCTCTCTCTCTCTCTCTCTCTCTCTCTCTCTCTCTCTCTCTCTCTCTCTCTCTCTCTCTCTCTCTCTCTCTCTCTCTCTCTCTCTCTCTCTCTCTCTCTCTCTCTCTCTCTCTCTCTCTCTCTATCTCTCTCTCTCTATCTCTCTCTCTCTATCTCTCTCTCTCTATCTCTCTCTCTCTCTCTCTCTCTCTCTCTCTCTCTCTCTCTCTCTCTCTCTCTCTCTCTCTCTCTCTATCTCTCTCTCTCTCTCTCTCTCTCTCTCTCTCTCTCTCTCTCTCTCTCTCTCTCTCTCTCTCTCTCTCTCTCTCTATTTATTTCACTCTTGCAAAGTGATAACGCTTCACTGGCGTCCCTGCACTTGCAGGCATAGATCTGTTGCCATCAAAAAGGCATGCCTGCACTTTGAAGTACATGTACAGTACATAGTACCAAAAGTACCTGTACATGTATATCTGACTAGCAGCACCCCCGCCAGCGTTGCCTGGCCGAATGTGGCATGCGGGTGAAGCAAGTACATGAACAGCACACGTGCTCAGCACGTGGTGGTGGCCAGACCGCGCGCTGAAGTCCTGGTGAGGGAGGTTCTTCATCGTTGGAAGGAGAAGGAGGGACGTCTGTTACGCCTTCGGGAGGCTGGTCAGGGTTGTCCATCACCTGGTGGCGTATGAAGCGGCTCAAAAAATTCAAAAACTTACGAACAAAAGTGCGATGCGCTCTTCACTGCAGATCAGATGCAGAGTGCAGTCAGTGCAGATCTTTTGTATCCTTTTGTTGCAGATGTTTCTATTTGCAGAGAACGGTTCACGTGGTCCGCAGCGCTTGTGCGGCTGCTAGTGCTACCTATGGCCTAGGCTAGGTGGCTACATGATTCGCACCCTTCGCGTGCTCAGTGCTTCTGCGCGCGGCTGCTACTGCTACTCGTACTGATCGTGTCTGCTATAAGTATAAGTATAAGCGCTACCACCGTAGAAATAAAAATCCGAAGGAAATACGACAATTTTACTGCGTCTGTAGCTTGTGTTGTAGCGCACCCATGTTCTGAATTCCTGCTGGGTGGGTCAAGCCAGACTCTCTTCCCTGTTCCATCGCCTCTCCAAAAGTATATTCTGACATTGTTGAGATTTACAGCTACAGATGAGAAATTGCACACCTGTCAAATCGTTTCTGATTCGAGCACCCGGGTCTACGTACGTACCTAGTACCTACACTGTTCGCACGCTTCGCGTGCTCAGCACGTGGTGGTGGCTACACGATTCGAACGCTTCGCGTGCTCATCAGTGCTTCTGTGGCTGCTTCCGCTAGCTACACGACTCGCACGCTTCGCGTGCTCAGTGCTTCTGCGGCCGCTAGCTACACGGTGCTACACTGTTCGCACGCTTCGCGTGCTCAGGGCAGCGCTGCTCCGCAGCGCTTCAGCGTGACACAAAACACACGTCACAGGTGCCTCTTCTTTATAAGGAGCGTGACACACACACACACACACAGACACACGTCACAGGTGCCTCTCTTTTATAAGTAAAGATAGTGTGAAAAGTGCGCATGTTATCTACAGAGTTGATTGAATTCAAGTCACTCTGTGCCTGGCCTCCGAGGGAAGGGTGGGCAAAAATGGAGGTATTCCGGGGCAGCTCTATGCCTAGCGGACATGCTCTGCATCGCTGAAAACTGCCCTCCCACGCACTTCCATGACTTGACTGCCTGTCAAAACCTGATTGTCTGTTCAAGGTCCTATTGGCTCAGTTATGTTTTCATCACCCAGAACAAAAATGACTCCGCGATAGAGTTAGCATTGTGACATGCTTCAAAGGCACTTGTAGTTTCTGGAGATACTATCAACCACAATCATGTACATCATGTAGTACTAGTAACTCAAGTACAAAGGTCCACATTTCACTGCTCATGACCATACAAGTCCTGGACATACGTACATGTACCGTGAATACTGTAAATCCTGGTACCGTTACATGTTCTGCACGTAATGGATAACATGGGATAAAACTGTGCACATCGCACACAACACCGTGACCGTACAAGCCCCTCCTGAATCGAAAGCCCATTGACCTAGCCGATGCTGGGCAGGTACACCAAACTAAACTTTCCAAAGAAGCGTCGCCGACTCGCCCTACGGCCACAGCAGCGTCGTCACAGTGCTCTTCCTGTACCGTGTCCACCGATGAATGGTCCCGAGGGGACTGGCCTCCGAGAGTTGTGTTATGACAAAACGACATCAGTTGTGACACGAGCCGTTCACATAGCGTTGGTAAATTACTGTAGTACTAATGACTAACAACAAGTGGCAATAGAGGCCCAAAGCGTTACAACTTACAAGAGTCTCTGTGATGTCCTACATGCTCAAGAGACGAACTACATGCAATAGTAGAAACCCAGGGCCATGTTTCCTGACATGCATGTTCTACCTGCACTAATATGCTTATACATGTACATGATTGTATTAATCTAACCAAGGCAAGAGTAACGTCACACATCCATTCTCTTGGTCTTACCAAACGAATAGAATGGTCAAGACTCATGCAGTGCCGGTACTCAATAATAGTACAATCAGCATGTGCAATGATATTCTCTGATCTGATAGGGGCGCGGTCCTTCCATTTGTCAGGCCTCAGATCAGACAGTTGTATCGTCCCTTCCTTCGTTTTCCGCTACATAGACGCCGTACGTACATACACATAATATACATGTACATGTACACAGTCACAGGCACACTATCACAGTTGCAGTTATTGTGTAACGTTAGTGTTACTGCACGGTGCTCTAAAAAGGCGTAATGCAGGTTGAGGCAAGAAGATCAAACCCCATGAAAGGTCAGGTACTGGGCGGGCGCATGGAGTGGCCAGGGCTTGCAACTGTCTTCAACTGTTCAACTTCAAGTCATGAACATGACTGTGTAGTCGCTACAGTGCAGGACAGTGCAATGATGTACTGAATACATGTTAGGCTATCGGTAGCCATCTGAGGTACGTCCGTTAGTCGGTAATAATGCATGATGGTCGGGTGTTGAACCTTACTACTACTAGTCTTGAAGATGGAAGAGAAGATTACATGACTTGTGGCACGTTGAAGTAGGTACATGCGCTTGTACAGGATACTACTAAGTATTCGGCCGGCTCATGTGCTCATGAACAGCCGACGACCTCCTGCCACTCTCGCCACACACTACGCTGTGCATTCTGATCAAGCAGTCAGGCATCTAGCCATTGTATGACTCTCTTATGTATACTTACTATCTCAGTACAAACCATCAAGGAGCGGGTTAGATGTATACAATCATGTACATGTTCATGAACACACTGCATGTTATAAATTATGCACTGCAGTTCCACTAAACGCAACCTCATTCACAGTCGGGTAAAGATCGACTTCTTCCTAGTCTCGTTCTATACATGTACATGTACGTACTAGTACTAGTAGTATGTATGTATGTGTATTATGTGTGTGTGTGTTTGTGTGCGCGCGCGCGCGCGTGCGTGTGTGTTGGGGGGGGGGGGGGCACGTCACTTACACTGCAGGTAGGAACATCATTTCCCTGCACGCGAAGGAAGTCAGTCGGTGCTAGCTACAAGCAAACAGCTGGGCACCCCCAGACCTCCTGACCACCAACATACGGATGTGTTTGACCGCAATGACAAACAATGATTGTCTTGGCGCGATCATCAAGACAGGGTACACGTACGATGCCTACATGTGCATCATGTATGTGACAAACGCACACCTCCATACACCACTACGCACTAGCGCACTGGCACCAGTAGGCAGTACCAGGCATCAGGAGTACAGCCCTAGGTAAAACCGTTGCTTTCATACAAGCAATCCTGTAACACTAGATTACTGTAGGTGCCTTGGGATGGAAGCACGAGCTGACCGTCACCGTTTACTTTTAGCTCCATTTCGCTGCAATTCCATGGAGCTCAGCATACGCAAAGTACCCGGTACCGTGATTACGTAAACGTCAATTCCTGAATGTTCATGGAGTGGAACACTGTCTAAACATTCTCTCGCAACTGCCCGTATACACTATACATGTACATACCTAAGCATACGTAATAACCATGATAACTAAACCGTGATAACTAAACGTCAGTTCCCGAATGTTCATGGAGTGGAACACGGTCTAAATGTTCTCTCACAACTGCCCGTATAAAGCCTTGCAACTTGCAAATGGTCACAACAAGTGATTGTCGCTTGTCGCGGGGACTCGATAGGAGCATTTCACATGTCAGCAGCAGCGGAACGGCACTCATTTTTTATCACACAATCCTAAGACCTAACTCAAACCCGGGCGCAGATTACTAGGCCTGCAAGATAGGATTGTATACCTGCCAAGGCCAGGCAGTGTCATCTACCAAATACAGGCATCACAGTATCCCTAACAGCTCACAGTACCCTCAGTCCCTCACACGTAGTCACTACAATGCGTTAATTAGATAATGGGACATGTCAGAAACGTGTGTCAAGGGCACTTCGCATTGCATTTGCCATCTTCCAAATCGTTACTACTTAAGTATCCCTTTCCAAAATTATTAAAGCGAGCTCTGATGAGTATTGACGTTGTCACCACTCCATTTCTCCTCATACATATGTACATGGTATGGTTCTCCGGGCCACTACACCTGAGCTTGCAACTTCCAGGTGGTTGTACAACATCATGTCAATCATACGAGTGATTCTTTCTCCTCCTCATAATAATACTCAGAGATGCCAAACAGAATAGTGCAAAGCGTAACACGCCAGCGACCTCTACCGAAACCATCCTCTGTTCAGTACAATGTATGTAGCGTTGGCAGAAGCTTGCCCTAAACAATTCAGCCCATTCTACTTGCTCAGGGCGGGCGTGATAAATGCCAACTGCAAGTCGGAAATCACTTTGCACAGTGGTAAGTGGCCAATACGACTGCAATTTCCCGCAATACTCCAAAGCTCAACTTGACACGATGGTACAGAATGGCAAACCTCGTTCTCCAGATTGAGATGATGTGCATAGTAAAATTCTTGTCGTCCGTAATACACACCGAATTGCCAATAGGTTCGAGTCCTTGTGGTGAAAGTCAACTTTTTCTTCAGACCCTTTCCCTTTTCAACCCCCTGAACTAAGACCATAGGTCTGTGGAGACTGCCCTAGAGAAATATGAATAAATAATATACTACTAACTAATGAACATTATGTCGCAAGTATTCATTCAGACACTGGCACCGCACTCACCCTCCTTTGGGGCCGGTTCGAGCTGGATCCTCTTCGAACACGTGATCGCAGAGAGGCCCGTCTTGACTTGGGACTGCTGCTTCTCCTGCAGTGCTGCTAGATGTGCTGGAAGCTACTTTCGACTGCGATGCCATGGTCACGGTCGCCTTCTTGCCCTTGGTCTGCCAGAGTGAGTCCAACCAGAACAGAGATGGTATTAGAATTGGCGACAAGGGGCTGCATGTTCACACCAGGGAGTGGCAATGGGGATTGAGACAAGAAGGTGAGCGCGGAATTCAGCGCCATGCTGGCAATAGTGCTCTAGCTAAGGCTCGGTTTTCCTGAGCTTAAACGCGCGGAAGGAAAGCGGGCATATCAGTCGGAGCATATCAAGGAAGTTGAGCAATGGTTAAGTTCCTCTCTGGACAGAAGATCTGATACGCGCACAGATAGCAAAGGGAAACGGACTACATGTACATAAAGGCGCAGCAGACAGTCATAGTGCGCTAAGCTGCGCCGTCGCCTAAGCATTCCTCTCGTGCCTGCTGCGCCTTGGGGTCTTGGGGCGAGATTGTAGGTGCTCACGACGGCTCGATCAACGTCGTCATCGGATGGTTTGTGCTCTGATAGACCATACACCTGAGGCAGAGGATTCTGCTTAAAAATTCTGATAGAGTTCCCAATACATTGCGGAGTTGGAATTAACATGTCATGCTGACGGCCACAGGCAAGCTAGAATGCACTGGTTTCTCGTCTTACCTTCCAGAATCCCATGGCTGCTGCTGCTGTTGAGTTTCTGCGGGTGAGATTGGTGTGCATAGACCACAGCAACTAGAAGACTATCTGCAGGACATGTACTACCTTGCTCCTTTCTTCACACAATCATCGACAGCACACTGTGACACGGACACTCGGGTGTGTGGTGCTGTATGTTGTGCTCGGATCGGGCCGAGAAGATCAGAACTACCCGTAGAGTGGAAGACAACGGAATAGTGTACAATCATGTACTCCACAATCTGGTGCTGTGCTTACACTCAAGAGCGTCAACACACACCCATCCGAAGAACGTCAACATAGAGTACGCCACTTGGCAAGTAACAATGCCTGAAAGACCTCACGCCACCAAACCTCAGACAGACTTACGGAGAGCTAGCTGGTCTACTCCAGATAAGACTGGTGGGGGAATAAGATAAAACAGAGGTCACCTGTTTCAGGCAAAACTGAGGATCTGAACTTCTGAAGTGCTTTCCTCTTAGCACTTGAAGGAACTACTTGCCAGTGCGCCTCGCACCTCGGGGGCCCCACTACTGCATAAGCATAATATATTATCAGACTACCATAGTGCATGCTAAATGGGCGGTGGCACTGAGGGCACGAGTGGACCGCATCGATCAGTGCAGCGCCAGCAAAGCTGTTCCGTAGCCGATGCTCGGCGCAGCTCGCAGTGCTGAACTGGAGTCGCTAGCGCTCGAGGCGCCGCCGATAGGCCAAGGCAACAGAGTCAAAGGTGATGAAGAGGTCACAGACTTATGTAGCCTGCTGCCTCTGTGTACTGTTCTAAGTTGCGGGACGCAAAGATTGGACAGCTGAAAAGGATAGTAATTGGCCAGGCAATCGATGGGATCGCTTCCTGCCTTCAACTCGCCGGCATGAAATCTTGACTAGAAGCAATCTTTCCCTCCATAATAGAAGTCTGATCATGCTCATGGGTCGATAATACCGCTGCAGCCCATCTTCAGCTACGCTCTGAGAGCACAGCGACGTATCGCATTAGCGTGAAAGCCGTGATCGTCGGAAGGTTCAGCAGACACCAGCCTAACACGACAGTACATGTACTCACTACACTACAGTTTTGCAGGTCTCCTATCCTAACCAACTAATGGACTGACTGTCCTAGGCTATAGCTTGACCATGTTTGGCATCTGATCATGTCCCAGCACTATCTCGTGTTGGTCTCATCTACATGTACATATCTAATACCACTGCATGTACGTTAAAATAGTATCGGGAGTCAGTGCTGGACGTTAGATGACTTTTGCGAACAATTAATATTTCTCAAGCAGTTTTGAATAGCATTAGTATAGTACAAGTCGTATAGCCGCAGTCGGTGATTGCATGATGGATTGGTGTATCTGTGGTATGTGCTCGGGAACGCGCAGAGGATGTTGACTGTGTTTCCGGTGATCGACGTGATGCGGAATTGGCTTGGATCTGTCATGAAGTTTACCTGGTGTGCGTGGCACGAGTTGCACTCTCGCTTTCCCCCTGATCGACACCAATGCTCCAGTTTGACCATAAAAGGCTTCGCTATGCGTAGAATGCAGCATTTCTGAGCATTTTTAAAAGGTGACCAAGCGTACTGCGCGACGAAAATACATGACAATCAGACATACATTGTCCAAATCGTTTGCGGGAATACCAATAAAGCAATGATGATTCGGTCACGGCCTAGTTTGACAAACTGCATACTGCATACATGTACATGTACATGTACTTCAGTTCTACACTATGCAGCGTTCGACTGGAATCCTGCAGCTGCTCACGCACTACTATACTACTAGGCAGACACGTAGATCTACGTTCTGCCTGTCGTCATTGGTGATGCATAATACTAATAATGATGATATCAACGGCGATACATGTATATACGTGGAAGAGTACGAAATGCAGTATGTGAAAGAAAATAGGAGAAAAAGAAGGTGAAGTGTGAAACTAATAACAGAGGTGGGGAGGTGAGAAATAATAACAATGTGAGACTCAGAGAGGGTGAAGTGTAAGGAGTTAGCCCTTTCCCAAAGGTGCTCTTTTAATTCGCACTTAGTGCTTTTCGCGTCCCTCAAAATATGCTGAAAAAGTGCTCTTTTTTCAGTGAAAACAGGCAAAAGGTGCTCTTTTTCAGTGACCCATAGCCATGATACATGTTCAGATATGAACCCAAGCTGAGAAATGAATACGCACTCTTACATTTATGGGTCACGAAAGGCAAAACAGGAAGTAAAGTTCAAAAAACCCACTTTTTACAGCATTGTATACACCGGGTACAAGCTTCACCACCTTGTTGCTCCAAAAAACGGCGTGCCGAGGCCCTTCGAGCACTCGGAAACTGTGATCGCATGCATGAGCAAACAGATTTTAGCACTTTTTCAGCTAAAAAAGCTCAAAATGGGCGATATTCACCAAAAACGCAATAAAGGGCGAAAGAAACGGGCTTTTCCAAAAAGGGCCAAAAAGGGCGAAAAAAAGGTGAGCACCTTTGGGAAAGGGCTATAAGTATCATAGTATAAGGAGTACGCGCATGGGTATGTGGGTGGGTGTATGTGGGTGGGTGTTACTGCTAAGAGAATAGTCTAAGTTTAGTGACATTTTCTTTCTGGATGCATAGGTTGGGGTTATGTTTGTGATGTCACTAAACTTAGACTATTCTCTTAGCAGTAACACACACGCACATACACCCACCCACATACCCATGCGCGTACTCCTTACACTTCACCCTCTCTGAGTCTCACATTGTTATTATTTCTCACCTCCCCACCTCTGTTATTAGTTTCACACTTCACCTTCTTTTTCTCTTATTTTCTTTCACATACTGAATTATGATATCGTTCAGTAAAGTATTTGGACGCGGACAGATGAGCCCTCGCTCCTGGGTGAGACTGAGGTAAGACTATTAAAGAAGGATGTTTCACAACTGCATCATTGTATGGTGCTGCATAAATGTACATGGACATCTACCTGTACAGTCTTATACTGAGCTGTCCGTCAGTGGTCATAGACATACTAGCTATAGCCGCGTTGTTCTATCGCTTCCCCACCACACTGTACTGACCATGCTGTCCGTACTATCTAGAAGGTACTGTACATGTATCACAGACCACACAGACCACACGGACTACACCACGATGGCATGTAGACTGTACCCGCAGAACGTGAACTACAATCATCATGTAGCAACGGAAAGGCCTCGCGAACCTGTCAGCGGTGTGATCAAGGAATTGGTTCTGGCGATATACAAAATAGGACATGGATCTGCGTCCAGGTACAGTTCTCTTCTGGGTACGATCCTGTACGAGATGATTATTAAATTTGGTATTTATTATTATTATTATTTATTATTATTATTATTATTATTATTATGAAATGACCCAAAGGCAATGTGCCTATCGAGGGGTTCATTTGATTGAAAGAACAGTAGATGTAGATGTATGTACAAAGAGAAGTAGGGATTGATGAGGAGAGAAATGGGGAAAATCAACTGCAAGGTGGCGGAATTCCGTTGATTGCATAAGCATAGTCAGCTGTAAATTTCCTGAGGGCAGCTTTGAACTTATAGAGCGAGGCTTCCGATGTTAGACTGGGGGGTAAACAGTTCCATAGAATAGCAGTTCGGAACATGAAGAGAGACTTAGACAATGATTTAAATTTGGGAAGAATGATTTTATTTGGTCGTCGCTCACTATTCGTAATCTTGAAATGGAAATCAGCAAGGTAATCACGATGATGGAAAACATATCTGTGAAAAGTAGTGAGACTGATGATTTGACGACGATAGGCTAGTGACTCTAGGGAGCATTTAGAATTTAAGACAGATTTGGAAGAAGTGTAATCAAATGCAATTTTTTTCTTTTTCAGTAGAGCTCTAGCAAACCTTGCCTGTAATTGATCAAGAATGGTCATGGGTTTCTTATTAGATCCAAACGACCACACCGTACAGCTATATTCGATCACAGGTCTTACGAACCCTTTGTACAGTATGATCATTGCCGAAGGCGTAAGTTGCTGGGACATTATTGACAGTAGGTGCACTCGATATCTGAACTTCGAAGTTATTGAGGCGACATGTTTGCGGAAATCCAGGTTGTCGGGTATTACTAGAACCAGTTTAACATGACCGCAAAATACCATTAAATGTACCAACCAGTGGCAACCACGCATTGCCCGTATACGAGAAGAGCTCACGTTGTTTCTCATAGCTCACCAGATCAAGGTATGGGTCCTCTTCACTCAGTACGACAGTAGGGACGAGTCGAGCGAGCTGTACTTCGTGTGCCTAGAGGCGGCCTCACATCCCTGTATCATAGTATGGCAACCTCCCCCAGGACGAAGTCTACAGTAGCCATAACATGCGGGAATAAATCGCAGTGGTAGACTGGCAGTTTCCTACGAATTCGATGACATTGTCAAGCTGCCAATGCACCAAGGGTTCAGCCGTATGACTTGTTCCCAAGACTACCCACTCAAATCTGCCTGCAACATAGCGTCCACTCAATCTTGGTACTTGTACGAATCTCCTGTAAGGGACGAAAGTCATCCACTTGTGTCTATGGATAAAGCCTGAGGTTCAGAAACAGATGACGGAGCAACGAGTTTGGCACTATCCTTTTTCTGAAGATGATGGAGAATTGATTTGGAAGAGTTCCTCCACTGAAAGCACTTAGCTAAGTCGTCTCAAATTGGAAGTGCATACGTAGGCAGTTTGGAGCAAATCGGTTGCATTTGCTGGAGCATTGAGATCAGTTGAAAATTTGTCAACGTGCTTGGCGAAGAACAGGTAAGCAGTACGTACCCCTTGATGGTGCTGAAGCCCAAACAAGTTTGATAGTGATTTCATACCGAGTGCTCTTTCCAGCTTGATGGATTTGAATAGTCGAGTTTGTGAACTTTGGTCAAATGTTTGCTGCTGGAGCTAATCCGAATTCTGAATCGATTTCAGTTAGACTGCAAAAGTCAAATTCCTTTCCAGAATAAATCGATCGTGCTTGAGGAATCCAAATTGAGTAGGCGTCTTGGGAAGGAGTTCCACTAAACACTGTTCCAGTGAAGGTTGATGTCTTTCGAGCAGTATACTGCATCTTTTGATCCAGAAGTTTGATTGTGTTGAGGACTCCAGACTTTCCAGCATTACCATCGAGGTAAGCTTTGGTTGCTGTATCATCAGTCAAAGTTTGGAGCACTAATATTGATGATCTTGTTTGAGTCTAGATTGATGTTTTAGGTTGCAGCTACAGTTCCATTTGCACTTAACAAGTTTGATCCTGGAACCTTGAGTTGGCCTAGACTCGTTACCTCCATTAGGTTATCTCCATCCAAATTAACATAATTATAGGCTTTTATCGACCAAGGCGGTTTTAATGTTGAGCTGCAAGGTTTTAAGCGTGTAGAGTTCTTTGCGTCGAAGTTGAATTTGAATTGAAGTTGAAGTTGAACATGATGGAGAACACCCTAAACTCTTCAGTTGAAATTCCAATGAGAGCCTGAGTCTGATAAGCTGAGGTCGCATATTCCTTGTACATGTAACCAGATGGGTTGTTCACAGGAAGGTTTTTTTTAAACGCAGAGCCTATGGTGTAGATTACCGTCTTGTTCATTGGAGCTTCAGGGAACTGGACTAAAGTAGATTGGCTTCCATACTGAACCACAGCGCCCATGGAATTGATTTGATTGGACTGACGAACGCAAGTTTGAGTGTTGGAGCAATAGATGGACCGATGGTTTGATTGGGTCCAGACCCAAGATATTGGTACGAGAGGAATTGACTTGATATTTCCAAATTGGTCTGCTATTTGATCCATCTGGTACACGTTACCTTTGCTCGCTAAATCCACGTAGGCCAATGGTTTGGGTCTAGCACTGAATATCCTTTGACCACCCATATTGATTGGCCCAGTCCTACTTCCTCCACTCAAAGCCAATTTGGAATCAGCATAAAGCTTTGTTGCAGCGTCTCCGTCTACAGTTGGAGCAACTACATTGTAGGTTGGTTATCTTGTTGGAATCCAAATTCAAATCAGATTGCATCGAAAAGGGTTCCATCCTTTTTCACTTTGGTCGTATCACTTGAGATTGAGGTTTCTACAACTTGGTTGGATGTTGCGTCCGTCAAAGCTGTAGGAGTTCCCAACTTCAATATTGTTTGTCGCAAGGTCCAAATCGCCAATTTGGCTCCTTTTTTTTCAATTTTCATTTCATTTCCCTACCGGTAGGTAATTATCAAGCCTTGTTCAGACCATGACAAAAGCAAACCATCTGATTATTTTGTGGCCAGGCCGCGTCTCTCAAGCCAACGAGATTGTCTTTGACTAGATTCTGATCAAGCTTCTGTAGCTTTCCATAAAGTTGAGCCACTTTATCTTGAAGCTCACTTGATAATCCTGGAGGAACAATCAAGGCTTTGGCATGCACTACTCGATCCGGAATGTTGAGTGCTTCAATTCCAAACTGAATAAGCATGAGGCAAATAATTCGAGTATATTCTGATGCAATGACTATTTCAAATCTTGAGATGGATTGATTTGATGGGAAGTACCTAAAAATCCCAACCAACACGTTATTGTCCACAAGGACTATTCCATTATGAACTTGAGGTATCTGGAGCAGCAAAGGTGATCCTCTCATTTCTGACGGGTTTTGAGTCAAGACATTGATGCATACCTCGGTAAGCTGCTGTCTAAAACCAGATGGGCGATTGGTGTTGACCATGACGACAACGCCTTGCAAAAGCTTGAGGCCCTCCATGTCGACTTCGTCCTTTACGGTTTTTTTAAAGCCCCAAGTTTTAACGTGATCTGTGATCATGGCTACTTTTCCACTTCGTGTGATCAGCGATAGCTCATTAGCCCAAGGAACATACTCGGACTTCAGGATAACGTTCCCGGATCCAATCCATCTGAATCCGACCAACAAGTATTATGTTACAGGCCTTGAGGCATCTATGGCCTACTCTTGGTTTAACGTGCGTTCTGGAGATAACAACAAATTCGCCTATTACAATGGAACAATCTGGTGAGAAGTGATTCTTCCACCTGGCAATTATAGCGTCCAAAATCTGAACTCATCAATCTAAACACTGATCTCAGCAAATGGTGATATTGGAACCAATGTGGCAATCACAGGAAATCCAGTTACACTCAGGGTTAATATCGAAGTCCTTTCATCATAATAATTATCAAGTTGACTTCACAATTCCTCAGACTCTTCGTTATCTCCTTGGATGCAACTCAAGGATTGTATCAAGTAAGACCACTGGGGATAGGTCAGCAGATATCAATGCAGATGTTTCCATCCTAGTGAACACAGATTTATTCAACAACGCCTTTGTAAATGTCAATGTCAAATCTGCTGCCATATGCAGTCTAACAGTGGATAAATTTCCAGATGATCTCTTAAGCATTTCACCTTTCTTGGTGCGCTCTTCCTTTTGAGACAAGCTTGATCTCATCCATCAGATTATAATAATAATAATACCACAGCACGCGTAATAATATAATTATGTGGCTATAATTATACGTTCCGCTTCTGTCTCGACATAAAAAACCCGTGGCCGTCCGCCATTGCGGTGGATAGATACGATTCGGCACGACCTGAAGGCAGCGGATCTCTCCGTGGAGAGTGCTCTCCAAGCTGCAGGAGATAGACTAACTTGGCTTGACACTGTTGACAGATGCGTCGACTCTGCTCCTGTCTAACAGGTTCAGGGAAGATGCGAGCTGTGTTTATTATTATTATTCTGTCCCATATCCTATGATCAAATTCCATTATCAAGATAATATGGTGCACTGATGACCTGTGACGCCAGATCATGGATTGTCGGCCAGATTTCTCCATGTAGGCTTGTCCAGAGCGATGGCCCTCACATTCTCCAGCTGATTGCTGCGCTTCAAGTCGATGTTCCTTCTCTGTAAGTCGCTTGTGATGCGCGTCGCAATGGATGTCCTTGGACGGCCACGCCCAGCCTTGGCATCATCAGATTATGAGTAACTAATAAAAAGAATGACCCGATTGATTTGAACACCGACCGTTCTAGTATAACGCTCCCGATATCTGAGGAGAGGTTCATCTCTTCCTAATTTCAGAAAACTCCTAGGTATAGAACCCAATCATGGATCGAAGACGATATCGAAGACGAATGCGAGTGGGTGGGTCTTTGCGACCCTGCGTCTTTGATCGAGTCAAGCGCACGTTGTATAATACTGGAAGAAGGTTGCTGACTAAAGCGAAGACAATTGCCAAGAAAGCAGTCCAATCTGGAAAGACAGAACTCACTCCAGCTAAGGTCGTAAGCCTTGGTCAGAATCTCATAAATGATAGAACCCAAGCTAAGAAAGATGTAGTAAAGATAGCCAAGAACGCGAAGAAACAGGTCATTCGTGATGTAAAGAAGAAAGTCCGTAAAGATAAAAACATCAAGAAGCTCATAAGGCAACTCAATCCACAAGCTCAGAAAGCAATGAAGAAGACGATGCATCAAATGAAAGCCAAGAAGCGGAAGAAGAGAGCACTCATGACTGGTAAGGCCACGCCGTTTTTTCTATGTTTCGCGTCACCTTATCCGATGAAATCAATGAGGGAGGGCGAAAAAAATAAAAAAGCCATCCAAAAAACAGTGTACGTGTATTGCATTTGTGTACAGCCGGTGAAGCGACGCGGTACTGTTCATGTACATGAATACATGAGTGTGTCCCCTCTGCCATGCTTGTTGTCCAAACACAGGCGGCATGATGATTGTGTGACTTGCAGCCCAGCTTATTACACACACATGTGAGCTGAGCACAATCATGCGAGTAACTACTCATGCGATATTTAAATAGAACAAAATATTTAATTGATGCCAACATAATAGTTACATGTAACAATTGTAATAGGTAGCCGAGTGGTAGGCGCGGTGAAATCAACAATAATTACTTTTATTCTACTTTCAGGTACACACCTGAGATATAATCGTTAATGAAAGAAGGAACGGCAAAATAACTGACTTTCTCTCCGGTGCTCACCTGGAGGTTGAATAGCTCGTTATTATCAAAATCTCATCTTTTTCAAAACAGAAATGCGCAGCCGCTTATATGCAGCAGACGCCGTACGCTTACATACGGAGATACACTAAAATCAGGCAAAGCTCCGTATTAGTTCCGTACTGCTTCCGTATTGGTCGGGCAGGGATACTACACCCTCCCTTCCTACAGATAATCACGCCCTCGTGATTTTCAAAAAATTAGTGAAGAGTTATGAACACAGCGTCAACCGAAAGATGGCAAATTATATCGGAAATGATAACGTTTAGAGTAGACAGAAGAAATGAACTGATAACAAATCATAAAGTAGAAGCACACCAGGTTCACACGATCTCACGGGGTCAAAAGGGGAAAGAACTGTCCTCCAAATAGGACCTGAAAAACTACAGCACTCTTGCTGCACAACGCTGGCACAACCCGCCAGGAACATCGCTGTTCAAAAACCGAACTGAATACACTATAACTATAAGGGGCGTTGTCACACACATTGTCCCACGTTAGCTGGGTAAGCCGTGGCTCACCATGATCAGACGCCTACCAAACTAAACTGGATTCACACACTCGCATAAAGGAAGACTGAAGAGAACAGGGAGACTGAAGGAAGACAGGAAAGAAAATGCCATACCTGGAATCAGCGTTAGTAACCACGGCGGCGGCTGGAGCTACGGCGGAGAGCAAGCCAGGTTTTATCTTCATCTTGGTTGAGCCGGTCACTCAGAGCGGCTAGCTCGGGGTCAGACAAATGAGCTCCCTCATCGTCTTGAATCATGGTCTTCACATTGTCGAGAACATCGCTTTGCGCGACGTAAAGAGTGATGGTCTAGCCAGGAAGAGTGTTGACGAAAATCTGCATCCCACCACGGAGGCGAAGTACCAAGTGAAGAGTGGGCTCCTGCTTCCGACTGTGTGCCGGCGAAAATCAAACGCTGCTGGTCTTGGGGAATACCCTCCTTGTCTTGGGCAGCAGCCTGCCTGTTGTCGTCCTCATCACTCAGACATCAGCTTCGCCATCACCTCCGGTAGTATACATGTAGGTAGCGCGTCGCTTGGAATCGCCATCGGAGTCTCCAGTGAGTGCCGTGCGGAGAGAAGGGTGGTCCACGCTAGCACCCTGACTGTGCTGCAAGCTAATAAGTAGGGCCAAGCCCAGGACGGCAAGAAACATGATTCTCATCTTGATTCGTCGCAGGGAGCTGCAGCGGGTTGAGCCATGGGGGTCTGGGGTCGAATCACGTTGTTTTAATTAAACCTACACCGCTGCCACCAATGTAATAGGTAGCCGAGTGGTAGGCGCGGTGAAATCAACAATAATTACTTTTATTCTACTTTCAGGTACACACCTGAGATATAATCGTTAATGAAAGAAGGAACGGCAAAATAACTGACTTTCTCTCCGGTGCTCACCTGGAGGTTGAATAGCTCGTTATTATCAAAATCTCATCTTTTTCAAAACAGAAATGCGCAGCCGCTTATATGCAGCAGACGCCGTACGCTTACATACGGAGATACACTAAAATCAGGCAAAGCTCCGTATTAGTTCCGTACTGCTTCCGTATTGGTCGGGCAGGGATACTACACAATCATGTTCGGGTTTTTTTCCTTTTGGGTTACATTTTCCGGTTTTCTTGGTTTGCATTAAATTTGTATTGCATTTTCAAACAAAAAAATTTTTTGTTCCTTTTGAAACTCAGATATTGAGCCAATAATAAAAGTAGAAAGGAAAAGGACATATGGAAACGAGTTAAGGTGGGACACCACCTTTCGCGGCCCATATCAGACCGCATACAATTGAAATAGGCATATCATGAAAACGGATTGGCAGATTGCCTTCAAATTTTCTATGTTCAATCACTATATACTGCTCCACAATGTAGGCACCAAAGAGAGAATTTACAGGTCATCCAAGTAATGATTGATGGGCTACACAAATTCTTTACAGGTGCGCACAAACAGCAATTTTTTTGGACAACTTTGCAGCAAGATGTATCAACACAGACAGTTCCAAAATGCAGCAAAACCCAGTCCATATGCCTATGCAGGGAATGAACTACAATGAGCTCTATCTGACAGGTATTACTACCCCAAATGCAGAGACAAAACAGGACGAGCGCAAAACGCGTAAAATAGAAGGCACTGTGGGAGCTCAAAATCCAATGTAAAAGGTCCTATGATCACCATTGTAGTTCAATCCCTGCGCAACAAGTCACTGATTCCAAAAATGTATGGGTTGATAGGTCTAAAATAAACACACTAGCCGCAATCATGTCCAAGAAGGCAGAAAAAGGCCAAAAAGCACAAACATTTAGGTGTCTTTTTCATAGATTCTAAGACTATTGTTCCAACTAAAACCCACCAGCCTCGTATGTGACACCCTCAGCTTCCACAATCTGCTCCTCAATTCCCTTCCTGCACCTCCTCCTTTGTTTCCTTCGCTGTTTTTCCTCCTGCTTCATCTTCTTCTCAGCCTTGGCCAATCTAATACTATCCTCCAACATGAGCTGGCGTTTTGCAAAAAAGCCAGGTGCGGTTGCAGAGAGGGATATGGCCCGACTTCCACTCCTCATACTCGTCAGCTGTGACTTCACTATGCGCCTGGCGAGCTTACCACAAGCTGAAGCCATGGCAGTACTTGGAAGCTAGATGCACGTCAAGGACCTTCCCGACTTGCCAGTCAATTGCCGTAAACGCACCGTGTAGGGAGGAAAACCCGCGCTTCATTCACGTATCATCATAGGTGACAGCAGTTATATGCTTAGGCCTGTCCATTGTCTCGTTCATCTGCTGCTTCGTTCATGCTGATTTGCGCAACTGACCTTGCTGCCTTGCACAATGCTCGCTGGTGCCGCTGGAATGCAGATAGCTGAACAGGTGGGGCAAATTCATGAGGCCGCAAAAATTTGCCAGCCAACATGGCCAATTCCCAGAGTGCGCGATGCCAGAACACTGCGGCGATTGCACTCATAAAACCGTCCTGACTTCTCCACCACTGGCAGGCTGGTGCCTGCTGAACACTGGCTCTTCATTGCAGCATGTGATTCTGACAGTGAATGCAAGGCCAGAACGTGCAGTTTCAGCAATGGTCAGCTCACCTCCACAGTATTTATACGAGCAAGCAGGGAAAATCAAATTTCGTAAACAATTTAAGTCCAGTGGCGTCTGAATCACAACTTTCAGCGATTGGGCCATGAAAGTCCTCAGAGAACGAGGAATCACTCGAGGGAGCAACTGTCTGAGTTCGAGGCCAGCGCACATCCATCAAAGCTCTCCTCCGAATCCGACTCACTATCGCTCAGTTGAATCCATTAATTTTTATTATGATCACTGTATTCTTATTTTTGGAACGCCATCGTACAACTTGCGCTTCGAGGCGGACTCTGGCACTGCTTCAGCTTCATAAACTCCCTCAGCAGCTTCCTGGACAGGTGCAGTGAGAATCTTCTCTTTGCAGGACGCTTGCACGACCTGCTCTTCTTGTTCCCCATTGTGCACATGGTGCATCGCGCTCGAAACTGCAAGATCAGACTCAGAGCAAAGAAGTCCTTTGGGAAAGAATTTTTGCACTTTTTTGCACGTGGCACGGGTCACTGCTGCCATGGCAACAAAATTTGTAAGTAAAAGCGCTTCAAAACTCCCAAACTCCACGGCCAGAATCTTGACAGCTCGTTTAGTGCACGAGCATCGCGATGTGTACAAACTTTTTCAACTTTTTAGTGTACGAACATCGATGTGTACAAATTTTTCAAATATTTTCAAATTTCAAACGGTCATATGACTGCAACGGTTGGTCCGAATCGCTTCAAATTTGGAATACTGACACCTCAGGGCATATGCTTTGATTTCCAATAGCAAAAAGGTGACAAATCGAAAGTTGATTTTTTGACCCCTGGAAGGTGGTGTTCGTTTTCCCTGCAGAAAAGGTGGGTTGGGTGGGTGGGGGCTGAAAAATACTAAAACTTTTCGTTTTGTAAAAACAATCGGTAACCCCGGACGGCCCCTAAATAGAACAAAATATTTAATTGATGCCAACATAATAGTTACATGTAACAATCATGTTCGGGTTTTTTTCCTTTTGGGTTACATTTTCCGGTTTTCTTGGTTTGCATTAAATTTGTATTGCATTTTCAAACAAAAAATTTTTTGTTCCTTTTGAAACTCAGATATTGAGCCAATAATAAAAGTAGAAAGGAAAAGGACATATGGAAACGAGTTAACCCTTTTGAAACTCAGATATTGAGCCAATAATAAAAGTAGAAAGGAAAAGGACATATGGAAACGAGTTAAGAGTAACTCAGTTTTGTCAGTTTTGTGCCTAGTTGTTGCACTTTCTGACTGTATCTAGTTACAGTGGTGGAGAGTTACTCCTAACTCGTTTCCATATGTCCTTTCCTTTCTACTTTGTTCCTTTTTTATTTTATTTTTAACTCCGGCTGTGAAATACATGCGCGCGGGGGACGCGAGACACAGATAAAAAACGGTGTGGCCTAACATCACTGATGGCTCAGGCAGCAGGCTTCACGAGATATTAAAAAAACCTAGATATAGAACCCAGTGATCACAAGCTTGTTCAAGATGGAATGCTTCGATCCCGAATACGATGGCGAAGAGCTGAATTTTGAGCTTGCCGACTTCATATCTAAGGAAATCCCAACACTGAACTTGGATCAAGTTGATCTAGAGTTCCCAAAGGCGGGTATCAACGAATACCTGATTGTTGATACCCAAAACTCTTGCATCCAAATTGTTGGATGTTTGACCAAAGGAGATGGAGTTGCACTCGATCAAACCCCTGTCCTCGCTAATCAAGCTGATGCCACTGCCGCTATGATCCCAGCTTCACAAAAGGTTGCGATGGTCAACGATATCATGTCCCTGTTCAAGGCCGCCCGCTACACCCTTAAATAAACACAACAATAACACCCTTGGTAATGTAACCATCGAATCCGTAAACGACTATCCCTCATAAATCCTCAACATCCTTTCACTATCCACTTTCTCTGATCACTACGTACGCGCCGTTGCTCAGCAACAGCTCTTTTATAA
The DNA here is from genome assembly GCF_964019385.1 of Sycon ciliatum. Taxonomy (NCBI): domain Eukaryota; kingdom Metazoa; phylum Porifera; class Calcarea; order Leucosolenida; family Sycettidae; genus Sycon; species Sycon ciliatum. The sequence goes on along the minus strand of NC_088643.1, from coordinate 56,188,968 downwards.
GGACACATCCGATATCCCCCCTTCTGCTGATAACGAACAATTTGCAAGCCCCGATGGACCTTTTACTAGGCCACCAACCAAAGCTGAGATGATCGAATTCTTCAAAAGAGGAACCAAGACTAGAGCAACATACAACCAAGGTTGGAAGATGAGACAAGCACTGCTTTCCTCTGGTGAAGATGGAGAGTTCATGGTCCCACTCTCTTCTATATTTGGATTTTTTCAAAATACGTTCACACTGCCATCACTGGTCTTGAGCACGATATCCGACTTACCAAAGTCTCTGCACCCTCACGATATCTGAAAGCACAAGCTGGTCTGACGGATGCAGCCCCCTTCGAATTCAAGCTGTCCAAGTTAGCCCTAAACTGGCTCACCGTAAGACCTAGCCCAATCATGCAATCCCTAATCCAATCCATGCTCATCGAACGTCCAATCAAGAACTATGAGTTTTTATTATTATTGTGTATTTGAGGATTTCCCAAAGACGTAGTCTACATTGAAGGGAGTTCCATTGTAATGGGAGGCTGTAGGGTGGGTATAGCAAACAGTGGATGGCTAATGAACTAGGCCTCGACCAAATATGCTTGCGCATATTTCCGCATATTTTGTGAGACAGTTCATATATGGCACTGATATTGAGCGACAAAGGGAATATTGGAATGAAGCCAGCATATAATTCAAATATTCTGAAGATAATGAGGACAAAACATTCATATTATGGACAAAATGCGATCAGAAATGCCTTTTATGGATGAATTTGGAATGGTTGAGGCGTTTGCTACATTTCCACATGGATGAACACTATCGCTACGGTTGCTGGGGACATACCCCAGCCATACTATTCCGCATGTGTTTTGATTTGCACCCGGCATAAGCATGATAGCCGTGAAGCCAATGAATATTCCAAGGTTGTAATTAATTATTTTACTGAAATGATCTACACTTTCTGCTTATGTCGAGCATATTTTGGCATATTTTGGCATATCTTTTTGCATATCTTTCTACGCCTTTGGCATATTATGGACGTTTTCCCTGATATGCGACGAGCATAATATGCTCTTTTTTTAGCATATTTGGTCGAGGCCTATAATGAACAGTAAAAAAAAAAAAAAAAAAAAAAAGTAAATTATCGTATCCGTTCCCGAAGGGAACTCACGACGGCCGCTAACACCCGATAAACCCTAGCGGCAGATGCAGCGCCTAACGGTGGGGGTGAGTGGGCAAGTCTCACAACCACTGGCACAAGTGCCGAAAACGACCCCATTAGCTGCATCCATGTACCCCTTGTGCCTGGCCACAAGTTCCCAGTTGACTGTGGGTAGCAGCACGGCTGGAAAAACCGCTCCCAGGCAGGACTTGAACCAGGTACCTCTCGTATCTCAATCATGGTCTTTGACCAACCCACTGTGCCTGCCTGGTGAGAAAATACATAATATAGGCTGAATATTCCAGAATGGTCCTGTACTAAAATTAATAATACCTATACTATAGCCCCGGGGTATGCCTTGAAATACGAGATATACAGAAACACAGACACAAAATAAGAATAAGTGCAGAGCTCAAAGAAGGACGCCAGAGGCATGTACAATTCATTTGGGTTTTGGATTGATTTACTTTTATTTCATTTTTATTTTCATTTAACTTGCCATATTTTGCGTGTGCATTTTTGCCTTCTTGTTCTTTTATTCCATGGCTGGTAGTAGTAGTAGTAGTAGTATTTATTATTTGACTAGGGGAGTCCCAACAGGCATGGCCTTGTTACAGGGAACCCTAGGTGAATCTTTGTGAGGTGAGCAAAAGTACCAGCAGATTGTGCCTGACGACAGTTTGGAGGAAGAGTGTTCCACCGACCTGCCGCCAGAAAAGAAACTGAGCGCAGTCCATACCCAATATGTACAGTAGGTAATACTAAGGCAGCTGTATCCTGGCCACGAGTACGAGCATTTGTGTGCGGGCCAACTGAACGCAGGAGAAACAGTGACTGAAGGAGGGGGCTAGTAATTGATGACAAGCAGCGATAGACCAAAACGTATAGTTTCAAATTAACTCGTTGCTCAAACGAATACAGATGACACCGTTGTAAAACTAATGCAGTTGGGGTCATTCTATCTAAACCAAATGCCTTCTTCATCGCAATATGGCTGACCGTTACAAGCCTGTTATATAGGGTAGTTTTCAAACAGTGCACATACGCATTACTTGCATATTCTAGAGTAGACTGTATAATTGACAAGAAGAAAGTTCTCCGAGCTGTAGCTGATAAATTGCGACGGCCATGAGCAAAACAGGCTAGTTTAGCGAAGACCACTGAACACACCTTTTCTACTTGTGGGCGGAACGTTAGATGCTCATCGATTAGTATACCGAGGTATTTCACAGTAGAGACAGGGGAAATGACAATACCTTTACAGGTCAGGTACAGGGCTGGGCTCAGTGCAGGCAGGGCAGGACGCCGTATCAACATGAACTGTGTTTTAGTGGGGTTGAGCAGAAGGCCTTTCTCATCAAGGTATTGCTCTAGCAACCGCATACTATCCTGCAAGCGTAGCATAATTGTAGCCACATCAGAGCCGAATACGTAGAACGCAATATCATCAGCGTACAGCTGCACGACACTCTGGTGAAATATATCGGGTACCCGGCGAATGTAGACGCAGAAAAGCAAAGGCCCAAGAACAGACCCCTGGGGGACCCCTCTTGTACAGGGTTTGGTGTCACCCTTCTCACCATTGACAGTAACCTGCTGGCTGCGGTTCGTGAGATAGTCTGAGAACCACTTGAGGACAGTGCCGCCTAAGCCAGTGGTGGCTAGCTCTCCCAGCAGACCTGTGTGCTGCACACGGTCAAACGCCTTGCTCATATCCGCAAAGACTACTCCGCATTGGTCACCGTTGTCAAGTGCTCTGTTCCATCTGTCTATGCAAAGTGTCAGGGCATCCTCACAGCTATGGTGTGAGCGGTACGCAAATTGTTCAGCTGGTATGGCTGACAGGTCTGGATTCTGGGTGAAATACGAAGTGACTTGCTTGTGGACAACCTTCTCTAGGATCTTGGCCGCGATAGGCAACAGTGAGATTGGCCTGTAGTTGGTGGCTGAGGTCTTATCACCAGATTTGTAAACAGGGCAGACATGGGCATGTTTGTAGGCAGCAGGAAAGATGCCAGAGCGAAGAGACTGGTTGACGATAACAGTTAACGGATACGAGACTGAATCTCTGCAGGATTTCAGGATGCAGGACGGAATATCATCGGAGCCGGTGGCTTTGTTGGATACCAGAGATTCAAGCAACTTGGTGATGGTATCGACGCTGACGGTATCAAACTCCAAAAGAGTAGTGTTATTGGGGTCTGCAACGGGTAGGGGCAGCTCGACTGGTCTGGCAGGGTCATGGACGATCTCGGCGAAGGTAGTTGTCAGATCGGCGAGTGTGGCTGCTGGGGCAGCCCTCACTGCTGTTCTACCAGACAAGCTATTGATAATGGCCCATTGGCCTCGTGGGTCGTGGCGACGATTTTTGAACTCTCTGATGTAATACTGTGACTTCAGCTGCCTGTTGAGGAGAGTGCCTTCTCGCCGTATTGCACGATACCTCTGCAGAAGCTGTTGATCTGACGGGTGAGTGCGTACTTTTCTATGTAGGTGGATTCGTTGCTGGAGGAGGTGTTTCAACTGAGGTGTCACCCATGGCTGAGGCTTCGGTTTACTGAAAGCTGGTGAGACCACGGGGCAGATCGGTGAATGTTTGTCTAAAACTCGAGTAATACAGTGTGAAAGCTGGGTGACTTGTGCATTGACATCAGCTGACTTGGGGAGAGGCTCCAGAGTGCTGTCGATATCATCGCAGAGTGTAGCGGGGTCAATTGCATGTGGGAGCGGTTTGCGCACGAATTTGAGGCGGGAGTTAGCTTGCTGCGTGGCTTTGTAGGAGAAGTTAGTCAGAACGAGATCATGGTCGCTCACGCCGTCTACAGATACTACAGTTGTCTTAACATGTGGTGCGGCAGCATAAACGAGTATTAGATCCAGACATGTCTTGGCAAGTCGCGTTGGTGAAGTCACGACATTGCGGAGGTGAAACTCCTCACACAGATTGGACAGGTGCTTGTAATGGTGGTTATTTGATGATTGCTGTAGCACATCAGTGTTAAAGTCCCCTAGTACAATAATTCTGCTAAATTTACGGCTGATGACGTCAAGATGCTGACTGCACAGGTTCCAGAAGTCGACAGTTGCACTCGGTGGACGATATATACTGCACACAGCCAGCTCAATAGCCTTAGGTTTGGTACACAGGCGAAGACGAACAGAGACACACTCCACTCCTAGCTCAGTGATGGGAATTCTGATAGAGTGAATATCAGAATGGACATAAATGCATACCCCTCCACCATGTAGATCTCTATCCTTGCGATATAGATCGTAGCCTGGTATATGAACACTAGAATCGGGTATGCTGCTGTTTAGGTGGGTTTCATTCACTGATAGCACGTGGATCTTATGGTGGTGCAGGAGATGGTGAATGTGATGGACCTTGTTTCTGAGACTACATATATTAATGTGAGATATGGTGAGTTGGCTTACTGGATTGATGACTTCTTGCTCTTCGGGTAGCAGCACAGGTACGCATATTGGTTTAGGTGTTCTGGTTTGTTTCACGAAAGTCCCACGGGCGAATGTGTATTGGTGCTGGCCAGAACCCATCCTTCTCGATCAGTAGCCCTCATTCATAATATTGGTTGACACCATGTCATCCATGAATTGAGAATAATAATAATAATAATAATGTCAGTGAGGAGTGGCATTGTGTTTGGTGTCAGAGAAGTGCGTGCAAATGTGACTGCGAAACAGGGACTGCGAGGCTGTGGCTCTCAGGTCTGCTGGCAAGTGGCAAGGCATTCCAGACGGTAGCGGTGCAGAAGAGAAATGCTCTCCTGGCGTGTTTCCCCACTCGTGGCAGAGTGAATGCGAGTTGCCGGCGGCGACTACGCGTGGGGCAGTACCCTGCTGCTTCAAGAAGTTCGAGTCATATCGGGAAGATCTACATGTAAGTGGACCTAGTACCTGGTATGATACAACAACTCAAGCCTCTTTTATGAGCAAAAGAAACACATGTGAAGAAGAGGTTGGTGTAGGCCTTGACGGATTATGCTAATATTTTCGTGAAATTATGCTTTTCGCATTGCTGAAAAAATTGCAGAATTATGCTATTTTTATGCTAAAAGTTATCATATTATGCCGCATTATGCTCACATATGCTGCTGATGTACGTATATGATGGTTCTGTGCAAAATAACAGGGGAATTGTTTTGTAAAGGGCGTTGGACTGTAGTAGCAAAGGTTCAACGGGCTCAACGCACCGTCCGACCTAGCTTCGACCGTCACTGATTGTAGTGGACTGGACATGTTATCAAGGGAGTCGTAAACCTACGACTTCCTGGTGCATCTACTTGTACTTGTAGAACATGACATTGTACAACTGTATGGAATTTGATGCGAACAGGCGGATTCTTCCAATTTATGCGATTCATATGCAATTTGCCTCGAATTATGCGATTATTCGATTTTGGTAGAAATTATGCGAAAAATTATGCTAGCATAATCCGTCAAGGCCTAGGTTGGTGCGACTTCGGCGATAGTACGGGAAGAGTGTGTTGCTCCCTACATGGCAGCTCGCGGTATTCCTGCCGACTTGAATTCTCACTTGACTGACTCACGACTGCCATCCAGAGCACACGAGAAGTCCATAGAACCGTCCACTCGGCAAACCTGCAAGAAAGCACCACTCCCTGCTCAATACACAGTGTTTCCACCATGAGCGACACTGACTCACGCTGCTATCTGGTGTTCACGAGGTGTTTGTCGCGCTGCAAACGGAGCGTCTCTGTAAGTAGTTTGTATCCCTCGTGATCTTTGTGCCTGGAGAGCACTTTATACATGTAAGCGGTGCTCTTCAGGCACAATCTTCCTCAGCCTACTCAAGCTCAACTGATGAGGTGTGAATTCCCCGAAACACTGTGTATTGAGCAGGGAGTGGTGCTTTCTTGCAGGTTTGCCGAGTGGAAAGTTCTATGGACTTCTCGTGTGCTCTGGATGGCAGTCGTGAGTCAGTCAAGTGAGAATTCAAGTCGGCAGGAACACCGCGAGCTCCCATGTAGGGAGCAACACACTCTTCCCAAAAGAAACACAATGGATGAAAATGAAATGCAAAATGCAAGCCAGAAAACCAGAGAAGGAAAAATATGTAACCCGAAAGAAAAACAAACCTCATGTATATGATGTAGTACCACTACAAAACTACAGCAGCGCCTACTACAGATTAAAATAAAAATATAAGAACTAAGACAAACAACACCTCAAATATGCCCCACCACAACAGCCGACTATCGGAGTGCATTAACCGGACGGTGGTATGCTGAGCTTGAGCCGCGGATGCAAATTATGGCAGCTCTTAGCAAAGCGAATGCTAGCCGAGTCCGGATGTAGCACATCATTTCTCCATACTTCTTGTTGTCGTTGCTAGCCAGAATACCGCACAAACGCTTGAGAAATCGGTTGGTTTCTGGCGACGTACATCCGGTCGTGGAGAAGATATGGGGAGTGAAGGTCCCACGATCGACATGTATGACACGCTCAGCGTATTCCAACTTCTTTCTCCGTTCATGTCCTAGGAGAACGGCATCAACTGGCTTCTTTGCATATGACGCAGCGTCCGGATGAAAAACTCGAACATCCACAAATGCGTCCTGGGCCCTCCCGGCACCTCGCATTTTTATGTCAGCTCTTGCTTCATCCGCAAGATTCGTGCTGGCTGCTCGGAACACTTCACCCGTGATCGGAGCAAGCGGAGGCTCAGCCAGTACACTCTTGCAAACCTCTGTAAGCAGGTCGGCTACCAAATCCCTCACCTCGTTATGACGGATTACGGGAAAGCCTCCCGTTGGACAGCACATGGCATGAGTTACCGAGAAGGTCTCTCCACAAACACATGTGGCTGGCACATCCTTCAAAGGCCACTCATAACGTAAGGATAGCTCACCCCGAAAGTCATCCATTGACAGATGGTAGCCATGTTCAAGTGGCACCGTATTCAGCCACGTTGATACTCCCTTCTTTGAGAGCTGGTCCAGCCTCCGAACAACGGCAGATGAAGCTGAGTGGCGAATCTCATTGTACCTATTCTCTTCCTTCAGGCGTCACTCCCGACCAACAGCGGACTTTGCTCGCAACGCCGGCTCGATTACAGTATATGGACCTGATATGATCAAATTGACGCAAACTCAGATGAACAAACTCATGAAGAACAAGAACATGGGCAAAGGAGTTGAGTTGAAGTTTTCAAAGACTCAGCTCAAATAGACGATGAAAAATGGTGGACTCGTCTTTCTTCCTGGAACCAGAAAAATAGAATGGCCAAATCACCAAAATATAAATCCCTCAACAATTTGGATATCGACAAGCTGTTACCTACAGTGGGTTGGTCAAAGACCATGATTGAGATACAAGAGGTACCTGGTTCAAGTCCTGCCTGGGAGCGGTTTTTCCAGCCGTGCTGCTACCCACAGTCAACTGGGAACTTGTGGCCAGGCACAAGGGGTACATGGATGCGGATAATGGGATTTCTCGGCACTTTTGCCAGTGGTTGTGAGGCTTATCCACTCACCACCGCCGTTAGGCGCTGCATCTGCCGCTAGGGTTTACCGGGTGTTAGCGGCTGTCGTGAGGTCCCTTCGTGAGTTCCTTTCGGGAACGGACACGATAATTTACTTCTTACTTTTTTACACGATGTCAAGGGTTACAAAGGCTGCTTCTCGAAGGACAAATTACCAAAAATGAATCCAGACTCATTCCAGAAGACTGTGTCGTGATCAACCTTCAATATTTCACTGATGGAGGCGGGACACATTGCACTGCGGTTCACGGACACTACTACTTGGATTCATTTGGTTGTGTTCCTCCAACTGAAGTAGTTCGTGCTCAACCCAAGCAAGATCTTCTACAATACGCTAAAAATTCAAGGATTAAACGAGGTGAACTGTGGCCACTTATGTCATGCTTGAATCCTCAGAATATACGGAGGACGGAGGATTGGGGCCAATCCAGTCCTTATCACTGCTTATCTAAGACGGCTTCGCCCTCGTCTTCAACTAAATTTCACTTCACTTCTTTGTGAGAAAGGGTTTGCTCCCCACACTGTAGCTCGCGCTATTCCGCCGACTTGACTTGACACTTGACTGACTCACGACTGCCATCCAGAGCACACGAGAAGTCCATCGAACCTTCGACTCGGCCAGCCTGCAATAAAGCACAACTCCCTGCTCAATACACAGTGTTTCGGGGAATTCGCCCCTCATCAGTTGAGCTTGAGTAGGCTGAGGAAGATTGTGCCTGAAGAGCACCACTTCTATAGTGCTCTCCACTACTCCAGGCACAAACATCACCAGGGATACAAACTTACAGAGACGCTCCGTTTGCAGCGCGACAAACACCTCGTGAACCCCAGATAGCAGCGTGAGTCAGTGTCGCTCATGGAGGTGCTGAACAAATGCTGAGGACCGTTGGCCATTCACAACGTTGTTGCCTCCGAACCATCTAATTCGCAAGCCCGCGCCGGGGACAACAATGTGAAGAAGAGGTTGGTGCGACTTTGGCGATAACTTACTTGGGGAATTGTGTGTTGCTCCCTACGTGGAAGCTTGCGCTATTCCTGCCGACTTGAATTCTCACAGTGACTGACTCACGACTGCCATCCAGAGCACACGAGAAGTCCATCGAACTTTCCACTCGGCAAGCCTGCAAGAAAGCACCACTCCCTGCTCAATACACAGTGTTTCGGGGAATTCGCCCCTCATCAGTTGAGCTTGAGTAGGCTGAGTAAGATTGTGCCTGAAGAGCACCACTTCCATAGTGCTCTCCAGGCACAAACATCACCAGGGATAGAAACTTACAGAGACGCTCCGTTTGCAGCGCGACAAACACCTCGTGAACACCAGATAGCAGCGTGAGTCAGTGTCGCTCATGGAGGTGCTGAACAAACGCGGAGGACCGTTGGCCATTCACAACGTTGTTGTCTCCGAACCATCTAATTCGCAAGCCCGCGCCTGGGGCAACAATGTGAAGAAGAGGTTGGTGCGACTTTGGCGATAACTTACTTGGGGAATTGTGTGTTGCTCCCTACGTGGGAGCTTGCGCTATTCCTGCCGACTTGAATTCTCACAATGACTGACTCACGACTGCCATCCAGAGCACACGAGAAGTTCATCGAACCTTCCACTCGGCAAACCTGCAAGAAAGCACCACTCCCTGCTCAACACACAGTGTTTCGGGGAATTCACCCCTCTTAACATTTTCGCTGCTTGTCTATTATTCTTCATTGATCTGCTCACCGCTGTACACAAATGGAGACCGCCTCGATAGGCTTTTAATGGCCTCTGGGGAACCCTTGAAATACATATAAATTCAAATTTCTTCAACGTTGTGGAGTGATTGCAACATTTTCGATGCTTGTCTATTGTTCTTCATTGATCTGCTCGCCTCTGTACACAAATGGAGACCGCCTCGATAGTTAATGGCCTATGGGGAATCCTTGAAATATATTTAAAAATTCAAAATTCTCTCTGTCCTTCTTTATTTTTCTTTCTTTCGGTGAAATGTCTGTTCGGCGAATTGGTCGCTCGGTGAACTGTCATTCTGTGAGTTGTGCATTCGGTGAAATGGGCATTCTGTGAACTGGGTATTCGGTGAGCTGTCGTTCGGTGAGCTGTCAGTCGGTGAACTGTCGCTCGGTGAATTGTCGTTCGGTGATATGTCGGGACACCTCTTTTCAATTAGATGGTTCGGAGGCAACAACGTTGTGAATGGCCAACGGTCCTCAGCGTTTGTTCAGTACCTCCATGAGCGACCCTGACTCACGCTGACTCACGCTGCTATCTGGTGTTCACGAGGTGTTTGTCGCGCTGGAAACGCTGTATATTGAGCAGGGAGTGGTGCTTTCTTGCAGGGTTGCCGAGTGGAAGGTTCGATGGACTTTTCGTGTGCTCTGGATGGTAGTCGTGAGTCAGTCAAGAGAGAATTCAAGTCGGCAGGAATAGCGCAAGCTCCCACGTCTAGGGAGCAACACACAATTCCCAAAGTATCGCCGAAGTCGCACTTTGCAACCTCTTCTTCACATTGTCCCCGGCGCGGGCTTGCGAATTAGATGGTTCGGAGGCAACAACGTTGTGAATGGCCAACGGTCCTCAGCGTTTGTTCAGCACCTCCATGAGCGACACTGACTCACGCTGCTATCGGGCGTTCACGAGATGATTGAACTGAAGCTGGATGATGACCGTGTGGTGAGTGTGTGGGGGTTTCGAGATGCCATCCTGGGGCAGGGATGTTGGTCCTTTGGACGGGTGTTGTTACATTCATTGCCGAGCCACCGTGCTCACAGCAGAGATTTCTGTGTGTGTTATTGTTGTGAAAGTGGACCACAAAGACCGGAGCGTCTCTGTAAGTTTCTATCCCTGGTGATGTTTGTGCCTGGAGAGCACTATATAAGTGGTGCTCTTCAGGCACAATCTTCCTCAACCTACTCAAGCTCAACTGATGAGGGGTGAATTTCCCGAAACACTGTGTATTGAGCAGGGAGTGGTGCTTTCTTGCAGGTTTGCCGAGTGGCAGGTTCGATGAACTTCTCGTGTGCTCTGGATGGCAGTCGTGAGACAGTCAAGTGAGAATTCAAGTCGGCAGGAATAGCGCAAGCTCCCACGTAGGGAGCAACACACAGGACCCCAAGTATCGCCGAAGTTAGTTGCACCAACCTCTTCTTCACCTTTTTATCCATAATTTCTGAATAGACTCGGATAGAGAGCGAAGAATAAATTTATAGAAAATAGAAAGGACCAAGGAACTACAAGTTACCAGGCAGGAACAGTGGGTTGGTCAAAGACCATGATTGAGATACGAGAGGTACCTGGTTCAAGTCCTGCCTGGGAGCGGTTTTTCCAGCCGTGCTGCTACCCAGTCAACTGGGAACTTGTGGCCAGGCACAAAGGGTACATGGATGCAGCTAATGGGGTCGTTTTCGGCACTTGTGCCAGTGGTTGTGAGACTTGCCCACTCACCCCCACCGTTAGGCGCTGCATCTGCCGCTAGGGTTTATCGGGTGTTAGCGGCCGTCGTGAGTTCCCTTCGGGAACGGATACGATAATTTACCTTTTAACTACAAGTTACGCTACAATGCCCACTAACACCGCCAGTTACTAAACAATCAGCTCATGCCATAACATTGGGCATTATAGCGAAACTTGTAGTTATTTTTTTTATTTAGACTTTATTTGAAGGATTCTCCAAAAGTAAATGGATACTTATCGGGGGAGTTTCCTGGAAGGGTGGATGAGACGAAAGGGAAGTGAAAAGGAGAAGGGAAAATAGTACTTAGCAGAAACACTGCTCATGGAAAACTACAGGTAAAACCACCAGGGAGAAACAGAATACATGACGAGAGCTAGATACGAAAATCAGGAATTCTAGTGGTGGAGAATTTGTACGTTAAATAATGGTCCTTCAGGAGAAACCGAAATTTAGCAGAAGATCGCTCCCTGCGTAGGCTCTCAGGAAGCTTGTTCCAGACAACTGATAAACCGAAAAGAGGAGATTTAAAGAAATGAGTTCCAGAACGAGGCAAAACGATAGAGGAAGGGTGGCGGCAGCTGCTGGAGATGGTGAAACTAAACTGGCTCAGTAGTGCTGGAAATTGGTAGAATACATGATGAAAATAAACTAGAGAGAGAATTTGACGACGCCATTAGAGCGATTCCCATTCACACAGATGATTCAGAACATTCTTGGATGTTGTTCCTTGGTCCTTTTCTTTTCTACACCAATAGGAGATCCCCCCCCCCCCCCCCGATATGCGTCAGCCTTTGGGTAATCCTGAAATAAAGATTATAATTATTATATAAATGTCAGAATAAACAATTCTTTTTTTGCTTTAAAAAGGTCCGACTTTAATAGTAGTAAAAATTAAATTGCCTCCAATGCACGCAAATAACGCTGACTATGTGCACGAGACAAGACCGAAAAAGAATCATCAGAGTGACTTGAACGACATTCAGTATTCACGCCAAGATGACTAGCCACAGCAAACTCGTACACTCTAGTAATATTATCAGAAACAGTACAAAACTTGGAGTTTTTAGATGATGAAGCAGACGTGGAAGCAGTTGAAAGTCTATTATTAAAAAAAAATTGTAATTTTCATCTCTTGCTACAACCAATGCTGACCTGCATGTACCTGGTTGTGCTGGAGAAAGTTTGAATGAACATGTGCCATGATGTGGACATTACGCACATGGAGGAAGAATGCAGTGCAATTCAATGTCATGAAAGTTCAAACTCACCAACACACAATACTCAATAGTGCTAGTACATCTATTTCCACTCCAGTTATGTAACATGCACACGGACGCGTACACGTACACGAATCGCATGGCTCTTGACTTGTAACTACACTGTCGAAAGCCTACACAGCTGATCTTATCACTTCCCTAAACTTGTGCATGACGGAGTCTTTCCTTGTGTCTCCTATGCTCTTCCTACGGTCGGTACACACACGGCGTCGGTCTTATCGACATTTTACATCGCTGTTCTGCCACACGCCTTCCAAGACTACCGCACACATGAGTTCATGCTTCTTTTGAACCCACAGCCATGTACTGGACTGCATACTGCACATGCAGGTTATGTCGATGCCAGTTGACATCATTCTCATTAATGTTCTGTGTTACCGTGGTCGCATCGCGCATGTTACACAGGTACATGGAAGTCAGGACCAAAACTGATCATGAGGTGATGGCCACGATCCTGAATCCTGCACATGTACACCACTTCCCACACACGCCCTCTCCTCTCTTCCACAGGGACTGCATTACGTTACGCTCAAACAATCTTCTCCAACACATAAAAACGCTATACCTGCAAGGTCGACTGCCATTGGCATTGTGCCCCACCCGCAAGGATGGTCTTCTCGTTGAACACTGTGACTTCAAAAGCAGTACTGGCCAACTCTTTTGTTTGGCGGACGACAAAATAAATTAATGTTCAATGTTGACCGTGTCGAGCACTTTAGGAAACGGTACATGCGCATGCGCGCCACAATGCTATTAATTATTTTGACTCCAGATCTTGACCGGCTGACTGAAGTTCTTGACCGGCTAAGTAAGCGGTCAGGATCGCCTGATCTTGACTGCTTATTCTGGTCGCCCATTGGCCGTCACCTGGCAACAAGCACGTGCCATGTATGAAGCTGTGATAAAACCATTTCTACATGAAACAGCAAAGCCGCTCGAATGTTCTGTATGCTAGCTAAGCACACACTCTCACTACTTAATTAAACGATGACAGGTTGGAGCTAGCTTGGCGAGAGGGATTGGAAGCTATGATAATACCATCTCCACATGAAACGAAAAAGCCGCTGGAATGTTCTAGCACACCATACTCAATTTACACAAGTAGGATTCCCAGTTCAGTACTTATTCAGAAGAAACAGTTTTGAACAAATCGAGGTTAATCTCAAAGACGCCGTCCACATCTCCAAGGGCGTGTCTTAGAGGCTTTGCTGTGCAGTCTCACAGACTTTACTCGCATATACCTCGAGGTATACTGAATTTGCTGACATGTATTCTTAGGTCCTCTCAGGAGACTTTGCAGAGGGGGAGCCTGGCGGCAGATCTCAAAGACAGCCGCGGACTGCAAACAGACTAGGAGGGTATTGAATTTGTTTTATCTACATGTATGTTGGTAGGTATGCAGGTAAACAAGTCTCGGCACTAGCGTTGCAGCTGCCTGCTCGCAGTATACAATTATAATGCATTTGTATTCTATTAGGGCTAGTCAGTTGCAGGGTATAAATAGCTATGATCTGCTCACACTCAGTATCAGTTTTTAGAAACAATTACTAGTAGCCCTCTCTCCAGTTTTCTTTAACATTCCAAAATGCTTTCGAGAACTTCTATGGAGTTTGTGATCGATGGAGTAGCTGAAGGTCTCCAGACCTCTCACAAGTCGAATGGCAAGAAATACCCAGAGTTGTCGCCCGGGTGGGCTTATCATTACACCAACGGACCTCTATCAGCGATTAAGGTGAAGGGGATTGCTCGCAAGGGCAAATACGGTCAGGTAGTTATCGAACTGGCCAAGGAGCTCAGGTGCGTTGTTGCAGCGCTCTTAAGAGTATCGCCTTCCATACGGAAGGCGCTTCAGAGTGAGCGGGTGGACCGCATAACAACAAACTTCTACCCAGCGAAGATTACCAGTGGAGACGGCACTAGCAAACACGGCTGTGATGTGTACATGAAGCAGACATCTACGATACCGACTGAAGCGTTCAAGCTCCGAACGCTGGAGGACTACTATGTATACCCTTCGACAATTTCCTGGAAAAAAGAGAGTAGAGTGTACAAATGTACCCTGGGGGTCATCCCCTGCAACCATGTTGGAGAGGCTAGAACGGCCCAGCGAACATGCAAACCGAATGAGCCCAACATTCTAATTGTTCCGTCTGATGCGATGGAACAACTTATGAAGGCGTTTGAGGACAAGTGGACATCAGCCTCGTCCACAGGAGAAGAGGGCGAGAGGATGATACGATTCCCGAGCTGTTCGCCTGAATGCTGTTAAGCAATGTGTTTTTCAATACAATAATTGTACAACCCAACCCAGACATGCAAACACCTCCCCGTACTGTACTCACACATACACTTACACACTTATCGCTTCTCGCTGAAAACTATTCTTTATTCAGGTTTCTAGTAGTAAAAGACGTATGAAAAAGAGGTGTAGGTAGTTAGAAGAAACACTTGGATGATAGATGTGGAACTAGTAAGAAAGAAACAGATATGAAAGAACTCCACTTGGAGTGTGGGTGTAAATTTTAATTATTATTATTCATTTGGTCTTACGATGTGTGCTTTGTATGCAACGCTCTTTATCTTAATCTCCCGTCCTGAATTGAAAATGTATCGGCTTCGTTTACGTATCCTGCTAATTCTGACTTTCATTCGTCCATCCTCGAATGGGATTTCTTGGAATGTGATAGGCTCACTGTTCTTAACTCGAACGACTTCGTCTCCTTCTTGTGCCTCTTGGGGGGGAGTTTGCAACTTGATTGTCCATTGTGACTTTCAAATGGACAATCAAGAGGCAAGAGCAACTCCCCCCAAGAGGCACAAGAAGGAGACGAAGTCGTTCGAGTTAAGAACAGTGAGCCTATCACATTCCAAGAAATCCCATTCGAGGATGGACGAATGAAAGTCAGAATTAGCAGGATACGTAAACGAAGCCGATACATTTTCAATTCAGGACGGGAGATTAAGATAAAGAGCGTTGCATACAAAGCACACATCGTAAGACCAAATGAATAATAATAATTAAAATTTACACCCACACTCCAAGTGGAGTTCTTTCATATCTGTTTCTTTCTTGCTAGTTCCACATCTATCATCCAAGTGTTTCTTCTAACTACCTACACCTCTTTTTCATACGTCTTTTACTACTAGAAACCTGAATAAAGAAGAGTTTTCAGCGAGAAGCGATAAGTGTGCAAGTGTATGTGTGAGTACAGTACGGGGAGGTGTTTGCATGTCTGGGTGGGGTTGTACAATTATTGTATTGAAAAACATATTGCTTAACAGCATTCAGGCGAACAGCTCGGGAATCGTATCATCCTCTCGCCCTCTTCTCCTGTGGACGAGGCTGATGTCCACTTGTCCTCAAACGCCTTCATAAGTTGTTCCATCACATCAGACGGAACAATTAGAATGTTGGGCTCATTCGGTTTGCATGTTCGCTGGGCCGTTCTAGCCTCTCCAACATGGTTGCAGGGGATGACCTCCAGGGTACATTTGTACACTCTACTCTCTTTTTTCCAGGAAATTGTCGAAGGGTATACATAGTAGTCCTCCAGCGTTCGGAGCTTGAACGCTTCAGTCGGTATCGTAGATGTCTGCTTCATGTACACATCACAGCCGTGTTTGCTAGTGCCGTCTCCACTGGTAATCTTCGCTGGGTAGAAGTTTGTTGTTATGCGATCCACCCGCTCACTCTGAAGCGCCTTCCGTATGGAAGGCGATACTCTTAAGACTTGTTGCAACAACGCACCTGAGCTCCTTGGCCAGTTCTATAACTACCTGACCGTATTTGCCCTAGCGAGCAATCCCCTTCACCTTGATCGCTGATAGAGGTCCGTTGGTGTAATGGTAAGCCCACCCGGGCGACAACTCTGGGTTTTTCTTGCCATTCGACTTGTGAGAGGTCTGGAGACTTTTAGCTACTCCATCGATCACAAACTCCATAGAAGTTCTCGAAAGCATTTTGGAATGTTAAAGAAAACTGGAAAGAGGGCTACTAGTACTAGTAATTGTTTCTAAAAACTGATACTGAGGGTGAGCAGATCATAGCTATTTATACCCTGCAACTGACTAGCCCTAATAGAATACAAATGCATTATAATTGTATACTGCGAGCAGGCAGCTGCAACGCTAGTGCTGAGACTTGTTTACCTGCATACCTACCAACATAGATAAAAAAAATTCAATACGCTCCTAGTCTGTTTGCAGTCCGCGGCTGTCTTTGAGATCTGCCGCCCGACTCCCCCTCTGCAAAGTCTCCTGAGAGGACCTAAGAATACATGTCAGCCAATTCAGTATACCTAGAGGTATATGCGAGTGAAGTCTGTGAGACTGCACAGCAAAGCCTCTAAGACACCCCTTGGAGATGTGGACGGCGCCTTTGAGATTAACCTCGATTTGCTAAAGCATTGTTGGTGTTTGGACTCAGGTAGTGGTAGTGTGTGTGCTAGCATACAGAACATCCGAGCGGCACTGCCGTTTCATGTGGGAGTAGATAGCGTCTCCTGTCACCCTCACCCACAACATCCCAGTGACACTGATAGATTGATGCAGCACTTACATACTCCATGTAGTGGTGGTATCTGGAGCTTTATCAGGTACCGGTACTAGTAGTAGTAGTAGTGAGCGCACTGGGGTCATGTGTACATGGGGTAACATGCTCCATGTAGTGGTGGTATCTGGAGCTTTAGTACTTGTCTTTATTATTACTATTAATTTTAATAGTAACGCTCTAGCTCTGAGGTCATGAGCTGGGCATGGGGGAGCTTACATACAGTACAATCATGTACATGTAGATACCAGCAAAAATTCAGCATACATGTACGTCGAGTGATATTATGTCTTTGAGATTGCCTAGATTTACATGTACATGTACATGTATGTGGATCTTCATATGCATGAGTTGCATTCTCAGCACATCATGAGGGGTGTTATTAATACTTATTATCATCAAGTGTTAAACGCGAGTGTTACAGGAAAACAAAGGTTTCAGCACAAGCACATCATTATACTCTCTATTCCGTGGCGTTCAGCTACATGTATATAATATAATGTATCTCCTTCCATTGTTTGAATATGCTGCCACAGCCTGGTGTGGCCTAGCTAAGGTCTTATCCGATTCCATTGAAGTTCATCATAAGAAAGTTCTAAAAATTAAAGTTGTTGTCGAAGAAACCTTCCTTTCCCTCCAATGAGTTGTACTTATTAGCTCAGACTACTCCGTCAGAGCAACGCCGACTAACTTGCCTCTGTATATTCAAGTCACTATATTGGTTCATCGAATGCTCTTGGGTTGTGTTCCTGAACATATAGCCTTATACTGTAACTGGTTTGTTTCGGGCCGCTCAACCAGAAACAACGTGTCTCTTCCCAAGGCCAGGTCAACGCAATTCACAAGATCGCCATTCTTCCAGGGCTACTGTGCGTGGCTACAACTTCCCGACTCAGTGAAGACGTCTGCATCATTGAAAGAATTTAAAAGCCCATGAATCTGAGGGCCTGCTGATGACTGAGTGCACCATAATAAAAAAAAACTCTTAAATATAGCTTTTCGGCTGTTTTCTTTTCATGTATTCCCATGCTTCATCTTCCACTCTCCTCTCCCCCATTTCCCCATTTTTCTTGCGATATTTATGTGGGAGACTTCCGTGATAAGCATCCATTTGCTTTTGGAGAATCCTTTTAAATAAATACAATACAATGTACAGGTACATGTATATACATGTAATCTTCTCCTTCTTTTACCATGGTTGGCTATCACCCACATCTTTCCGTTTTGGCTGCCATCGGAAGTCATAAGATGTTGAATAAATAAATAAAAATATTCTGATGACGTGAATCGCAAAACTGAGTTCTCACAACATCCCACATGCATATTAATCACAAATTAATCGTGACATTTCTGGTAAGCACGTGATTGAAACACGTCAACACGTCAAAATCAGGGAGTCGTCAAATACCAAATGGTATTTGACGACTCCCTGGTCAAAATAAAGTACATGTAATGTCGAAATAACCTGTCACATTTCTGACACGGTCACGTCAAAAAGTGACAGGGTCACGTCAAAAATTGACAGGGTCATGTCAACCCATCGAAAGGTCACGTCCGGGGTCAACTTTGTGCTAGAACCCCCCTCGTACCTTCTACTGGCACTTTTTCACAGGGGGCGTGCAAACAGAGTAGGCGGAGGGGGGGGGGGGGGGGCGCTGCGCCCCCTACCCCTCTTTTGGCTAGAACCCTGCTATACATGTACATGTACATGTATAACTAGCGAATAGCACATCACGTTTTTCGTCTGATGAGTGTTTTTTGAACACGAAACTCGGAGTAACGAGAAAGCTTTTGGTCTGTTCTTCTGCCTTGTGTAATACTTGTACTTGAAAGTATTATTATAGTTTATAAAAAAAGCTTATTTAATTAACTCTTGGTACCAGTACTATACTAGGCAGGAACACGTTTTATCACTTTGTTAACATGTACTTGTTCATGTACCGGTACTGCCATGCCCAGCCAAACACACAAATCCGAAATGATGATTTGCAAGGAGTATACAGTCATGCATCTACCGGTACGCCGTTTAGGCGCTGCGTCTTCCACCCTGGTATCACAGTCTCAGGCACAGTGTTGGCCTCCCACGAGCGAAACTTCCTAAGCTGGTTGTGTTTCTCATAGCCGGTTGTAACGCGGACGTTCAAACTTTACTTTTCTTACTTTACATGTACCGCCGGTACCGGTATAATAATTATTATGTTTAGGAAGCATGGATAGCTAGCCCCTGGAGGAGCCGCGAAGGGAATATCAAACAAAAGAACAGGATTTTCTCGTTGTGTCTCAGGCTCTGGCGATAGCGTCTCTAGTCTAACGATACGTACATGGTGTCACAGTCATGGCTGTACATGTATCTCTCTCTTGTTTCGGTGTCAATGACACAGTCTGGCGGACAGGCAAGATATTAATATGATCAGCGAGGCACACCTGATCGTAAGTGCCAAGAGCATTGTGCCTCTCTTTGGATCAGCTGATAGAAACGGCTGAACAAGGCTGGTCTGTGTCTCTTTGGATCAGCTGATAGAAACGGTTGAACAAGGTTAGTCTGTGTCTCTTTGGATCAGCTGATAGAAACGGTCAAACAATGTCAGTTCAATCAAGAGTACCTACATGATAATATTTTAATATTATTATACAGGCGCTTTCGCCTCTACGCATCCACAGCTAGCCTACAGGCAGCCGTTAAAAAGTTCTCAAGCACCTCTTTAAAGAGTGTCAGCCGCCCTAGCTAGAGAAGCTTTTAGAAAGAGTGTCAGCCGCCCTGGCCAGAGAAACACGCTGTTCGGTTGAAAGACAAATGCTCATGTTGTTCTGATCTAATACTAGTGCAGTAATGGCATTAGACCAGTGCACCATGGTACACAGTACACGTTACATGGGGCACAATTGTCCATGCAGATCGAAGGAGCAACGGCTGATGGAGTAATCAGGACAAGCACCTCTGGCTGCTGGGACAATAAACAATTACATGTCAGCATGACCGAATATTTAGCTCGATATGAACGCATTCGGCACATGCACAGTCACCGAGCGAAGCCAGTCAATGACAGGCGCAAGATACTAGTACATTGTAGAATATCGAATGTAGTTAGCCAAATTCAAAATAATTGCTCCTGTCTCTTGTTTGCTGGTGCGCAAGAGGACCAACACACCGGTGGCAAAGCGGTGGAGAGATACCATACACATGACTTGTAACGCTAGCTACCGACTTTGGTGACGGTCCCGCGGCCTGTGGGGGCTTGTCTAGAACTTGAAACACCCAAGCAAATGCCCAGGGATGCAATTAGGAGACATCAACATTATCACCAACCTCAACCTCTTCTACAGAGAACACCTTCAGCTCACGACAGTGTCATGGTGGTGACAGTAACTGTTGTCAGCTGACGAGCTGAGAGAGGGACGCCATGGGCAGAAGTTGACAAAAAGAAGAAAAAAAAGAGCAGAAAGACGTGTATTCTTTGTCCTCTCCTGTCTTCTTGACACTCAATCCTCATAAACTTAGTAGATTTTGTTCTGAATTATTCGTCTTTCTGCTCTCTATTTTTTCTTTTGACTGACGGTACAACAACAACAAGACGTCTTGAGGATCAGAACCGAGGCTTACACCCATACGGTTCAGATGGTCGCAAGACCGGGGCTCAACCAACTGTGGATGGTTGTAGAAAGGTGTTTCCGAACACGGTGGTCCTCCACCTTGTTAGTGTTACATGTCGTCAAACAACACCATCAACCTATATAAATAATAATATTTTAAAGAATGGCTTGTGTGCTTCCTAGCTACTATTACTAGTAGTACTAACTATGCCGCAATTCTTGTTACATTCGTCATGTACAGGAGCACACCCCTACATGTACATGTAAGTCCTTGTAAGTAATTAGTTGTAGTCGCTTGTAGGCACTGCCTGAGTAGCGCAGCTGTCTGTTTTCAACGAATGTAGTGCACAATTTTCCGTCAAGTACATGGTCATTGTATGTACATGTACATTATTGTATAGTATACATGTACATGTAACTACATGTATAAGCCTTAGTACAGTGTATACAGTGTATAGCCTAATAAAGAATAAGCACGGACCCACTTGCTGACTTTGTCGTGCTTGATCGCTGGACAGTATTCCTGTATCACGCACATCTACGGATTTGAGAAGTAGTGGTATGGAATGCTTTTCTGGTACTGTGAGACTCTTTTATGGGTACAACATATACTGGAGAAGAAATCACCTCGTCGGATTCACCTAAAAAATGGTTTTAGGCCACGGTCACACGGCACACGTTTCAGCCATTCAGTCGAAGATGCGCGGAAACTTTCCGCCTTTTCCATGGTAACGTCCTTCAGCGGAAAAGCTGCGTCTTTCAGGTAAAAAAGTCCCGCTGAATTCCACCTGACACATTCACCCACAGCGTCTTGATCGCACAGGAGTAACGATGAATCCAAGACCTTTGGTCAGAGGAGTTACTTTGCCCGCCACCACTAACTGACCACTTCCATCCAATATGCCACCGCCCCCGCTGTGCAGCATCTGATGGTTCTGTGGACCGTGTGGTATTCAGTAAAAAATAGAATAAAAACCCCACTTAACCCCACTGATGTCGCTATTATCCTCTTTTTCTTCTTCATTTCTTTACACATGTACGTGTACAGTGTACTTGTGTACTCACTCTCTCAGGATCCATCCAGTGATGTTTTACATGTATGTACTTCAGTAGATTACTGTTGCTAATTTGGTAAGGACGATCCTTCAACGTTCCGGTCTTATGCCTTGGCAGATTATGCTAGCATACTTTTCGCATAATTCCTACCAAAATCGAATAATCGCATAATTCGAGGCAAATTGCATACGAATCGCATAAAACTGGAATAATCCGCCTGTTCGCATCAAATTCCATACAGTTGTACATGTTCTACAAGTACAAGTACAAGTAGACGCACCAGGAAGGCGTAGGTTTACGACTCCCTTGATAACATGTCCAGTCCACTACAATCAGTGACCAGGGTGACGGTCGTAGCTAGGTCGGACGGTGCGTTGAGTCTATTATTATCAATTTTGTGTACACCGGGTACAAGCTTCACCAACTTGTTGCTCCAAAAAAACCGCGTGCTGAGGGCACGAGGCCCATCGAGCACTCGGGAACTGTGATCGCGTGCATGAGCAAACAGATTTTAGCACTCTTTCACAAGTTTCAGCTAAAAAAGCTCAAAAAGAGCGATATTTACGCAAAAAACGCAATAAAGCCAAAGGGCGAAAGAAACGGGCTTTTCCAAAAAGGGCCAAAAAGGGCGAAAAAAGGGCGAGCACCTTTGGGAAAGGGTTAGCGTTGACCCCGTTGAACTTTTGCTACTACAGTACAACGCCCTCTACAAAAAATTCACCTGTTATTTTGCACAGAACCATCATAATTATACATGTACATGTACATGTACATGTACATTAGCAGAATATGTGAGCATGATGCGGCATAATATGATAACTCTGTTCACCGTCGTGCGATCCGAGCTGCCTGTGGTGCCCATTACTGTGCTGACGTGGACCCCCTTTACCACTCTCTTTAAAAGCTATGTCCTCTGGACCACCGTTTCTTACAGTTGTTCATCAAATTTATCTTTCAGTGTAAAGTAGCTCACCCGGTTGCCAGTTTAGATTCTCTATTTTGTAGGCACAGTACACCTGCTTACACCACTCGCGGCTCTTCTGCAAATAATCTTTCGTTATGCCGATATAAGACAGCATGCGGGTATCGCTCATTGTCTAGTAGGATTGCTTTACTTTGGAATGTTCTGCCCTTTGAAATGAAGTCTTGCAATACGTCTTCTGCATTTAACGCCCACCTTGCCTGCCTTCTTAATGACGGGCCACAATGTACCCGGTTAAAACAGCTCCTTTTTGAAAATGTTTTCAATGAGTGATGTGTCGCTTTGTTTTGCTCTAATTGGTGCTTTTCTCCAATGTCATGCAGTCGTATTTATTCAGCTTTTATTTCTTGTGTACTTGCATACTGGTACAAGTATTAGTTTAGTCCCACAACCTGCGATAAAATGATCAGCTGTAGCACCTACTCCACTTTTATGTTTATGTATCTATGTCATTCGGATCTTCCCAAGTTGTACAATGTACTGTTGAGATACCGAATTCAAATAAATCATTACCAAAAATACCAACTTTTAGCATAAAAATAGCATAATTCTGCAATTTTTTCAGCAATGCGAAAAGCATAATTTCACGAAAATATTAGCATAATCTGTCAAGGCCTATCCGGTCTTTGACCAACATCAGGTTCCATCATCACGTGTACATGTATACATCCATTTTCGATGCATGCCATGGACCAAGAGATGTTGACATATTGAGTGTAATATTAGTACATGTAGTGGCAAGTGGCAGTGATGTTGCACCCTCAAAGATTGGTATAACCGTTGAACAGTGATATCATCAGCAGAGCAGGGCAGTGTGATGGGTATGGCAAATAACAGAAACCAGTGATCTTATTCTTCGGCAGCACTGTGTAATGAAGAAAAGGTGACACGTAGATCGACCATCATACAATCATAGTGCCTTTGCACACGCAGTTCATTCAGGTCAGGCTTCAACTCGATTATGCACAGCGCTTCATATTAAAAATATATAGCTGAACATGAATCCGCGAAAAATAGACTTGTACTTTGTAGGTCCTCAGCTCAATCGCCGTGCACAGCAGCGTAACACGGACAGGAAGCGACAAATAACTAATAGTATAACAATGCTATTTTTCGACTAGTGCTTTAGTGGTTAGGAGTCACATGGTTACATAGGACCCTAACTGCACTGTAAGTAACGTTGTGAAGTAGTCGTTACGACTGAAAATACTTGAAATTTGTAAACTGATAATAGAAGCTCATAATTCCTAAATAAATTCTCTCCTTTGGTTTGGTGGGTAGGTATGGAACAATGGAGTCTAGCTGTACAATGTAGTCTAGCTGTTATGAATAGTCTCAGTTATCATCACTGACTATAGCCACGTGTTGCTGTCATTAGAATCCAATGCAGTGAAACCTGTCTAAGGCGACCGCTCAAGGGACCTTCAAGATGTGGTCTCTGTTACCAGGTGGTCTCCTTATCCAGGGTCAATTGACTGGAAATAGCATCCCTTGATCCTGGTTCCAGTGGTCTTCTTCGACAGGTGGTCGCCTTGACAGGTTCTACTGTATAAGCCAGTCTAGAGCCACTGTGGGACAATGCTTGTTCGTGGGACAGACCTAAATTCTTCCCATGCTGACAATGTGCTGCTGCTGGCCGTGCCGCTTCATGAATGGCAACACTGCGAAGCTAGGTGCGTGTTCACCTCTGAAGATCGGACTGTGCCTGAAACACACAAGTACTGATGGGACAGCTGCTGCTGCTGCCGCTGCCTTCACACTCGCCGCTGTGTACTCGCATATGCTTCTTCAGGTGGCTGGGTCTGAGGAACCGTTTCTTGCAGACGGAACACTCGTGTGGCAGGTAACCAGCATGTCGTTGGCAGTGTTCTTTCAAGTATTTGAACTGGGTGAAGGATTTGCCGCAGATCTTGCAGGCGTGTGGCTTGGTGCCAGTGTGTATGCGTTCGTGCATCTTCAGCTGATGAGAGCGCATGAACGTCTTCAAGCAGGTGTGACACTGGTACGGACGCTCTCCGGTGTGCATTCTCGCGTGCACGCGCAGCGACGCTGCGGACGCAAACTCCCGTGTGCAGTGCTCGCATGGGAACATGCTGCAGGCGCTGACGTCGTTGTGCTGGCTGCGACGGTGAACTCGCAGACTATACGGATGTTGGAAGGACTTGTCGCAGAGATCACACTTGAACGGGCGTTTCTGAACGTGCTGCTCGCGATGGTGAAGACGTAACTCGGACATGCACGAGAAGGCATCACAGCAGACATTGCAGATGAATTTCTTGGTGTCCCCCACTCCATCCTGCTGCACGACATCATCGCTATTGGGACTAGCACAAAACGATTCATCTTCGTCGTCAGTGAAGTCCTCATCCACCACCACAATCTGCTCCTCATCACAACTTGATGTGGCTGGACTCTGAGGCGAGATGTCTATGCTGACATTGCTGTGCGTAGACTCTGTGAGTGGCGGTGACAGGAGAGGCTTACCAAACTCGGACAGGCCAAATTCACTGCCGACTGATGGAGTATGGTAGCCACTTGTGTCGCTGCTAGAGAGTCTCCTCCGCTGCTCCCTGCTCTGTCTGGAAGAAACCCTGCACTTAGGTTGCTTGCAGGACGCCTTTGAAGATCTCCTATACTCTCCGTTGCTGTTGTTCTTGCTTCTGTTGTTGGTGGTGATGGGTGCAGGTCGTGGGAAAACAACAGTGGTAGTCCACGGGGCAGTGGGAAGTGGATGCTGCATAGCTGCCGGTCTGCCTGCCAGTGTCCAGTCTGGGTCCGCTGGGTACATGGCCCGGCTGCTGCTGTAATCATGACATGCATGCTGGGGCACGGTAGCTGGAGCACCAGTGACGGAGATCTGCCCGTGTTGGCCCCCCGGAAAGGATAGGAAGGTCACGTAACCACCATGGGCCGGACCAGGTGCAGCGTACTGATGATGCCCAGGAGCGTTGACCACGTAGAGTTTCTGGGCGGTGGGGGCATTGGGTACTATTGGTGGCGAGGCGTGAGCAGACATGATATTGCCATGCGCAGGCTGCGAAGCGCTGGGAGTTGCAGTTGCAGTAGGCATGGCAGTTTCTTGGCTGGCGGACGTCATCAAAGGTGGAGGACTTCCTGGATAGACCTCCGATTTTCCAATGGCTAAGGAACTTCTTGTATGCAGTCGAAGAAGCGTCCTGAGAGAAGAACGTGAAAAAGACAGCACTGAAATATTTTACAAAAGAACTGTGAAAGTAGGTTTAGTGAAATGTGCAACGATAACCGACAATTTATAGCTGTCAAGCTCAACACAGCAGATCAAGTCGGAGACGGTTTCAACATCATGGCTACTGAGGTTCACACGTCACAGAGCACCACGGTGCTATGTGCCGTATGTATAATAGCCCTATTCGAATGCATCCCATCATAGCTAAGTTCTAATAGTATTATGTCTGTGCAGGTGGTACACCTGTCAATACAGATTGAAGAAGCAGCGGCCGATAGAGAGAGGCTTCCTAGTATTGAGAGGGGAACTTCACGAGCACCTACATGTATGACTGCTAGACCAATGTTCATGCAATCAACATGCAGAAATTCTAAGGGCATGGTAGTGGCATGCGAAAGCGCCCGGTGCAGACCTGTCTTCGAGCCCAGGACGATTCGCACAGTGAGGCACAACTAGTACACACATTGTAGAAGCCAATCGACTAAAATGTCTTTATTTTCTGGTGGCCAAGAGGAATGACAGGTTGCATCTAATAGACATGGCATGAAAGCGCCCGTATAGCTATTTCTGTCCCGCGACCTGTGGGGACCGTTTCCTCTCGCCCGGCTTCCCCGGGAAGCCGAAACACCCAAACGAAAGCACCGGGAGTTAGCTGGGTACATGGACTGACTAGGCAGTCTGTAGTCGGTTGCTTATGTGTTACTGCAGCACAGCACTGTCATACAGTAGGGCTGCGTCAATAGGAAAAAAATACGGAACACAGGGGCACAACGCTCGGCCGGTGCATTTGTTGGTAAGGTCCCAGGAGACGCAATCGCAGCTGCGTGCATGGCGAAGCGCATCACCAAACAGCGCAGGCACATTCACCAGACCTCTGCTACGGCTCTAGCCTAACGTTAGGATCTGAAATACGTCGTTATTACAGTCAGTAGTGTGATGCTGTTCCTCCAGCTCCAGCTACTACAGCCTAGTACAGGCTGCTATCGTACCATAGCGACGTTGCAGACAGTTGTAGGGCGATTTACTCATTTCAGTAACGACATCAGCTGCATTGGAGGGCTTCGCGCTGCGTGTTGTCCCAGTCCGACTTTCGGACATTTCTCCCAACGCCCACTGGATGCGACCCGTACGACTCACGTGTACGCATTTCGCAAGTCTAACGTTATTCCTGTCCATTGCCGGTCGCCGTGCCTGTCACAACTCCTCTACTAGTACGCGCAGCAGTTCAAAAGTCCGAAAAAGTGGTTTCACTTATCGTGCATTAGTACGACTGAGGCCGTGCGCACGATCGCAGTCATCCTTCAAGCTTCACAGCAGGTGCGATGAGATAGACGGCAATCGTGAGCCGCTCCTTTGATACGTACATGTACACTCACACACTGACACAGGGTACCCGAAGACAGAAGTTTTGAGGCCATATGCGTGGGAAGCCGCTTTGCTCAAGACGCCGTCAGTTGCGGAGCGCCGACGAGTCCGAAAAAGCATCTTCACTGCAGTTGGAAGCCAACAACGCCCGGCATATGCACGGACGGCGCTGAGTTCATGACGTGGCAAACTAGAAACGAGTTACATTACGACGCGTGTCATCTGTGATGGTGCAGGTCAAGCATGTCTCCGCCTAGCGCCTCAGACCTGATCTTCACCATCTCCCACTAGAGTTTGAAAACTTCTATTTGAAGCAATTGGTTGGTTGAAGAGTACAAACATATTCGCCAACGAATAGTTTACTTAAATCACTTGACTGTTTGGCCCCACAGATATTCAGCATCTTGTTGTGTTACGTGTACCAAATGGCGTGATGGACTGGTGCAGTGGTGGTTGCTCGGTCTCAGTTTGAGTCTATTGACTTGATGCCAGCATACATGTTGTATGTCATTGCTCTGGGCACAACATTGCCAGATCAGTGACAGTGTGCATAAACTCATATCCATTCCACGATATAGCACAGTTGTTCATGTCCGGTAACACATGTCAAATGTGGCCAAGCGTCACACCTATTGTGTACCCAAAGAATAGGGTAATACGTAAGTTCCTCTTGACGCAATTACATGTACTTCTACAGGCCATGACCCGACCTCCACATGTTTCGCCAAGGGTCTGTTGCTGTACTCCACTACTGCATTAGTGGACACTGGTTTGCAATTATGACGCTGATCAGTAGATCTAAGCCAACGTACATACATGTACATGTAATTCCTAGTAAACTAACCGTCTTGCTTGATCCGTTTGTTGAGCTGCCAGTTAGCTTACTGTTGACGTACAAGTAGTTTGTAAATTTTGGAAACATAGATAGTCAAGGCTGATGCAGCGATCTTTGGCCCCTACGTCGGTAGCCGGTCACAGCACCAGACCAAGAGCATTCGCACTGTCTGTCGTTCCCATCCAACGGTTAATGCCATGTAGTTCACACAGAATACCGGCACAACATCTCATTGACGAGGGTGTCTAGCACACCAATGCAATCATAGCTTCCACCAGTGCAGTTTACCGTTTCTCTACTGGCCACGGGGTGAGTATGTGTACCTTCCCTACAGGAGACGTTGTGCGTTCTCTTACTGAATGCGACCACTGCCGGCAGCCCACAAAGTCTACCCCGCAGTAGACATTGTTGCATGGTCCAAGCACTGTGTGATTACATGACTACTACATTAGGCAATATATCTTACAGCACCTGCCCGGATCACAAGCACATTCTCTGATCCTGAAAGTACTGGTTTGGTATGAAGCCGGCCAGAACTGGCGGAGGTTCACATCGGCTTCGATAGCTCAATGCCACGAATGACGCTAATCGTCCTAGAAGAAGCAGTGCAACTGCCAGCAGCACTCATCGCCGCATTGGTTGATGCTGGTTACAGCTGTGACATTAAGACAGTACACTACATGTGTATTGCTCAGCAGCTTTCTCTCTCTGTCTATGTCTGTCTGTCTCTCTCATGCTCTCTCTCCAATGATCTCTCTATCTCTATCTGTCTCTCTCTCTGTTCTCTCTCTATGTCTCTCTCTCTCTCTCTCTCTCTCTCTCTCTCTCTCTCTCTCTCTCTCTCTCTCTCTCTCTCTCTCTCTCTCTCTCTCTCTCTCTCTCTCTCTCTCTCTCTCTCTCTCTCTCTCTCTCTCTCTCTCTCTCTCTCTCTCTCTCTCTCTCTCTCTCTCTCTCTCTCTCTCTCTCTCTCTCTCTCTCTCTCTCTCTCTCTCTCTCTCTCTCTCTCTCTCTCTCTTCTCTCTCTCTCTCTCTCTCTCTCTCTCTCTCTCTCTCTCTCTCTCTCTCTCTCTCTCTCTCTCTCTCTCTCTCTCTCTCTCTCTCTCTCTCTCTCTCTCTCTCTCTCCTCTCTCTCTCTCTCCTCTCTCTCTCTCTCTCTCTCTCTCTCTCTCTCTCTCTCTCTCTCTCTCTCTCTCTCTCTCTCTCTCTCTCTCTCTCTCTCTCTCTCTCTCTCTCTCTCTCTCTCTCTCTCTCTCTCTCTCTCTCTCTCTCTCTCTCTCTCTCTCTCTCTCTCTCTCTCTCTCTCTCTCTCTCTCTCTCTCTCTTCTCTCTCTCTCTCTCTCTCTCTCTCTCTCTCTCTCTCTCTCTCTCTCTCTCTCTCTCTCTCTCTCTCTCTCTCTCTCTCCTCTCTCTCTCTCTCTCTCTCTCTCTCTCTCTCTCTCTCTCTCTCTCTCTCTCTCTCTCTCTCTCTCTCTCTCTCTCTCTCTCTCTCTCTCTCTCTCTCTCTCTCTCTCTCTCTCCTCTCTCTCTCTCTCTCTCTCTCTCTCTCTCTCTCTCTCTCTCTCTCTCTCTCTCTCTCTCTTGCTCTCTCTCTCTTGTCTCTCTCTCTATCTATCTTCCTCTGGATCAGTGGTCACGATTGGTTTGGCCGCGATGAACGAGTCTGGTCAGTTAGTTACCCCACGTAGCACTTAGCAGCCAAAAATCGGTCGAAATGCGTTCCAAACGGCCGCTTCTTCCTGCTTATTTCTTTGCATGGATGATTTCTCCGGCTCACGGTGCTAGCACCTGCAAGACAAGCTTCGCATATTTTCTCTTACGTGCACTTCCGGAGCTAGCTGAGCTAACAGCATAGGCGTCTACATGTTACCCACCCTAGGGCGTAACTTAGCCGTACGGTCACTTGTAGGCTGGCGTGATCATGGTGATACCCTGCAGTCGTGCACAAACACTTACCCGGTTACTGATCTAGGCAGTCCGGATACCTTTCTCTTGGCCTTGACCATGTACCCATAGCCATATCCTTCCTCAGCGTACCAGTTAGTATAACTATAAGTAATACTGACTTCGTGTCCAGTAACACGCACAGTTGCACACCAGGCTGCTTATCAACACTGGGAGTCGCTAATCAGTTCCGCATTTGTGTAGCAGTGACTGCTACGCAAAAAATATAGTAAATAGATCCGTGGACTTGATAGCGAGAGGCACTACAAACACCTGTACATGGCCTGGCGGCTAACGTTCACAAGGAACCAAACCGGCCGAACCTCTGAACTCGCATGCCGCAGTGATCTTCTATGATTGTCTCAAAATACTACATGACCTGGTCATGTGACCTGGTCATGTACATGTATAAGCTTTCCTTGGATTGTGTGAACATTGTGCCGGCGAGTTGTCATTAATTTTCTTTACCCATCACTTCACACTTGGAGCTGTACATGTATATCCACTACTAGAAGGAGCAAGGTGCCAGTAGTCGCCCAATGTCCGCATTTTGCGGACATGCAACGAGGCTAATAATTATTTTCATGATTCTAACGGTGCAGTGCTTCCAGGACGTGCTGAGGTCTCTGCGCTCCTTTCGCGCATCCATTAGGAATAGAGGCGGGCATACGGGTGAAAGTAATGTTTTCATACTTGGCGCCTTTTTCCAGTGCGGCAAGAGTTGGCCGAACTAGAGCCCTTGGCTAGGCCGGACATTGGTACAGAGAGACCCTGAGCCATACCAGCAGTCTATCCTGCATATCTAGTAGTCGTGACAACGCAACCAATACCAGCACATGTATATTGTACTCGGTCCTTGGCTTGGGAGAAAGTCTATTCCCTCGAAACAGACGTCCGACTAGAATTCTAGACAAAGCTACCAGTTGATTTAATTATCCTGTTCTGACTTGCCGCACCTGTTTTACAAGTGAACCCTATGCCTGTGCTCGTATTAATTTTAGCATCAACCTGTACTAGTAATATTTTTTCGCACAAATGTCACATTGCGTTCAACCTAAAGTTCGTTTTAGTGCAGCACCAATCATTACCTTTCCATTACTCTCGGATCGATCGCTCTTCAAGTTCTCCTCACCTCAAACTCCTCTTCGGATACTGCAAAGACGTGTTGGCCTGCGGGTGGGTTTAAACACCTTCTTCTTAGGTTGAGAGCCTGCACGTGCCGAGGACGATTCACACAATGGAGCTCTGCAGCTTTGACAATGGGCCAAGAGGATTGTGGTGAGAAGAAAGTGCTGGACGCGTGAACCTCCCTATCTCTCACCTGCAACGCCCTTGTTGCCGCCCCTCCTAATCAGCGTGGGCATTCAGTTGTGAAGACGCAGGCGCCAATCAGTTTCTGGAAAAGTTTGCGACTGGACGCGAACACCCACTGCCCCAGTCTTATATACCTGCTGTTTATGTGCAGGCCTACGCAGTATTGCCGAGCGTATGTAGATCATCTGAAGTGTAGGAGATCCACACGCTCACGCTCACAGTAGTAAGACGACGCTGCGTCCGAAACGTCCACAGCAGCAGCAGCAGCAGCAGCAGCAGCAGCAGTTATTGTGGCAGTAGCAGCAGCAGTGGCAGCAGCGGAAGACAGCCACACCAGCCAGGAGCTGAGGCCGATAGTACCTCCAAACGGATACACGATCACATCACAGTGTATTATAAATGTACTATCGCAGAAAATATGCAGCGCTTATAAGCAAACACACCAGCAGCATGCAGCGATAACAATTTGCATGTGGAAGATCTATGTAACGGTGATATACCGGTGATCTACACGTGTGGATATACATCTATGCGCCGTAGATCTGCGTTGCCAGAATGAGTTGCGATCCCGGCTGCGCCATACCACCGGCCAGTTTGTTATGCAAAGTAAACAATTATCATTAGTAAATATGCAAATGGAAATGGTTTCTGACGTGGCTGCTTCCTCGACCGTGATCAACTTGTCTACACAGCTGAGCTGGGATGGTACCGTCCTGTTATTAAAAGGGACCGAATATCGTACCCTGAAGCGTGGAGCAACTTCCGAATGGTACTCAAATGTCCCCAGTAAGCTGGGTCTAGCGAAAGTCGAGAAATAACATCACCTGGTCGTGTTTCGTGTCCGCGTCCGTGCCTAACTCCTACCATTGGTCGTATTCTACCTCTATCATTCCCCACCCATTTCACCCAAAGAACATCCAAAAGTTCAAGACAGCAGCTTATCACCATCTCCTCAGAACGAACTGGCACTGGGCCACTCTTAGCATACGCGAGTAAGAGGGTACAGTGTCCTACCCTGCTTGGACATACATGTAATCTCTCCTCACGGACAGTCTCCTCTTGAATTTAAAAGTCTAACAGCGTTCACATCAATATTCAACTTATTCTTTTGCTCACTGAGCAATACAATCTTTCCATTTTCTTTCTTCTGTTTTCTTTTACAATTTAATCCTCCCCACCCAATATCCCTTTGGTGCGTCCATGGAGCTATGAAGCCGAGACCTCTGGTCGGCGGAGCTTAATGGGCCCCACCACCACACTCCATCATTCACCCCAGTGTCTGGAGATATGTGGATTTTGTAGAAAAAAAAAAAAAAAAAAAAAAAAAAAAAAAAAAATTCCTCCATCATGGACGCAGTTCCAGGTCAGTCCGTCTGCCTTGCTTGCACGCAGCCTGTGGTTGTGCAGATACCTGGCAGCTGAATGGCCTGGGGCCATGTTAGTACACCTGGCAAGGAGGTGTGCGGACCGTTGCGTCACTGCCGCCCGGTGTATGCGACCATTATACGCCTATATCAGTATCATAATTGCTAGGCGCCCGAAGCAGCTAATGAACCACCCACAATGTACAATGTACATAAGTATCAGTAGCACACTCTATATGTAAGGGGCAGGCCTGAACTTGGAATGCCACCTATTCGTACCAAATCACTGTGTACGATAATCTGGCAGAGGTGCTTTGACGACCACTGATGTCTGCCTCCCTTTGCTTTGCAAGCGCTTACTGAATTTGTGTCTTGGTCCCGAGTGTCAAAGTATACATTGTTTGCTGCGCATGACCTTCAGTAACCCCTCGCACTGGAATAAGCACGGCAGTCTGTCAACAACAAATCATTTTGGGGTCTGGGACGTAAGCTGATAGTAGAAGATCAGGAGGATCTTTTACCGGTGCGTGTACATGTATATTCTAAAAACGGCCCGAGAAACAAAAGCTCCCGCCTTCCCACCGAGATCAGTTGTTGTTGGCAGAAACCGTGTACATCTCACTGGGGGTTTATCCGCACCGCGTCGCCTTACGGAACATGCTAATTTTGGCTAGTAATTAATTATTTGAATTTATTTCTATTGTCTGCCAGCAGAAGTAGCCAACCTACGAGTGTACATGTATGTAATATGGTTCATGGTCCCCGAGTGGGAGAAGAGCTAGTTGCTTCATCTCCTCGTGCTAGCATTGACTGTGCGCTTGCATGTTTATGCAGTCACCACAAGTAAGCTTAGTTTCTCTGATAACCAGTTGGAGCAGTGATACAAGATCTCACGCCACCCTGAAGAGGAATCCATAAACTGGCAATTAGTATCAAACGTATTGCTCGTCTCCGTTTGCGTGATCTGATGGGTTGTCATCTTTCACAAGGGCATGGTGTGCTCAGCATCTACTAGTACACGGGGTACGGTTAATGAGGCCAGGGAGAAGAGCAATCGACGTGTACATGTGCATTAGGGACTGGACTGCACTTCATGCAGAGGGATTCATTAGCAGAGACCTGCAACGTATACTGTCTGAGTGTTGAGGAACAGCTCCGTTCCCGGTTCCGCAGTCTACTCCACCCACCGAACTCCGAAAACAGAACACACACACACGCACACACACACACACACACACACACACACACACACACACACACACACACATACACACACTACCATCGGTAGTTTGTGGCCAGGTTGAATACCACTTCCTCGCTCCCTCTCTCGCCAAAAACGAAGAATGATCGACGTCCAATTATGCACGGAACATTGATTTGCCCTGGAGCTGGTGGAGGCTTGCCGCAAATTCTGCTGTAGCTACAGCGAGGTCATGATGGCTAATTGCGCACGACCTTTAGCGCATGTCTGCTTCCACTTGTCATAACTGCAAGTCAGCGGAAGAAGATTGCTGCCACTCTGCTGTTTGGTATTGTCTGTACATAGTGCGTAGTATGTCTTTGTTTCTGCATCAGAATATCGGTGCAGGCATCGCTGTTTCCACAGTACAGTACAAAGCGACCCTTCTCTTCCTGTAGATCTACACTACCCGCATGGCAAGTCGATGATACTGCAGTCCTAAATGAAAGGACGGACATCGCCTGGCGCCAGCGGTTAGTTTGAGAACCTCAGAGTATGGCAGGCCGATCGTGCGTTTAGTACTGTAGCTTAATGCTAGTAATGGGTGAACTATCAGCGAGGGAAGTCAAGACTAGGACTGTGTACTGTGCTTCTGGTGGTGTTGCTTCGTTCAATGACCTAGCGTTCTCAAGTCCGGTCAAAAAATGAATACAGTTAGGCTATAGGAAATACAGCGATTGGACGATCAGATGATTTTGAAACTGGCAGATGGCCACATCATTGCTGACTACATAATTATGAGCCTCATTTATCGTATTCACGGCTTACTGAAAATCAGCGCTCCTTCGATGTATTAGCAATCGATACAGGTGGAGCGCAGTAGGCATGATCTGCCGGACTGACTAATTACTCCTGCAGGCATGATCATAAACTACGTATTTTGGACAAGAGTGGGCAGTTGTGCAGAATGAGACGGGCGTTATTTGAACCCTAGGCCACAGGCACGTACTTCGGTCACACTCGAATGAGTAGAAAGGCTTTATCCGTACCATAGCTGCTCGCAGCTGTGCGCACACGCTACCCGCTGCATGCGCGGTTCCGACATTTTGCCTTTCAAGCATTGCGTGAGGAACTCAATAACTAGTTTCATTGGACAGAAGGTCACGAACTGCAGTGAGTAGAGCATCCTGTCTCGCGATCCAAGCGGAGTTCACTGCAATGTCGCGTAGTGAGGAAGCTGCTGCGACCCAGAAACCGTTACACTTCAGACTCCCCTCCTCCTGCTATTACTACCTGACTCTATACTGTACGTGATTCTGAGCATAGTGTGCACACAGGAATGCTCCCTTAGAGTGCTAGCAGCCTCAGCCTAAACGGTCTGACCACGGCATTAGTAGGGCAATGCTAAACAGGGGCATCGCTCGGTTGCACGCTTCTCCTTCTATAGATATCGCCGCCCAATTAGCACGTCAATTGTTCACCTGTTCTTCGCCCATAACGTTGGCACGCACAGGGTGCCAGACCAAAGAGTGAAGAGGCAGTTGCGATACGCTTCGTGTCCCAAGGTCAGCCGGCCCAAGCATACTTTCAACAGTGTCAACTGTGTCAAGATCACACCATGGCATGAGGCTGCACAGGGGTTTCTGAAAGTACAGGGGGTCTTTCCAGCACATATGTACATGGGGTCTTTCCAGCACATGGGGTCTTTCCAGCACAGGGGTCTCTTCAACAAAGGGGCCTCACCAGCACAAGCACCCACTGCTTTCACTAGGACTGCTATCCTGGCTACGTACTTGTAGGTATGAACACCCGATCATACACAAACACTATGCCCACTCTGTCTGTCTGTTTATCTGTCTTTCTGCCTCTCTCTCTCTCTCTCCTTCTCTGGCACCATAGCGAAATGGAAACGTGGACACCGTCCCTCGCTACTATTGTGTTTTTACTCGACCGTGACGGACTGAGAGTGGCACAATGCAGTTCTAGATGGCCAAGTTGCGTCGCCTCTCACCATCCCCCACTGACACCAACCCTATGTTAGATTTGCCTGTGACA
This sequence comes from Sycon ciliatum, assembly GCF_964019385.1. Classification (NCBI taxonomy): domain Eukaryota; kingdom Metazoa; phylum Porifera; class Calcarea; order Leucosolenida; family Sycettidae; genus Sycon; species Sycon ciliatum. Next base: position 56,153,138 of record NC_088643.1, on the reverse strand, counting down.
CAAAGATCTATCCACATCTGTCACAGGCTTGTTCTCTGGTTCTGTCGACAGGTGCAGAGGGCTGGGGACCGATCACCAAAGGGATTGAAGCGTTGCGGTAACCATCATAAGCAGTGGTGATAGACACCAATAGGGATGCGGGGTTTGTTCCGAGTCCAAATTACCCTCCGATAGATTTGTGCACAGTTTCTGATAATGGCCGTGTGCAGGTTTCAAATCGAGAGTGCCAATGGATGACTCATGTACAAGAACGCACTGTCGTGTTTCGTGGCGTCATCACACGATACTACTCGGAGTATGTATGTATTCCCACACTAGAGATATGGTGATTAACAAGAACATTGAAGAAGCCCGTCGACTAAAAATATACATGTAAACCTTTTTAAGAAACCCGCGTACGCGCCAGTCTACTCTCACCCGCCTTCGAAGCTTCCTTACATACCCGAAGAAGAACGTGTTTAATTAACTCTTTCGTGCCTAGCTTCCTAGGTCCTAGTTTTCGCTACTACAGCTCTACAATGTGCATAGACTTCTGTATCTGCGGATATAGTAGTAGTTACTGAAGTACAAGAGAATCCGCTCCTCGCACGCACACCATAGGTCCACACAATAATCATGATAATGCTCCGAAGAAATTCCTTTTTGGTAAAATGAAGGACCATCCAGTTTAGTGTTGGATTTCTTAGGACCACTTTCCACATACAGGTACGTGTAGTCATAATTCTTAAGGCTCAGCAAGTGAGACGTGGCGAACATCTATAATTGTCGTTATTCCTTCTACAAATGGCACCGATGCGGTGTCTATCGCCTTATGGCCAATGTAAAGTTATTCTGCCAATCTGTGTCAGTCTATACAAGTTGATGGGAAGGAGCAAGATGTTTCTAGAAGTATAACACATTTACCGGCGGATGCGTTCCGACTCAGAACCTACACCCGTGGTACACTGTGTTACCGAGGTTTTCAATATTTGCCTGCTTTAGATTTTGAATATTGTGCAGAAGCTAATACATTAAACCACTTGGCACTTGGCATCCACCAAGTTTCTTTCTCTGATGCTGTACTTTGGTTGCGAAAACGCTCAGCTGTAATCCAATGTAGAGTCGATCTAGTGTGCGTATGAAGTCACTGGCTAGGTAAACAGATACCGTGCCACTATGGCTGTTTGGAAACACGATTATAACCACATTTATGACCTTGGCAATATTTGTCTCAGTCTCTCTGTTTCTCTGTCTCTCTGTCTCTCTGTCTCTCTCTCTCTCTCTCTCTCTCTCTCGCACACACACACACACTCTCTCTCTCTCTCTCTCTCTCTCTCTCTCTCTCTCTCTCTCTCTCTCTCTCTCTCTCTCTCTCTCTCTCTCTCTTGCTTAATCTTCGATGTCAAAATGCAGGTGTCATTCTCCACACCTATGATTCGGTATTCGGTATTGTAACTACCGTGATGTATTCTTTTTACTTGCATGATCTAAAGCTCACGACGTGATTCACATGACCCTATGCGGGGGTTTTTTCTATTGTGCTTGCGTTACATAGATCATACCAAATGAAGATGGACTGTTTGCTATCGCGACAGGAGCCAAACTTTCCCAAAGAGGCCAGATGATCAACACTACCCAGTCACACACACACACCGTGCATAATCAGCTAAGCCACCACACTGCATGATGGTGCTGACCTCATGTTCTGATCATCATTCAGAGACGGGCACCTGGAATCCACAGGCAATAGGATGGGAGCATCGAAAGGGAACATCCACTGGCACTGCGTGGCACTGAGAGACTGACGCCTAACCCGGTACTCTACCATCATGACACTCCCATCCAGAAACGTAGTAGGGATGTACATGTTCATCTACCCACAATCCACATACTGTAGATTTTTTTTATTTTTTATTTTTTTTTATCTACATGTAGTTGAAGTATTACGGAGGCTGCATGGACTGCATGATCTCAGGCCCAGCGTTCAAACAGCTGCACAGCGGTGTTTATCTGACCAAGGATGGTTATTCTCACTCCAGGAAATGAGTATGCGATTTCCTCAAATCAATGCAGGGTACAACCTCGCAGGCGGCTAGGCGCACACGAACGACTGTGAAGAGACCCCTAAGTTTTACCAAGGAAGATCCTTGGCATGATGCCGGTTATGATCTATACGCCATCGAATATTTAGACCTGTAGGTGACGTGTAAAAATGTTTCTGCCAACGCACTCCCATTCTCCAGTCCAATACTGTTATACATATAATTATATAATGGGTCATGTTTTCAAAATCGGATGTTGCACACAGGGGGCATTGATACCTAAGCGGGAGAACTGGGGAGAGAGCCTTTAGACGTGTAATAATACGGTGTATGTGACAGGGAGGGCATGGACACTGGACAGATTCGGTGCGTTCTACAAAGACGCTCGACGGCGAACATGATCATGTCTTAAACACCCATCCGCAGAACGTAGGATTCATCTGCCTAAATGATTGTACTCTCCTCCATGTCAATGTCAAAGTGCATCGTACTGCTGTTTGCACTGTCTACGTACAAGAATATATCAATCAATTATTATCAAATACACAGCACCTATACATAAATGGACACTTACTGTAATACTGCTAGGCAGGCTAGGTCATTATTTTTATAGACGTGCTATTGCTAGCCAGTCACTGCCCAAGCCCCCCCCCCCCCCCCTCCTCCTCTCCCCGCACATCCATATCACTGTATCAGCGTGCTCCCATTCCATGGCTGTGGGAACCATTTCAATGCATACCCTTGCAATACACGTTGAATGATTGTATTAGCCGTAGTGACGCCTCACCTGGCAACCTCTCCCTCATCTGCATGACGACCATGATCACCACCACCACTGCCTGTGACTGCATCAGCAACAGCAGCAACACTGGCTGCAGCAACAGTCGTCACATCGGTGTTGCTGATCTGCTCGCTGGGAAGAGCCTGAGGATGGTCTCGGAGTTTGCTTGCTGGCGACTTCCCAGTAATGGAGCTGTGGTAGTTGTTCCTATCGCACTCCATCTTGAATCATAGAACTAGACTATAGACTTGAATATAGGTCACCTCTGCTAATGCTGTGCGAGATTTACCACCTGTGTGGTTTCAGAGAAAGGGTCCAATATTGGGCTAAGAGGATTTCTTCTGGGGACAGCAACCTAGGAAAGAGACAACAAACGCACAGAGGGACACGCGCTGTATGAAATAGACATGGAAAGACACGGCCAAGGTCATCTGGCACGAAACCATGATTCTCCGCCTGTGAGTTCGTGTCTGTTGAAGCAGCCCGTCTGAGTGTGTGAGGCACACATTGACGGCGAATACATGTAGCACACGATGAAATTCGTTCCGGCCATACTTGAACTGTGTTCATCGAGCAGCAGCTGTAATGCTGTTCCTGTCTCAACTGGTCCGTATGCGCGCGCGCGCGTGTGTGTGTGTGTGTGTGTGTGTGTGTGTGTGTGTGTGTGTATTGGCGTGTTGGCAGCAAGAAAAATACACACACAGGCAATAGAGCCTGGACGCAAACCAATACAGCACCTGCAGCCGATAGCTGTGGCTCAAATCTTCGCATTCCCTCCTGACCTTGATGAAACGATCGGGAACGCCGTCCTGGCTGAATATGAATGTGCTTCACCTGCACTGGCCACCACTGGCCACCAGGGTACATTATTACTAACGCGGCGGTCGCTCGTTTGACCATGGCCGGTCGTTTTTCAGCCGCGCTGGACGTGATAACGCCACGGACGCACAATGGATCTACAGGTGTGCGCCTGTGCATCGCTGCCTGTGAGTTTAAAAAAAACCAGGGCCCGCGACGGTGTCATCGTTGCTGCTGCACATGCTGATACGAGATGATCATGAGTACTGTATCAGTATTGTACTTTGCGTTGTAGCATTGGGGAGATAGACACTGGGATTACACCCTGTCAACGATGTCCAACCCAGCTTAGACCCTCCAACAGACACGTCAGGGGGAAATAACACAGATTACATACAGAGCGTACACGGTCCATAATAACCAGCCTTAGCAAGAAGGTGAAGAAAGAAAAGAGAGGCGAAAGGAGAATACGAGAGAGAGAGATGGCTAGGAGAAGAGGGGTTGTGGGGGGGGGGGGGGGATTCGAGGGAAACACTCTATAATATTACATGTATCCTGCAGAAAGCTTACTTACCAAATTGCCTACACCACTTATCCATATCCCGGGTTCTTGTCCCTGGGTTCTTTTCCCTTTTCCAGGCTTTGTGACTTTGTCCCTATCCCGGGTTCTTGTTTCCAATGGCTCGCTGACTGTGCTAACGTGTATCCTTAGTTTCGGGTGATTCTGTTTTCACTTCCGGCAACTGGATGCATTCTTTTCCATCTTGATAGATCTATCACCACCCCTACCCCCCCCCCCCCCCCCCCCCCTCTCCTCCCCAGCTCTACGAACTTGCATAACATAATCCACACTGCAGAGCACCAGCAATTCCTACCGATCGAAGTGGGACGATGGGACGGGGCGCAGGTTTTAACTGCAGTGACTGCAACCGTTGATTAGAATTTCATGATAATACTATTAATTATACCTATAAACTCTCTCTCACTCCTCTCTCTCTCTCTCTCTCTCTCTCTCTCTCTCTCTCTCTCTCTCTCTCTCTCTCTCTCTCTTCATCCTCTGCATGGTGTCCTTAATGGCATAAGCGATAGTGGCAATCTTCATAAGGGAAAACCGATTTAGCTATCTGAATTCTGAACACATGAGTGTGTACATGTACATGTACAGGTAATTGCGGTGACCGTAAGGTTCATGTTGTCAAAGCCTTTCCAGTAGACGTACCTGTGTCGACGATTCCAAGACCAGCGCCTGACGCCGAGACACTCTTATCGCAGCTTGTGTCGATGGTGGAAAGGGCGACACGTCACGTGGGGAGTGGGGGGGGGGGGGGGGGGGGGGGACTGCGGTGATCGGAACGTGTAGATCACTAGTAGTAGCACGATGTAGATATCTATACCGTCGGTGCGCTGGGGCAGCAGTGTGAATCAGGCTATCACGTGGCCGTCAGCAGGATGTGGATCTCTTCTGCAGAGACACGCCTAGGACTGTCAACGTCGGATCTCTCTGTGACTGCACTTGTCTTCTGGGCTCCGTGCTGGTGCTGGCTATTAAAAATTATGTCTAGGCGAACACCCCAGGGCACCTACCAAGGTTACTCCGAACTGTAGCTCTGAGCTAACACCTGGTCTGGGAACTACAAAACCTCAAAGGTTGATGATGTTCTCGACTTCTTCTGCAAGCGTAACAGTCGTAAGCACTAGCTGTACGTGCTCTGCTTCTCTTCTAGACCTTCTCAAGAATGAAAGAACAGTCAAAGGAAGAATCAACTCGGAAGAGCTCCTTCGAGTATTGGACAAAAAGCATCCAATTTCGAATGTCGCCGCTCTATTTATTAGTTGATATTTCGCAGGCTTCGGACATGGCCTGTACGTTTCGCTAACTCGTCAAGAAGCTGCTACTGTCCAATAATAGCATGAGGGACACAACGGGGCAATAGGAATACGGGTGGATTGGGCATACATGTGCTGTTTTTCCGTGACGAACCTGCTCGATCGATCTCCTGGTCCCCGCCATGAGACGCGAAAGTCGCGGAGTTGTACATCTGTGCCGCGCGACCGGAGGAACAGAAAGCGTTTGCAATCCTGTGTGTTGCCAGGTGTGTGCTCCTGTGGAAACGCACGTTTCCTCGTGGCTGCCACTCAGCCTTGTCAACAACACTACTTGCATTGTACATTATGTACTGTCTTCGTAGTATGGCTGGCACAGATCTACAAAATCAATGATTCGTGTGCCAGAGAATGTACTATGATTGTGTGACATGTACAGGGGTTCGCGCAGCGCAGGGCCACAGGTGACGGAAGCTGTCGCGTGAAAAGCGACAAGAAAAGTGTGTCAGCTGCCGCCGTTCTACTTTCCTCCTGGTTTCCGAAACCCTTTGTATTGGGCGAAGCTGTGCCATCTTCAAGATCCGCGCCATGGTTGAGCGAGCTCTGCATGCACAGGGCACCGGTTATTAGCGGGAACGACTGCAAGCGGGTTCCCACTGCCCCTGGTCAGGCTGGTGCCCCGTTAGCCGACTGTCCGATACCAATACCAGGCAGTAGGCAATACTGAGATGGAGCAGGTAGTGATGTAACTAACTTGTTACTTGGCAACACTCTGTACACCGTACCGTGGGTGCCAGTACTGGCAGTAGGGCCAGTCACTGACTCCCTCTCTGACTGAGTCAGACAGTACATTGTACAATCATTGTACTAAAGTCTTAAAGTCTTGTTAACAGTAATAATAATATTATTGTTATTGCTGCTATGATATTCTTTGTAAATGTGGGGACAGACAAAATGAAAAACACTTTTAAAATGCCATCACCAGTGGCATTGAACACGCGGAGAGAATAAGAATGACTGTCTTGGAAGTGAATCGCTACGCTGCTCTCTCGCATTACACAGTACAGCTGTAGCAGTACTGCCAGTAGTACTAGAAATAGCAAAGAAACTACTGCGCCGATCTGAGGAAAGGGCGAATACTCTTTCTTTTGGGAACACAATCAATCACGCGGTTCCCTATCGGCATACATGTACCTCGCGAAAGGAGAGTGAGAAAGTCGTGTGAATGAGAAGATTATTGTGACACGGTGAGGATAACAGATTCAGATTGTGTATTTTGTAAAGAACGCATCTTTTATAGGTGCTACGCTGACACTCCCGTAACAGTAACACAGCTACAAGCACCTCTACTGGCTCTAGCTTTCCCTGCTGGCAGGTGCACGCAGCATTGGTTCCTACTCGGGATCCGCTGCTGTGCATGTGCCTGCAACGTCAAGACGTATTATTAGTACTAGTAACTAGTGTCTTCAGGATGCGAATGGTGCCTGCACGCGCATATGCCGAGTGATGTACAGACAGTACCACAAAATTAATGTAGGGGCAGGGAATCGTATTAAAGACATCAGTACTTCAAAAGAATTAAAAGTAATAGTTTATAATGACTCCCTGGTGCTGGTGGTGACACAGTACTCAGTAGTCAGTACCGAGTCTGAACTACATTATTATTTTATAAGTCTAATGATACTTGTACGGTACATATGGAAGGACTACCGTGTACATAGACGCAAGGCTAGAAAAAGCACATACGATGTTCATGTAGCTTGAATCAAGACAGCCTTGCACTCCTCTGAGTTTCTCACTCGAACAATTCAATAAATCCTAATGAGTCTTCTCCTTTAATAGTCGGAACCCCTGAACCCACTGAAGCGAAATGTCTCTATTGAATAGCATTAATCAAAGTAAGTTTGTTGCCGTGAGAGACCCAGAGGTGTTACAGGAGGACTACGTCCTCCACTGAAATATAATGTATAAATGGCTGCAACTATTCAGTCTCCGGGTCTTTTGAACAAACTGTTGAACGATGAATATAATATAATCATGATGTACATGTACATGTACAGGACACAAAATACATACATGTTCATGTACATGTAAGGACCTGGGTTCTTGCAGCAAAATAGTGCTCTCATATGCCCAAGCAAGTACAGGACGTACCACACAAAGGCACATCCCCTTGTCCAGGTAGCAAAGCCGTCTCTCTCGTCTTTCTCTTTCTCTTTCTCTCTCTCTCTCTCTCTCTCTCTCTCTCTCTCTCTCTCTCTCTCTCTCTCTCTCTCTCTCTCTCTCTCTCTCTCTCTCTCTCTCTCTCTCTCTCTCTCTCTCTCTCTCTCTCTATTGTTGTTGCTGTTGTTGTTGCTGCTGTGTTGTTGGCGTTGTTGTTGTGGTCTGTTGTTGTTGCCGCTGCCGTCGTTGTTGTTGCTGTTGTTGCTGCCGTTGCTGTTGGTCATTTTGTGAGAGCTTGGACAATTCACTTGTCCAGGCAATAAAAGAGAAGCAGTCTCTCTCTCTCTCCTTCTCTCTTCTCTCTCTCTCTCTCTCTCTCTCTCTCTCTCTCTCTCTCTCTCTCTCTCTCTCTCTCTCTCTCTCTCTCTCTCTCTCTCTCTCTCTCTCTCTCTCTCTCTCTCTCTCTCTCTCTCTCTCTCTCTCTCTCTCTCTCTCTCTCTCTCTCTCTCTCTCTCTCTCTCTCTCTCTCTCTCTCTCTCTCTCTCTCTCTCTCTCTCTCTCTCTCTCTCTCTCTCTCTCTCTCTCTCTCTCTCTCTCTCTCTCTCTCTCTCTCTCTCTCTCTCTCTCTCTCTCTCTCTCTCTCTCTCTCTCTCTCTCTCTCTCTCTCTCTCTCTCTCTCTCTCTCTCTCCTCTCTCATCATGCATGCGTCACACTCTCATCGAATTTTCTCTTATAAGATTGCATGCTTCACACTCTCATGTAATATTTCTTTCCTTCTTCGTCTTTTTGTGAGAGCTTGGACAATCCACTTGTCCAGGCAGGAAGGCAGCAATGCCTGTTCATTCTGGCGAAGTAAAATATAATTATACCAACCAACCAACCAACATCTTGAAAACAACACAGACCAAATGTGCCGACAAAAGTCTTTCGGTAACTCTAACTTTTGTCGACAAGTACATGTGATGTAAGTTTTAAAGGGCCGTTCAACTTTTCAGCGGCCTTCTACATCCACGACTAAACCACCCTGTGATCCATGATAACGGAATGTGTCTGTAGTGCTAGACGAATTCCTTTTAAAAAATAATTACTGATATGCATGTACAAATAACTCTTCACCATTTGAAATAATTACATGTACAAAATTTAATAAGAATAAAATAAAAAATATAATAAATACATCATGTATATCATGGTATATCCCAAGCAAGCAGTGCCATTGCTACTTGCACCTAGTCCTTGTTTGATGCATAACATTAGAATGAGAATAATGACCAGGATGACCACTGACCAGAATGCAGCAGCAGATGAAAACAAGCACGGAGAGCATATGCTCACATCATTCACTTTCGTCTAGGAGCTTGTGTTTGTGGCACGGCATCGTTCCCAACTAAATATCAAGAAGAGAACTCTCAAGTCTCGAAGAGCAGACCTTTCTCAAGAACATAGGCCCAGACCGTGATACCGAGGTCTCACCGTGGGTAGCGGGTGTACAGGACATAATGGTACACCGCCCATCCACCATGGCACATGGTCAAAACAGCTTGATGCGTCAGCTCATACCAGCTGGACTGCACTAAAACTTAACGGTACAATACAGGGCGTAGGAAAGTCGAAAACAAACATGACCCACTTGTAGTCAGACCACGGGGAGTCTAGTCAGAGTCAGCGCTACAAGAGGGGCATGAACCGTGAAGGAAATAATAACGAAGTGCCTTTCCAAAATTGATGTACATGTACATACATTGTGGTTCGCTCCTGCTCTTGTAGTAGGCTAGTAGCTGAGCACTCTAATGTCGGGTAGTGCTTTTACTGATTAGTTCACAAAGAACGAAACAGCATTATGCTATGATGCTATGATGCTATCCGCAGATTGAGTATTTGGTTGGTTGGTACATGTATATTTTATTTACTTGGCCAGAATGAACAGCCATTGCTGCCTTTCTCAGAGAATGAACAGCCATTGCTGCCTTTCTCAGAGAATGAACAGCCATTGCTGCCTTTCTCAGAGAATGAACAGCCATTGCTGCCTTTCTCAGAGAATGAACAGCCATTCCTGCCTTTCTCACAGAATGAACAGCTATTGCTGCCTTTCTCACAGAATGAACAGCCATTGCTGCCTTTCTCACAGAATGAACAGCCATTGCTGCCTTTCTCAGAGAATGAACAGCCATTGCTGCCTTTCTCACAGATTGAACAGCCATTCCTGCCTTTCTCACAGAATGAACAGCTATTGCTGCCTTTCTCACAGAATGAACAGCCATTGCTGCCTTTCTCACAGAATGAACAGCCATTGCTGCCTTTCTCACAGAATGAACAGCCATTGCTGCCTTTCTCACAGAATGAACAGCCATTGCTGCCTTTCTCACAAAAATGACGAAGAAAGAAGGAGAGCAATAAAGAGTATGAAGCATGCAAACTTAAAAAGAGAACTATTACATGAGAATGTGAAGCATGCACGGTAACAGAGAGAGGGAGGGAGAGACGGGGAGGGAGGGAGAGAAAGAGAGAGAGACTGCCTTATTGCCTGTATTTCGCTCCTGCTCTTGTAACGTTAGTAGCACTCTCATGTGGGGTAGTGCCTTTGCTGTTCGCTCTACGCAGAGCTCACCGACTTGTCCGTTTGAGCCAGGGAGTACAATACAGTACTATACTACTCCCTGGGTTGACTCTGAGCACTCTGGCAAGGTGCGTTCGGGCCTGGTTTAACCTGGCATTGGAATATTTACCTTTTATTGCTTTCAGGTTCGGCCTCATTTTCTCTGTACTGCGCTGATGAGCTCACAAAGAACGAAACAGCATGCTGTCCGCAGATTGAGTACAATGTCATGTATAATCGTCATGTATAATCGTCATGTACGATCGTCATGTACATACAGTCGACTAGTCACTACTGTAACGTTACTTGTGAGTGTGACCATTGCACAGGAGTTTCCGAGGCAACTGTTGGCGAGCTCATGAGCTATGAGGTGTTGGTACGTACTTCAGTATACCATGTACTACTGTAGGAACACCGTACACGTACACTAGTCTTGATCATTGGATATCATAATGGAGTATAACGTTATGATAACGTGACTCCATCCTTTTATGTTCTTTTTCTTCTCTTTCTTCTCTCTTTCGTCTCTCTGCCTTCTCTTCACAAGTTCTGGCAGGCAATCTGGCTAGAACAGTCCCTTTGTTTGTACTGCCTACGACATATTATGTAGGCTATGTCTAGCATACTAGTAATCGAATGTGTGGACTGAGCCAGTGTCTTCGACACTTGCTTGCCTGACGCAGCCGCGGGAATGCAAATAACCGAATAATAGTATCCTATTATCGGAGAAAGGAGCGAACTACTAGACTGTATCCGGGGCGTGATCCGGGGCGTGAGCCGGGGCGTGAGCCGGGGCTTTCTAGCGCAGCAGCTAACAGCAGCACTAGCAGGGAAAGAGCTGGTAGACATGTTGCGAGAACGTGCTCTTGCCGTCTTGGCGATCATCCGGTAACTGTAGAGTCTCAGTGTAGTGCTGCTCAGGGTTGTAGCCGGGAACTGAACCGTGATGAAGCAGGAAAAAGTGGAGAGGCCATTACGTTTGACCTAACAAGTATTAGTATTAGTTGTACAATCATGATTGTACAGACTGACATGCCCCTACCTGAAGCAAGCAGCAGAGACGAACCCCACTAGTGCACTGGCGTGAACAACATGAGAACTGCTACAAAGGGTGAGACTAGAGTACAGACTGAAGTCTGAAACTACAGAAGAAGCATTATCATGTACAAGTAGAGTGCTGGCAACTGAAATCCGACCCCCTTGCCGGCGCGCCGCGCGGGCAAGGGGGTCGGATTTCAGTTGCCGACACAGTGCGTATGTACATGATGATTACTACGAAGGCAGAAGAGAACAGAGACAAGTACTAGTAACTAGTTCAGATAACTGGCTAGGTCATTGTTGTAACACTGCGTTTCATGCACATAACAAAGCTATGGCAATCCTCAGACAACTGATAAATTATCTGTACTCTTCTGGCTACAAACTTATGCCCAGGAAAGTAGCATAGCGTGATATTAGTGTGACATTAAAGTTAGTGAGACGTGGTGTGGATGGTGTCAAGTTTACATTGGAGGTGAAAAGAAAGAAGAGAAGGAGATGTTGAAGTGTCTAAAAAGGGAAAAAATGCTAGACCCACCAGGACTCGAACCTCTTGCAACATACTGTACTGTCAACCGATCTACCAAACAAGGCTTACATAATACCATGATGATAACTAATCTACAATGTATATTGGGTGCCGGACTAATACCAGTACATGACACTGTCATGTAGGAGATGGCTATTATTATATTCTTGGTAGAATCAAGAGTTAGTAGTCTCGACCCCAGACACAATAACAATAGAGATAGTCACTGACTAGCATTATAGTGAAGGAGGAGTGAATATCGACCACAGAGACTGATGATAACTTGCCAGCTTTTGTCTTCAAGGGGACATCTCGGGCAATCATCATGATTATGTGCTCCTCAACACAGCACAACTGCTGGCAAAAGGAGGAAGATTCCTGGGTGGAGATGAGGCGGGAAACTAACTTTACCGTCCTATCCCGGTTGTGGAGCGAGATGGGAGCGTAGTGTGAGAGCGGGCAAACGAGCCGTCTTCTGTCCCGTGTGGCCCTCTAATAAATTAAAGTGCACTGACTGGCGGAGGACACATGCTGATGATTTGCAGTCTAGCAACTCGTCGACTTGACACGCACGGTGGTAGACCTACTGACTACTGTCTGCCGAGAACTCACACCGTGAGTCCCGACTTGCTCATAATACAATCATGTAGATCATAATACAATCATGTAGATCTACGATGCAGGATGGTTGATCGCGAATTACTTCCTCAACAGCAATGCTACGGCGGAGTCTATGAATCCAAGTATCGATAGAGTTCTGAGTATGTTGACAATAGTTATCAAGAGCACATAGCCCCAGGGGTTTTGTACTCTTGATAATATTGATACTGATGACCCGCTGAATATGAGTTTGGATTCACGCGGTAAAGCAGTGGGTGAAAGTTCCCTGTGGCATACAGGTAATTATTAGAGATTAAGTTGCCTGTTGCTGACTAACATATTTGCAGACATGTATACACATGCGTGCAGCGCACACATTCATTGCGCTGATTTAGAGTTTTTGGTCCTACTACCGGTAGGATTGGTAGATTAATATAATGATTGGCTGAAAAATTAATCAAGTAATCAATTCAATATGCCCACGAGCAGTGGGCATAAAACGTTCTCACGATTTGGATTCGCTAAGCCTACCAGCGCGCACACAGACACACACACATACACCACACACACACACACACACACACACACACACACACACACACACACACACACACACACACACTGTCACACACACACACACACACACACACACACACACACACACACACACACACACACACACACACACACACACACATACCTGTACACGCACATGCACTGTGGCAGAAAGCAGCAAGGGAAGGATGCCCTTACTCACCACTCAGGAGCTCCACACAACCTTTGAGAAAGCTGTAAAGGAAGGTGACACGGTATGCAACGGCAAGCAACGGGAGCGCACTGAAATACAAGCTGTCCCATGCAACACGCGCATGCAGTATAGCAGGGGCGTACACAGGGCGGTTCCCGGGATGCCCGGGAACCAGTAAAAAAATTCGATATGGGTGCGGAGAATTTTTTGATCCAGGCCCAGCGCTCGCAGTGCATGCCTGGAGTCCGCCTGATGGTCCGAGGCCGCGAGGATGGTGCACCGGTGACTAGCCCAGGTGTAAAAGTGGTGCTGGGACTGGGACACAGCGTAGACTGGGCCATGAGTCTACTGACTGAACTGGGTTCAACAAAGTCGCTACTTTACATTGCCGGATTCCTCGATCTCCGAGTCAAATTTTCCTTTCCAGTTTGTTTTGACAAAGTTGGTCGTGTTTTCGACGATGCTTTCGCTTTGTGGAAAAGAAGTGTGAACATCCAGAGGGCCAACGCTATATTCAGGTCAAGCGATAGATGAGAATGCAGACGCACCTGACTTGCAAGCGAAGTCTGCATGCAACGAGCAGCGCTGAGGAAGAAATCGTCGGCGAAGCTGTAGAGTGACCGTTGTCGGAAGCTGCTGGATCATCCAAAACTTACTTCAGTGACATGGGAGCGTGTTGGAAGGGATATTCTGAACGTCTACGTCCACAGTGGAATCCAGTCCCCCGAAATTTGCCGGACACGGAAAAGATTTCCGTCATCGACAATCATTGTGCGCCACCGAAGGCGAAGGATTTCATTCCCAGGGCGTGTCCAGACGGATGGCAAACAGCGCCGCTTTCAACTATCCTTGTTGGAGGAGTTACCCTGCGTAGTCTTTTGACCAGCGTGCAATGGTGGCTTCTGCTTGCCCTGTGTGATGTTTGCTCCAGATGATTCGAAACTTACTAAGCCAGCTTTCAAGACTGCATGCAATCGTCATGCTGAACAAAACATCCATAAAACGGGGAAAGTTCAGTTTAAAAAAAATCAAAAATGCGTAGCAATGACATCTTCCAGCAGCTTGTGGATGTTAATTTCACCCAGTCTGAAGAGAATATGCAGAAACTCCGTAGGATACGAAAAACAGCACTTCAATTGTGTGGAATGTTGGTTCATCAGTTGGCAAGGGAACCACTCCTGGAGGCGAGCGGCGTACGCCCCTGTATAGGTCAGTAAGTAAACCGGCTCTGCGTTCTGCCCAAAGTGACACCGAGGCGTCCGCACTAGTACAGTACTGGCACACAACCACCTTCCTTCTAAGCGGCTGCAGCAGTCTCGCCACGCAGAAACGGCTTCGTGAAACTCTGCATGGGCTTGAAGTCCGCATAGGGATCAATGCCTGACACCAGCAGGAAGTCCCTCATGTCATCCTTGATGTCAAAGCGCCTGTGCATAATACAAACACACACCCGGACATGCACATGCATAGTGGGAGAAATCACAGGTTCACTAGCATACGGTCAAGAGTAGAGTACTTGAAGTATAAACTACACGCGATTACAATAGGTTAGACTCATCAGTTTAGATTATGTCGCATGACTCGCATCTATAATTATGTCAAATAGATACAATCATGTTGTGGGCTAACAGCCACACCTCAAATTGCACGGCATTCTACTCAAAAAGTGCAATTTGAGGTGTGGCTGTTAGCCCACGACTTAATTGGATATTATGAAGCTGCAAGAAGCGTCCAAACTCGTCTTAGATACACCATAGCAAGAGTCCATAACCCAAAGAGTGTGCAACTCTGTACATGGGGATCCGCGCGGCGGAATTCCAACATTACGTCAAAAACGACGTACACGGTCATTGCGCTTGTACTACTCCCTGGTTCCAAGCACCGCGGAATGCGGAGTTCTGTACAGCTGTGCCTCAGCGGCATGACGTAATGTTGGAATTCCGCCGCGCAGTGGGCCTACAGCAGCCAGACCCCAGTTGCGCACGCTTGGGGTTGTGGACTCTTGACCATAGCCTAAACGAATGGGATATGTATACGCACTGCGCCATATGCTGCTGCCATTCTGGGTATGCACTTTGGGCATGCAGCTGCAGTCACCTATCTAAGAGATTGCACGGAGCAGCAAGTATCATCTGCATGGCAACATGGGCACCGGCAGAGTGCATGAATATGGATGGAGAACACAGTATAGTGGAGCTTACCCATCATTCGTCCACGGCAAAAAGGATTCTGCCCTCATGTAGTGGTTGGCAAAGGCTCTGCGAAAACCGTGCGACTTATTCGGTAGCGATCGGTGAAGCAAATACCTATGCAAAGAAAAGGTCCAGAATGGTCACTGAAATTCACACTACGGTGCACCTTACATGTACAGGGCTATGTAGTGTAGCACCTTACATGTACAGAGCTATGATAATGTAGTGTAGCACCTTACATGTACAGAGCTATGATAATGTAGTGTAGCACCTTACATGTACAGAGCTATGTAGTGTACTGGTGTAACTATAGAAGTGATGAGTGGATTTGATTGAAGGAAGGTGAAAACGACTTTGCTAGACCTGCACTGCTGTGTAACGCATGCCTGTGATGGTTGCTTCGACGTGCATGCACAGACTGGTGTCACATATGCACAATATTTATATAGCGTCTAACTTCAATGGCTTTCCGCACTGGCCGGGGTTGAGCTACACTCTGTTGTCATGGAGGACTTTAACCTATCGTTGTTGGGAGAAGATGAACAGAGCAAAGTGCACTGCTGTCTCCGGTCCGTACATAACCACAAATGCAGTACATTCGGCTGTACAATTGTGTACCTGCATGCATGGCTAACCCAATGCCATCCTCAAGATCAAACAAGACGAATGTCACTTTCACGGTTACATAACGTCACACATGCACATCAAGGCGACTTCAAAGATTAACTCAAATCTGGCCTCAGTTCGGGGCTTCAGCAGAAGATATTACAGAAAATGAATGACACCTCCTGTACAATGATAACTGGTGCCACATCTTGTAATTCTGTCTATGCTAGTATTTCTGCAGAGTAGCCAATGCCAATGCCAATGCAACGCAGTGCATTGCGATACTTGTCTTCACAGCTACATGCCTATCCCAATACATCCCAGGCCCTCATACACTTGAACTGTGGCCACTAAGTCAATAGATGTCACGGTACCATTGTGTTCCCTACGCTTGGAGTATGATAACATTGTGTGTGTGTGTGTGTGTGTGTGTGTGTGTGTGTGTGTGCTTGTTACGCATAAAGGTGCAGGGGATTTAGCACCTGTAGGATGATCCAATAAACAGTGGTCATAACAAACATAGTTGCATCAGCGAGGCACTGGAATGAACTGCCATGGTGTCACTGTGTTTGCTTGACCGACTGAGTTGGGGCGACATATTCAGCCATGACACATTGGCCGTTAACACATGTCACGAGGCAACGTCAAACAGTTGCTACAGTTATAAGTATCGGTTGTGGTGGAGCCATGCCTCAGTCCCAGCACGTACAACGGTACAACTTCACGCGTTCCAGGAAGCACCACAGCGTGTGGTTACCCCCCTGTGGCATACTCCAAGGGCTTCCTTTGCCTTGCCCAGATACCAAACTGGAGCATTTTCTCGACTCCCAGCATCCGGCATAAGGTTCGACGATCTATGTTTACCCGTGTGGAGTGACACATCCATGAGCAGTGGCACATTATAAATCTAAAGCGGGATATTCTCTTAATTCACCGCCACAGAGATGTGAGGGGTGTATGGTGATTCTGTTGCAATGTGTTCCACTCCAGTGCACACGGACAGGCTGCATGCAGTGCTTCACGGCACATGCACAGCCTGACAGGATGTGCATGTCCTGGTCCATACTACTACGGCGGCACATTGCACTAGGCCTGCCCGGCAGACTGCACACAGTTGCAGTTCTATTACCCAGTGTCACTCACTGCCAGTGTCATCGAACTGGTGCCGCAGATATGAAGTCACAGTCTCCTCTGTACTGAGCACACTGCACATGACCACGGCAAACAGGTGTGCACGTGTATGTGTGTGTATATGTGTGTGTGTCTGTGTGCATGTGTGCGCGCGCGTGTGCGCACGTGATTGCCCCATTAACGCACACATGAGCAGCAGGTGCATCCACGCACACACAAGACACGTACTCGGTACAGACTTAAATTATACGCCCCACTTGTCATGCACCCTTAGCCACCAACTGCATGTCAGGGACTTAGTTCACTGCCGCTATGTACAGTGCTGCCACCAACACTGACCATAGGTGCTAATTGCTAAATTACTCACAAAGAAGAGCGCAACCGTTGAACTGTTTCTTATGAGATGCAAAATAACACATTTCCCGAAATCTTCCTGCAAACCGGTGTGCTCACTACTGGTTAGTGGCCGGGTTAGATCCCACCTACAATGTACACAAACTAGACCATGACTTATTGTCGGATGCTGGCGTGTATTGCTAATGAGACTAGCCAACCAGGAAAAGCTTATCACCATGATGATATTGAAGCGTCACCTTGCACTCACCCGTTGAAGAAGACGGCAGACCCGGCTGGAAGCTGCACGGGTATGAAGTCCGCCTCGGAATACGGGTATCCGTAGCTGGCATCCGCAAAGTCAAAGCGCTCGTCATTGTGCTGCTTCGCCGGCCAGATGATCTGATGCAACGATGAGGAAGCAAAGCATAAGAGACAAACCTTGTGTAGGAAGTCGGGAACAATTCATAGCGGGAACACCACCTTCGAAGTTGATAATACATGTACCAGTATATTGATTGATGACGGTTCTAGATTGTACATGTGTGTGCAGAACATCTGCGGTCCTGCAACGAGTGATTGATGGTACCCAGAGCTCATTTCTCAATCACCTATAGCACAAGTCGAAAATATAAGTTGGTTACGAGCAGAAATAAGTAACATGCCCACGCATCAGGCCTTATTGCTACATTGGCTCAGTATGCTAGGAATTCCTAAAAGATGATTACTCACTCCAGGTCGATGCGAGCCCGGGATTACCCACACACAGCCGTTCTCTATCGTCACATTGTCCAGTGCAATCCAGGAGGCGCACAAAGACCTTGAGTCGTCGGCCACACAGGGACACAAGCACCAGTCATGGCTTAATTAATATCACTGAATTGCAGCAACACTCCTGAGTTAAACTGTAACTATCCTGACATTGCCACATAGAAAATGGAAATATTTTGAAAACTAAAAAGCTGAAGCTGCATAAACAGGCTCTATCATGACTTAAAATGGATATACAGAGAGGATGTAGCAACTATAGCAGACACACATGAATGGACGTGTACACATCAGTTGATACTGCACCGCAGAGCAAACTTACCGGTCTCTTGTGGGAATGTAGAACTCATCCTGGTGGCAGGCTTGGCCAGGCTTGCCGGACGCTTTCATGAACATCATTGTCTGCATGCACTTGATGTTGGGTCCCAGCAGCTTCTGCAGCACCGCTACCGTGTTGCTCTCCCTGGTCAGATCACGGATAACTGTGGAAATCTATGGAACACGCAGCCCATCCAGAGACTCCAACAGTTCATAGTCAGATATGTCTCGTACAATATAACATTACTACGACGGTCGCTACGGTATTCGCCCTACCACCTTTAGATGCAGCCACCCCATGACTTATGAAATGTGATATTGCCCGTGTCTTTTAAAACAATTCCGGGAAGGACACGCAGACAACAACATTACGTACTCTGCTTGGGGCCACCTCTATCACACCACCCTGAAAAGTCGAAAAATGCACAGCCTCCATTTGTACATACCTTGTGCGGAAAGTGAATGCACAAGTATTTCTTCAGCACCTCCGTACGTGACATACTGTCATTAGTAACCTGTACACCGGGAATGTCTCCTCTCAGCCCGCGACATATTGCTTCCATTTCATCCATCAGGCTCGTTACCTGAGAAAGCCGAACAGAAACGAAGAAAACCGTTTATAAAAATAGATAGAGATGCAGGGGGTGCAGGGGATCAAACATCCTAGGATGGCTCTGTAAAGGCTGCATACGATTATGGTGAAGTTGAGCGGCCGCACAACCGGTCCATCTCTGAAGGTGCTCAAGATTGTAGCCTGAGCTTGAGAGTGAGCTGTGGAACCCTCGGTCAGCTATAGATGTGTATTTGATGGCACACCACAGCACACCGCCACAACTAACCATCTACCCTCAGAGCTACTACTGAAGCGTCACGGGATATTTAAACAGAGTTGCCAGGGATAGAAAGCATGCCGGTAGCCGACCAGTGAGGCATTGAGCTGCAGGACACTGATGATGCGGCTTCCAAACAGTGTGTGGCCGTCTACTTGAGCCACTGTGAGCCTAAAGCACAGGGGTCACAGGCTCTCCACGAGTCTCCAGCACAGGGGTCTCTCCAGCACCGTGGCAGGGGTCTCTCCAACACAGGGGTCTCTCCAGCACAGGGATCTCTTCAACACAAGGGTCTCTCCAACACAAGGGTCTCTTCAACACAGGGATCTCTTCAACACAGGGGCCTCTCCAGCACAGGGGTCTCTCCAACACCGTGTAAACTGGATACCACCCTAATGAAATGGAGAGGGAAATGGTTTCCTTGACGACACGGTGGCTTGGGCATTGTAGTCCCCACCACTCTAAACCACCAGTACACAACATCGAACACCATTACTGCACCTCTGGTGGAACGTATCTGTTCTCAGGCTCCCCTTGGCGACATGTTGGATTGTGTTCGTTCCGCCGCGAAGCGCAAGTTGTCGGCAGCAAACAGACGTTCTACGAAGAGCAAAGTGCTTGATTTCCTTGCGGCAGCGCCAGCAGAACTTTCCTATTCTGGTCAATTGGCCTCCCAGCCTGGAACATCTAGTTGGCTGACTTGCCGGCCGATGAAGCGCCGCGGATTTGCTCTGACCAAGGGTGAGTTCCGGGATGGCATTGCCCTTCGGTATGGCTGGCCATTGACCGGTCTTCCCAGTAGCTGTGCCTGTGGGGCCAGTTTTGATCTGTACCACGCCTTTTCTTGCCGAAAGGGTGGTTTCCAACATTACGCCACTGTGAGGTACGTGACGTCACCGCCAGCATGCTCTGGAGAGTGGCAAATAACGTTGCGGTGGAGCCTCATCTTCAGGCAATCACTGGTGAGCGGTTTCGCCATTGGACAGCAATATCTACTGACCAGGCACGGCTTGACATTGTGGCAGGCGGGGTGTGGGGCGGACAGTTTGAACGCTGCTTTTTTTATGTAAGGGTATTCAACCCACATGCACCTTCAAACCGGTCGGCCCACATCCAATCTGCTTTCAACAAGCACGAAGCCGAAAAGCAACGCCACTATGCTGAACGAGTGCGAGAGGTGGAGAAGGCGAGTTTCACTCCACTTGTCCTAGCAACAACTGGCGGTATGGGCAGTGCTGCTACTGCGTTCTATCGACGGCTGGCTGTCCTCATGGAGAGGGGGGGGGGGGGGGGGGCGCACACACTTTCCCTGGCATAGGGGGATGAATGACGCCTCTCCAGATGTTCCTGTTTTTTAAGCCCGGCTTGTTGGTAACTAGCTAACACGGGTAACGGATACAGACTGATCTAACAGACTATCTTGAACGGAGTTGTCATTGTGTGGAGATTGTCAACCGGTTTCATTTTCTTTTTACAAGTATTTAAATTTTTTGTTTGTTTTCTTTTTCGTTTTCTTTGTTTGTTGTGTCAGGTCAGTGATGTCATGTTCTGTGATTGCCCGTATAAGGGGCTTATTCAAACACAGGAGTCTCTCCAATACAGGGACCTCTCCAATACAGGGACCTCTCCAACACAGGGGTCTCTCCAAGACAGGGTTCTCTCCAGCACAGGGGTCTCTCCAGCACAGGGGCCTCTCCAGCACAGGGCTGTCCCCGGGGAAAATCGCGATTCCGCGGCCGCGTTTTTTCCGCGTTTTTTGCGATTTTTCAAAAGACTGCGTTTTCTGCCATTTCCCGCGTTTTTTGAACTTTTTTGTTGCACTACACGTACACACAGTGCACTGTTCGGTCAGCAACGTCTCATCGTGGCGGCTTTGTACTCAAATATGACGAGTGCTTACACCAGAGACGTGTAACTGATTGATTTCACTACATACTCACTGAAAATGGCCTCATATCAACTGCAAACTTGCCGCCACGAGATGATATCAATATTTACCGCATATTTACCGCAAATTATGCCATATTATGCCGTGTTTTTTGCCGCGTTTTTTGCGATTTTTTCCGCGATTTTCCCCGGGGACAGACAGGGCCAAGGGGCCTCTCCAGCCCAGGGGCTGCAGCTGAGAGAAGCTAGATACTTCCTTTCATCCAGAGCACAGGCAATTAGGTCATTGTACATAATGCAGAGGCAGTGGAAAGGCGCCGAAATGCTTCGCTTGTGGAGACTGTGGAACCAGAGGATGTGAAGACTGAGTTTGGAGCACTAACATCACCAGAAGATATAGATGAAGATAAGACTGTGCCATGCAGAACACTGAAGAGCCAGCTTGTCACGATACTTGTTTTGGTTTGCACCCGAGCTCAACGGTCAAAATTCTCGTTCGACATGAGTTGCTCTGAACCTCAAGAACTCTAGTGTGTTATTGCATCCTGTCATACTTCATCCTTTCCGTATTTTAGTGAGTGGATTTCAATCTGGAGTAACGGAGGTGTATAGTGATTGCTACGATAAACACACACACACACACACACACACACACACACACACACACACACACACACACATACACATACACACACACACACACACACACACACACACAGTGACACACACACACACCATTGGACCATTGGACGCCCATCGCTAGAGGCGATGATAGTGATGCTATAGCAGAAGCCATAGCAACTTGTGCCGGGATTGCACCATTCAACAGCTTGCAAGGCTGAAGAATTGACCGCCACTATTCAGCCTGGTCTACACCACATAGCTATGAAGTGGATTTTTCTGGCCAGTGAATCCCTACTTTTTGGTCTTTTCCATTTTCTTTCCCGCACACACATCACACCACATACTCTGGCATGCACTGGCTGTTGGTAATCACCCAGGAGAATGAAAGAAAAGTCAGGAGGAGTCTGAGAAGAAAGACGTGTGTGACCATAATCATCGGGAATCGAACCCGCAACCTATCGATTGGAAATTGCTGCACATACCACTGCACCATATGGGACACACACACACACACACGCTATAAAAACCGGACCTGTCACTTCACTTCACATGACGTGATGTATTGCATCTTCGCCTTTTACATTACCCTTCCCAACATTGCACTATCTTGATGCACTGTAGCTCCCATACACTAACATCTACATCGCCTATAGAGGTTGTGTGCGAATGATTTCATGAGGTGAGAAACGGATTTTCTAACGTGCGCCAAGTATACGTATACAGTGTGAATCAGTGAATTTTCTAATGTCAGGCTCCAGCAATGTCAGGCTCCAGCAATGTCAGGCTCCAGCAATGTCAGGCTCCAGCAATGTCAGGCTCCAGCAATGTCAGGCTCCAGCAATGTCAGGCTCCAGCAATGTCAGGCTCCAGCAATGTCAGGCTCCAGCAATGTCAGGCTCCAGCAATGTCAGGCTCCAGCAATGTCAGGCTCCAGCAATGTCAGGCTCCAGCAATGTCAGGCTCCAGCAATGTCAGGCTCCAGCAATGTCAGGCTCCAGCAATGTCAGGCTCCAGCAATGTCAGGCTCCAGCAATGTCAGGCTCCTGTGCTACCAGATCATCGTCACTGTCTTCAGGGGTAGTAACGTTGGCTTCGGGCTGGGCTGTGGCCACATGGACAGTCGACGGCAGAAGAGCAGCAGGCGGAACAGTGAGGCGGTCCAGTGGACTAATGCCAGTTTGTTTAAAGCTGGCCAGAATGTTTGCCGGGGTGACCGCCTTCACACACACCTCGGTGAAAATCTTGGGGAAGTGCCCAATTGTTAGCTTGTGGTCAGGCTTAACCAGACGGGCTGCAGCTGACACCGACTGATAATGCTGGCCAAGGCTGCTGGACACTGCTTTGTCTAGCAGCTGCAAGACATGCGTTGTCTTCGACGGCAGGGCAAGGAAGATCACATTGCTGCTCCTGGCCATGTCCAACGTTGCTACCTTCAGATGGCTGGCATGACTGTCCATGATGAGGAGCTGCGGCGTGTCCCGGCTGGTGTTGGCCAGGAAGACGTTGGTGAACCAGTCCTGGAACAGGTCGCTGTCCATCGACCCACTGCTGCTGGTGCTGCACACAGCACCCGGCGGCCCATTTGCAGCAAGTGCAGGTGACAACTGCTTTCTATTATAGGTTATTTGCGGTGGCATGCAGTTGCCGGCTGCATTCACGCACACACACATTGGCCGTGATGCAATCATGTGATTTCCGGTGCTGCTGATGTGTTGCCCGGCTGGTCTGACTGGCCACGATACTACTGGGTAGGGGATCCGGGTTGAAACCCTTCTCGCCGCAATTCCAAATCTGATTTGGCTGAAGCTTGTACGTGTACCTATTGTCTTCTCCAGGACGTCGTAGAGCTGGTGACGGGTATCTGCACTGGCGTTCCTGGCCCGTGCCTCTTCGAGGGAACGTGGCCGTCTCACGCAAATCTCGGGATTTCGGCGCTTGAATCCTCGCCACCAGCCTTTCCCTACACTGGGACATTGCTGGCCTGTCTCACGTCTCACTAAATCAGCTGCCAGGGCTTGTACGGATGCTGTAGCATAGTACAAGAGAGGAAACAATTATTTTAATTTACACATTGTATTGACATTTTATTGACCTAAATGCCATGAAAACGATGAAGGGGGTATACTAGTAATGTACGTGGTGTGGTTGTAGTGGCTTTGGCCGCTATGCCAATGTTATGTTTTGGTGCAGGGTTTTCGGATTCATCTCCACTAGGTTCTCTCGATTGCTGCCTACTCAAATGTCCTTTGCATGCTGGGAAGTTGGTCAATCCATAGACCTCGAAACGCGATTGTCATTTAACATTATTATTGTTACCTGTACAGTGTATATTCATTTTCGTCAAGCCCTATGAATATACGCTATGCTATTACTGGTATGTGTCTGTGACTTACTACCAAGTGCGCAATGCACGGGTCCTTGGACGTGCGTACATGTACATAGTGCGCGCATGCAGGGATTGCTGTGCACGGGCTTGCTTCAAATGCATGCATACGATTTCGTGCCCAAATCATTCAAATTCACGTGCACGTGTTTTGAATAGTTACATGAGCAGCAGTTGCTGCCTAGCTTACCTCTACTCAAGCCGAACCCCATATCAGCCATTGACTTAGCGTAGTTCGACAATAGCTTCTCCTACTCCCTTGGAATAATTGACGGGCGGCCTCTAATGTGAGTTCTGCCAGTTATTCGGCCGTAGAGGGTTGACGTCTTTACATTGTGCTGCTCACTGGCCACACGGATGGAAGCTCCCCCCCTGGACGGCTTTTATTGCGTCTTCCATCTTCAACACGAGCGATCTGAGCATATTTTGTACCTTGGAGTGCTTTTTGTGTTCGTTCATGGCGCGGAGAAGAAGTTTCTCCAGGATCGGTGGAGACTCAGACAAAGACATGGGTGCCAGTGTGGTGGTGTCGGATCGTCTCCTTTTCTTGCTGCAGCTTTCCCGCCAGAAAATCAAGACATGGTGGAACCTAAAATTTGGATGGTGAATACTCATGTTTGGGTGTCGCAGCCATGGATGTTGAGACTTGAACATTTGGTCTGTGTAATTGTCTGCCTGGATATTGTTATTCGGGTGAGTCTAGTCTTTTTAGCCAGGCCTCCTCGTGGCCTTTTCGTCGCGGTGTGACCCATTTCCTCCGAATCAAGGACCCAGCAAAAAGTGGTCGCGAGTTTTTCAAAAACCGTTTACCGGACAGCGCTGAAATTTGGCGTACCGTTAGAGGGCCGTATCTTGATGGTATTTGTGAAAACTAAACGAAATCGAAACAAGCTTTAGGTACAATTTCAGGCTGTTTCAGTTTTGTTACCCTGTCTCTGATTCGAGCACCCGGGTCTACACATCGTGCACACATACACAGCTGTTTTGAAAAGATTATTATAATAATTATACATGCATACATAATGTATGTACCTGTTGTTTGCTGAGCAAGTCGGGGATGATGACATAGCCGTCTTCGTCATATCGCTGCCGCAGATCGTCCGGAAGAGCTATCGGCGAAGCACTAGCGCTGGTAGCGGACGCGTTTTCCGCCGTACAGTTGCTACGAATCTGCTGCCATTGAGCTGCAGGAAAACGCTGTTGTGGATGCAGTTGAGGGCTGTGTACAAACCGTTTTGAAGCTCTTCTTGCCTGATATTCAATGGACCCTGCTACTGTGTTGTACCCGCAATGTTGCTGACCATCCACAGGGAATCTAGCCAGAAACGTACTGCAACGCCCAACTAGGGCAGTGCTGGCTTTGTAGCGAATCATCTTGGTCCACTACGCTAGTAGTGGCTACAGTAAAATGTTCACCGTTTGAAATTCCGCTTCCTTCACCCACAAACCTATCGAGTTAGGAACGCTGTCTTCAAAGTTCAATAATATTCATTTTGTTGACTATTATCATGCCCCATCCCAGTCTAGTCACATGTAGATACGAGCTACCCCAGACTCCAGGATCATTGATTCGATATTCCCCTGCATCTGCCATCTGGGTGTCATCAGCTGTGAAAACACTGGTCGCTGTGAATGGCGTTGCTTCGACAGCATGCAGCACGCCACTTACACAAGACATACAAGAGTCAACATCAACAGGATCTAGGTCTAGGACTGAGCCTGACGTCGACCCTGCCACGATACAGTCTCGTTTCCCATGTGTGTTGTTGGAAGTCAGAGTCTCGGTACGACTACTGTACTACTACTACTACAGTGGTCCCTCTATAATCCGGCACCATTTGTGCCACGGAAATCTGCTG
Source organism: Sycon ciliatum (assembly GCF_964019385.1). Classification (NCBI taxonomy): domain Eukaryota; kingdom Metazoa; phylum Porifera; class Calcarea; order Leucosolenida; family Sycettidae; genus Sycon; species Sycon ciliatum. Next base: position 56,127,108 of record NC_088643.1, on the reverse strand, counting down.
GATTAGGGAGGGTGCTGGATTAACAAATCTAATCTACTGCTGCAATGTGCATGAAGAGGACATTTGGCTACTGAAAATTGTGCTGGTTTATCGAGGGTGCTGGATTATAAAGTGCCGGATTAGAGAGGGACGACTGTACTAGTATTAAATTTTACAAACTACAAGTACCATGAGTACAACAACAAAAAATGTGTGATGTCTGTTGTTATGCGTTTATGGTGTCAGATGACCCTTTCCAGTACCACTATCGGATACTACAGAGTACAGTATCCAGAGTCCCCCTCCTCCCGAGTGGATCATCTTGTTCCTACCGGTATGTATATGTCTACCCGTATGATAATACTTGTATTGTGGGCGGAGTAGAGCCCTGCATCTCTGCACAGGCATAATTATACCAGTCCTTGGAAAACTATCTTTCAATCTTGATCAGACAGCAGCAGCCCGGCAATCCATGCAGAGACCTGTACGACAAACGTTGAATAAGCTTCACTATTCCACTAACGCACTGCAGTACCGCGAGAGCGCCCCACCATCTCGTCCTTCCGTGGTCGTATTGCGGAGGTGGTGTCCTGTCTGTAGGTCATACGACACGAATCTTGTACACACATTGCACATTGTGCCGTCAATCCGTACTCAATTCACCTTCGAGCGGACACGAGCACCACACAAAAACCTGCTAGTGACCTTACATGTACAATGTAGTGCACTAAAAACTAAAAAAAGGTTTTCACACCGCACAAACTTCGTTGCACTCTGCACACAGTATTCCTTTCCCTGGCTGTAAAATCAAGGTGTAGCGCTCTTGCGGTACTTTACGCTACATGTATTCCACTACTCCTCATCATTCCGTCGCTTTCCACCTGCCTATGCATTTGAGTAAACGAAACACAGTGCAGACTACATCCGTCAGCGTACCGCTGCTCATCAAGGTGTTGCAGTAGCGAAAATGCTGATGATATAATTATGAATATTACTGTACTCAATAGCCTTGTCAAGTCACAAAGGGTAGTGCAAAGCTATGAAACAACTCCGCTTTGCTTATCCATACATTGATGCTCCCAAGGAGTTTGGATATCCGGCACCCTGCTGCATCAGTTAGCACAGTCAACGGCTCAATGGCAACGGCCTAGCTCCAGTATGCCACACTGGACACATAGGAATTTCAACGGGGATGGTGTACAAATAATAACGAGCATTTGATGTAAATAAAGAAAATGCTGAATCAAAAACACAAACGAATTGCGTATAAGTTGTGAACTGTTAGCATGGGCTAGAACTATGGGAGTTACGGGAGGATGAATAAGTGCCGAATAAAAAGTGAACGGATAAAACGCTAGCACGGGTGCACGAGCGGCTGTTGTTTGTAAAGACTCAAATCCAAAAAGAAACAGGCGCCATTTCAGTTAGACATGCTGCAAATGAAATAGAGGAGAAGTACAATTTGCCGTTGGTAAAAAAAAGACGTGCATCTGAATTGCGACAAGGTCTACATTGTGGTATAAAGAAGCGCAGCATCCCCTGGAGTAGCTCTAAATAAAACTGTGATCATATCGCCTGTGAAATACTACGTGACGGGAGATGATGCTTGTGTGTACGGGATAATAGTGGCAATCAGGTGCTTCCACGGCGAGTACGAATGGCCGTGATTACAACAGGTTCTTCTCTTGCATATCCCCGGAGACATAGCATTCAAGCGGCTGCATAACGTTGCTTGTACTGGTACTGCTAAATACATTCTCAAGAAATTTATGTGCGTTGGAAATGGTAGCTAGCGTGGACAGTACATTGGCAATGAGGATAAATAGGTAGAGGCAATGAGAGCATCTTGATGAGTGCTTTCCGTAAGACCACATTTCAGAGCTACACTATCGGTTCTTCCTGTGTGTCAGAGGTTAGCGATCAACCATCAACTTGATGTGGGGCAATCGTTTCAAATTCGCTCACTTTAGTGTGCAGTCACTCCTGCGATTCAAGGCATGTTTAACTAAAGTGCTAGATAGGTCTTACCCCAGGAACAAGGACCTAGTAGTTTGATTCTGTTCTTCTGTACCCGGTGAGGCCTACTCATTGACACAGCTGGTAGAGCACGTCCAACGAGTCACCAGTAAGGTGTCTGCTCACTGCCGTGTGAAACGCTGTAAGGATATCATGCTCCTCGGCGAACACACTGGCAATACACCGGCTTACGTAGGTGGAACCAACCTGAACAGTTGGCAAACGCCGCAACAGCACACACGTAGCAATCATGATGAGCTAGTACAACAGGAATTGTATGCAATTACATGTAGAGTGGAATTCAGATAAGACGTGCCCTGGCCTTGGGGAGTAGAGAAAAGTACACCTAGTATCCAAGGTACCTCTTATCCAAAGTTGACTCCTGCCGCCCCATTAATACGATGCATGTACAGTATGTCAAAATTCAAAATGCATTGCACTCACAGAAATGTATGTGGTCAGTGCCACCAACCCAGGTTTCCTGCGCTGCAATCGGCCTCCTCCCCGCTGTCAACATACTTAAGTCCATGTACCTGTTGAGCGAACCTGTTATGTGTACTACTAGCAAGAGTCCATAACCCCCCCAGAGTGCGCAACTTCACCGATCAGATCTGGTACGGCGAAATCCGTGTCGCACGTCATAGTGTGACATCATGAGCAGGCGAAGTGTGTTTGGATATTTCCGTGGTGGACCGCGTCGACGGAATGATGCAAGTCCGACCTAAAAAGATGACGTACCGGTACATCACGGATTACGCCGTCCCACAACCCCATCCCAGTTGCGCACTCTGGAGGATTATACAGACTCCTGACATTAGGTGTACGCAAACACCAGAATAGTACATCGTATGCGAGGATAGCTCTGTTGGGACCTGCTGAAAAGTCGGTCATACACGAGTTGTATGTCTTATCAGAGTACGTCGTATCCATACACTTGTGTATGTGTGCACTTATGGGAGGAAAATCTGTGCTACGAAATAGGACCGCACCAAGCAGGCGTACGTCTTACCCGGGTATGTACTAAGGGGCCGTCCGGGGTTACCGATTGTTTTTACAAAACGAAATGTTTTGGTATTTTTCAGCCCCCACCCACCCACCCACCTTTTCTGCAGGTAAAACGAATTCCAATAAAATATTGGTGTCAATTTTCGACACCCAGAAGTGACTGGGCATTCTCTATCTGCATTCAATAATTATTTTCAAAACGAAACTCCATCAAACTCACCCACCTCCAAACGAAAACTTTTCGTTTTGAAAATATTATTGGTAACCTTGGCCCTAAGGCCAAGGAGGCGTTTACATGAGAAAAAACCTGTCCGGGCTTATTCAACCCACGGGCGTGATCGATTGGGCGAATCCCGAGCAAGTCTGCTCCGACTGAGCGTGATCGTTTGGCCGAGTCCACAGTGGGCGTACTTGGAGTGCAATCCGACCACACCGGCCCCCATAACGGGAGTGGCTGGAGTGGAAATGGACTTTGATTTTTTTAACAGCCATCCGACACAAAATATTTTCGAGTTTGCCACATATTTTATATGCTCATGCCGTGAAGTGTGCTTTCTTTCGGTCTCCAAAGAACAATCAGTAATGTTGAATGAGAAAGAACAGGCACAAGCCCAGGTGGAGGATGGCTCTGACGCTGAGGTGGAAGTAGTAGAGAGGAAAGCCGGATTTCGTGGAGCAAGAAGCTCAATATTGATCTTTTTCCGGCTCGATCATCGCAAGATGAACAGTTCTCCGATGTTTCAGTCTAAAAGAAGAAGAGCATCTGGATAAAGATTTCCCGGGAATTAGAGAGGGAGAACGAAGGAGCCTCACATCCCACCGCGGATCAATGCGAAAACCAGTGGAAGATGCTGACGCGTGACTACAAGGCGTTTGTGGATTCCCTGGCGAAAACAGGAGTGGCCAGGAAGAAGGAGCCTGCCTTCTTCCAAGAAATGAACGATGCGTTTGGGTGGAAACCCAATGTGAAGACAAAATGTGTTGCTGGTTCCCTTGTCGGCATGCCGAAACCGAGTTTGAGGAAGATAGCGAGTAGGATGAGGAGGAAGTGTGTAACGATGAGGCGGCAACAACAAACAAACCTGTATGTACTCGGTCAACGGAACCTGCACCTGCAGCACCACATCCCACCAAGAAGCGACGCCAAAGCTCTACGCAAGGCAAGCCATCTGAAGAGTTTCAGGGGATTAAATCAGAAAGAGAGTCTGATAAAAAAAGAACAGGCGGATCGCCACAAAGAAAGAGATGTCAGTTCTTGGCAATCTTGTAACAGCGGTCAACCGGCTCTGTGATTAATGAGCCCAATCTCATCCTTACTGGTCATGTTGTTCCCATCTTTGCTTCTTGACCATGTAGCCGGATCCGTTTTCTATACAGCCCCTATTCTCCACCACATTTCGTAGTGATTACTCCATAAACAGTGATGAAAGCACCAAATTATACCGCCGCCGCCGCCGATACTTTCAAAAGCAATTATTATATCATACACGTCCAGCACCTGAGACACCACAGTGCGAGCGGGGAAAAAAAACAGCCACATATTCGCACATTATAGTGAAAGAAATTGTTTCAAAATACATTGTAGTTTTTTGATGCACATGTACGTGCGGAAAATACTGCTAGTTTCGGTGACAGGCCTAAAGCTAAGAACGGCGGTGTTGGTTTTCTGGCAGCTTGTGGGACACAATATGATCCGGTACGGATTGTTTCTAAGAACGAGCTATAAGAACGCAGCCAGACTGCTGATAAATAAGAACGTCCCAGGCTAACCCCTTGGAAACAACGTTCTTGGGCGCGCGACTCTACTGTACTCCTCGGCCGACTTTCCGAAATTTTGAATTGCGCTGAGATCCCGAGCGCAGAATTTCCGTCTTTTTCTTCAACTACGACAGTTTGCATGGCTACCTCTGGAAACAAAGTCAAATCTTATTTTCGTATAAATGCAAAACACTGCAAGTGAGGCGTTTTTTATTTAGACTTTTCTTGGAAGAGCGGAGTCGCAAACATTCCGAAATTCGTTTCTTAATTATTTTATAGTTTTAGAAATGCGATCATAAAAACGAGCTGAACTGACATTTCACAAAGGCTTTATTTTATTGTATTAAAAAGCCGAGTGGATACGAAGGCGGTGAAGAACATGGAAGGAAAAAAATGTGATGTGGACAATAAACCGTGAATAAAGCCTTTGTGAAATGTCCGTTCAGCTTGATCTGTCGATCGCAATTCGATGCTTATTTATTATTTGATAAGAAGAAAAAGGACCAGTGAACTACAAGTTACGCTAATAATAATGTCCACTAACACCACCAGTTACTTGACAATCAGCTCATGTGATAACATTGCACGACACTGACCAACGGTACTGACGTTCTACAGCTAACCGCCACTCAGCTCTAGCACGTATTGGATGCGCACTCCAACAGCCTTCCAACTGGGAAGGCTCAAAGTGAGCTGATTGTCAAGTAACTGGTGGTGTAAGTGGACATTATAGTGTAACTTGTAGTTCCTTGGTCCTTTCTCTTCCTATAAATTAATCTTTGGCTCTCCATACGCGCTTCTTAAAAATTAAAGTGCCGTAACTGGGTTATTGGTAGCGGAAAATTGTATAATATAAGCCCCTAAGAGTGTGCAACTCCTGATACCCTTTCTATGGGGTTCGCCGACGGCGAAAACTCACATCACGTGGTGTAGTGTCACAGTTACACGCTTCCAGCCCGTTTTTAGCGAGCAGCGGAGTAATAAAAAAAGCACTCTCTAACAGAAACTCACTACACGTATGCAAATCCCCAGCATGATAATGGCAGATATCCGGATTGCGCGCATGCTATCCTTCGTTTGTACTTAGTACGAAACGTACTGTAAGTCAACCAATATTCGGCGCATATTCATTCTCGGCTATTCTCGGCCTGGGCATATTTGGCTGAAAATTTGTTGCAACTGAAATTTTCTTTTACAAGGTTCAGTGTGACAGTGTATATGGGCAGCAGCAGTACAGGCCGGAAATTTAATGCGGCCGTAATGTGTTTTAGCCCTGGGAGGCCGAAATGTGTTTTAGCCCTGGGAGGCCGAAATTTGACCAGGCCGAACGATTGTAGACTTACAGTACCTGAGACACGTGATGTGAGTTTTCGCCGTCGGAGACCCCATATGCAGAGTTCCACACTCCTGCCTTGGGGGCTTATATACTCTTGGTAGCGGGTATGTGCTCACCACACTTACAATGTTTCACAGATAATCAAAGTCACACAAGTCATGCACTAACACAAAGAGCAGCACATTACCTTGGCAGTTGTTCTGTAGTGATCAACTGAATGCGACCATGACTGTAAGTAGCGAGCGACATTAGCCAGCAGAGCTTCGTATAGACTCTTCAGATCTGAACCTGCATGCAATCGTGGAGGCATTGATTAAGGACAGGCAAGGATGTAAAATGCACATCATAAATCCATGGGAATATCCATGGACAAATTCACAACGGCGCAGCGGGTCAACGCATAGAGGTCATGCGGTTATGTACGTCGTATGCTTTGCATGGAGTGGCCAAGCCATGGTGCAGTGGCTCTCTAGACTAGAGCTTGTTTGCCACTCAAAGCTAGCACTGTTTGTATGGCTCGTCACCCAGTACAACACTGCCATTCAAATCTGAATTCAAAATACAATTGTAAATGTAGCACTGTTTGCCACTCAAAACAAACCATCGCTGGTTTCCAAGGCATGCACACCATACAACGCATAGCCACAATGACCTCATTCACAGAACCTCCATAGCTAGTCCTACATACAAACGCTGTGCGCACCACTTCAGACGAGGGCTGACCATAATCCATATCAATCAACGTCTCCTGGCATTGCCCCAAATGCCAAAAATGGATCAACACATACCTGCGTCCAACAGTGTCCAAATGTGTGCACAGTAACAACAACCCAGTCTATCCTGTAAACTCACCGAAGTACTGATCCAGCAGGGCGTACAACGAAGGCGAGATCTTGCCACTGGATTGTACCCACAGCGACTCGGATGCCAAATCCTCACACCCGGGCAGGTTCTTCAAGACGGGTAAAGCAACACGTTTGTTGGGATTGCCATCCGGAATGAATCCATAGCGGCACAGAAGGTCAGCATTGGTTGATGTATCATCATAACAGATCAGCAGCTATCAACGGAGAGTGTAGATTAGAAGAGCACAGAGAATGTATTTTGTATAAGAGGGGATCAAACGCTACTATAGGGACCACCTCACCAATCGGACCACTTTTGCTCTATCCGCAACTCTCCTCCAGGAGTGCGCACACAGGATGGTCATTCTCAACAATCAGGCCACCTCGGAAGTCAGACCACTCTGCCCGGCTCAAAGGGCGGTCGGAATTCCGACATTCCACTGTACTCATAGCTTCTAAAGTAAAGAATTACTACAAACAATACTTCTTCCATTGTAAAACATATTTTTAATCGGACTTCATTGCGACTCAAAAGCATTCCCTTGCACTGCTGTCACAGCCAGGTACATGTAAAACTAGAAGCAGCAACTTGCACTCGAGAATAGAGCGATGTGGAGCTAGGGCTTTTAACTTCTACGTCACCGCCAGGTCGAAGTCTTGGCAACGCCGAGTTTTGAATCCACTTGGATCGCAGGTTATGTATGGATCCATACACTCTTAGGTGGGCTCCTTCACAGAAGGGCACAATGCATCTGCTTGTAGTCACCTGGCCGGGGGACCCACTGCTGGCACTGATTAAAGTTGCACCAGTGTGCGGAATAATGGGCCTGTCTACCAACTGCAGCATTTTGCTATGGTCACGGTGGATCCATTTCGGCCCAAACAGTAAAAATGTATTGACTTCTTTAAGAAGTCAATAAATTATCACTTGCCAGCCCTATTTGACATACCCTATCTCAAAGAGAGCACGATTTTGTTGGTTAGGTGACGTGTCACATCTGGTTTGACACCATTGAACCACTGGTTACGAATGGCCAGATCACTGGACATGTACACCCAAACCCCACTGTCCGGATACCATGGATATGCAGGCATCCCTGCCTACATAGAGTCCGCACGCTTTCACAAAAAGAGGCAAAGAAACTGTACTTCCTGCTTTACATCTGTTCAGCATTACCGCGTTTTGGGCAGTTTCGTTTCCAGACACCCTTCAGGCCCCACACCCTGGATAAGCCGAGGAGTTTGTGGGTACAGCTGAGACATTATTCAATAGAAATGCGCAATAGCGGCAGTACAGATGTAACTCAACACCAACACGCTACCCTGTACCACTAATTCGTCTATAAAAATATATAGACACGCATCTGCTGGCAACACTTACTTGTTCTCCTCTATTCAGGTCCCGTTTGGCTATAGCTCTGACTATGTCGTCTTCCAGGTTCAGTACTATTCTGGTGTTGACTACAGTAGGCTCTGAGCTATGGTTGAGCATGTCGAACACCGGAGCAACTACGGAAATGTCCTACATCAACAACATCCACATTGAAGCAAGGAAATAGTTACTGGAATGGGGGCCGGTAGCCCTGAAAAAGGGGCCCCAGTGTCTCATTGTTCTGCACAACTGGAATAGTGGGTCCAAACCCACCTGATCCACAGCTGGAATGAATGCCTGTCAAGCGCCGAATGTATTGGGAAATTATGCAGAGGCAAGAAAGGGGTGTCACCGTGGTCAACAAGTTAGTGGACACAAGCAGCACGTTGTTATCTCCTAGATACAGGAAGAAAGAGCTGATCCCAACAATGACAACCCCCTTGTCTGTTCGGAATCAGTCCATGACAATGCAGCCGCACATAATTTGACCAGACAACAATCAAGGTAGGTATACTAGACTGCAGAGATACACTTCAGACATTGCCGACCTTTTATCTACACCTGACTATGATGCCAAACAAGCTTCACGTCTCCAATGCAATGCGCATGTTTTGTCTAGTTGTAGGTTGTTTTCTACTGCTTCTTCATCCTCAAAACACAGTTGCTCTCCGAGAGGGCCTGCTGCTTTTTTTTTCTTTTCTTTTCTCTTACATGTATTACTTTCTAGTTAGCTTTTCCGATGGAGAGCAGAAGCAGATTTCCTGTGGAGAAAATGGCATTCTATCCACATATCCGTACAGAAAGAGCTGAATTGTACGGGAAGGTGAAACGTGTTCACAAGTAGTGGTGCTTGCAGTTGAAGTAGCAGTAGCAAATTACTGAACCATGATTTTCGCTTGCATACAAAAGACACTCAACAAAGAGAAAATGCTTTCAACACATCACAGGCACCAACATTTCTCTTCCAACAAAGATCCATTGCCAAAACAAAACAAAACAAACTTCGCACATGCGTACTGTGTTTGGGACGCAAAAGTTACCGAACGCCACTTGGACGTGATCACTGGGACGGCCTAGAAGGTACAGTAAAACCTGTAACTAAAGACCGGCACCGTGACTAGCGACCAGCCTGCTACTACCGACCACTTGGCCAGGCACGGACGGTCTCACATTCAAAATGTACTGTGACTAGCGACTACCTGCTGAACGCGAACAGCGACCGCCTTTTCTTGTCCCAAAGGCGATTTTTGACCCGTAACTAGCGACCGCGATGTAGGAAATCAAATGTTGCTCGAAGCTCCTTCTTGAAATTTTGCTGATTTTCCATGGTCCCGAAAGGAATCTTTCGGTACTACAGCTGAAGAATGAACGCAGGCCATTATGATTGTGGAGTCGGTGTGGACTGCACCACACCTGTCAGAATTTCAAGCGCTGTCAAGAATAAACATGCTAGGAAACGTCTTTGAGAGCGCATCAAAAGCGCTCTCTGCTCGATGTTACCTGGTTACTACTCGGAGGAGAAACGAAGACTGAGCGGCTCTGTCACCCCACTCATACGAATGAATCGAGGATGGCGTCAAGGAATCCAGAAACAAAGCAGCACCGCAAGGTCCTGATGCTGAAGGATCGCGTTCGAACAATCAAGAAGTCACAACAAGGATAGTCGGTACGATTGATCGGATGAACAAATTTGAAGCCCAGCGCAAAACGAAACTTCCACAGGGAACGTTTGACTCCTGGCTTCAGAAGTAGCAGCTGAATTTGATGTCTGCAAAAAATGGAATCTTCTTTCTCTCTCTTTTGTCTCTCTCCATTTCTCCGTCTTTCTCTCCAAGTGTTGTTTGACCTGAAATAAGAATGGCATTGCGCAAGTCCATGGGAATTGTATTAGCTGCATTTTGATATGCATATCATATACTGGGATCCATATATGGTCGCACGGTGCAAAACTCCAACTAAAGACCACCTGCTACTAAAGACCGCTTTTGCTGGCACCAAGGGGTGGTCGGTAGTCACAGGTTTTACTGTACGATGATTTCGGAATTCAAAGTAATCAAGGATAACTGTGACTTACTTTGCCCTTCACCTCAAAATCAAAGCCACGTGTTTTCAAAAATGCTCGCATCCACTTGTAGTTCTCAAATGTACTGGCTGCTTCTGGAAATATGCTCTCCTTATCATAGTAGTCGAGTATGAGCCTCTTCACGGCCAGATACTCTTCCTGTAACTGCGTATGTGCAAACATACACACACACACACACACACACACACACAAAACACACAACACACACACACACACACACACATACACACACACACACACACACACACATGCACACACACACACATCAGAGTAAAAAGGAAAATACTTATAGTACCATAAACATGTTGGCAAGAATATGTGGCAAGGGACTGGCGCATGGCCTTCAAGTAGGAGTAAATGCAGGCACAACTGTATGCGGGGACGGTGTTGAAAGCTGCACATCGGTCATTGGGTCAAATGATGCACTACTTCAATTTGTTTACCAGCATCTAATACTAGCACTGGTCTGCGAACAAAGAAGACCCTCTGCATCTTTCAAAAGGCTCATCAGATGAGGACCCTGGATAGTCCATGATGTCAATCCTCCCTCAAATTGTGCCTGTGCGTTGGAATTTGTATGTATACAGTCAACTTGGCTTATAACGACACTCGGCGGCGGGGCATCAGAAAAGTGTCCTTATTCGCGAAGTGTCGTTATAGCCGAAGTCTCATTATGTTTGTCACTGTTGGATGGGACTTTGCTCTGGGTATGAAAATTATGTCGTTATTCGCGAATTGTCGTTATATCCGCAGTCGTTATTAGCGAAGTTGACTGTACTGACTGTATGCGTTAGAACTGTAAGTGGGCTTGTTCAGACTTATTCTTAACTAGGTATGATTCGAACCCAAGTCAAGAAACGAGGGATGGTTTTTACATGATCTCTACTGCGTAGTTTGCAATATGATTGAGCGGACACAGGTGCTAATGCCGCACAGCACCAATGCGGTACAGCACCAGCGCCACCCAGCACCAGCACCTACGCCACACAGCACATACGCCGCACGGCACCAAGCATTGATATCACTCACTTTGCGCCGTTCAAAATTGACCTGCTCTAATAGCCAGGAGCTGCCAGCACCAGTTAGTTCTGCCAAGTCTTCGTCAGTCCAGTACACAGCACATGTGTACTCATTCGGGGCTTCCTGGAATACCGGTCGCCAGAGCGAGTCGTGCCGAACGCATTCAGCCAGCACAAGCAGTGATGCTTCCCACCAGTCGGAGTACTGGTCATCTTCTATCACTGAGAGCACTATGCTATGAGCTGTATTGCTGGCACGTAGCAAGGACCTGCTCGAGTTGCTGATCGACAGCAGCGTCTCTCCTTCCTTCACCCTATCGCTACCGGTGACTACGATTCCTCTGCCAAACTCTCCCAGGCTAGTCACTGTTACAGCTGGATGAATATATCCACCTTCTGCATGGAACCAGCTAAGCAGCGAATGGTAGCTCTCCGACATGGCAGTTTCTGGCAAGTACTAGCACTGTATTCCAATCGCTGTTATAGCATTGTTGTTTCCGCTAAGGACGCAGCTGCCTGGATCCAAGTTCAGGTTGATAGGTAATCCAAATGAATACTAGTAGTATACCTAGAGACCGTCGTTGCCCTATATCGAGGGGTAAACGTGCTGCTCAAATTAATATAATTATCGTACCTGGGAACCTCAATACAAAAAGCATACTATGGTGTGGAACTGGGTAAATCCCGTAAGCCACCGGAGGACATCAGAATGGAGGAGCTGTTCACGTCTGCTGGTTGAAACAACGACGTTTGTCCTTTTTGAGTTTTGTCTTTGATTTTTGAAGAGCATGAACCATGTGAACCGCATGTGGGGCATTGTGGGCAGGTAAATGGGGAATTCCCTATTCGAACCTAGTCGACTTGTCACGTGCACGGCCGAAATGTGTTCGTTTGCCAGTGCAGTTTGGTCTGTGTGGCCAGCAGCTACAAAAACAAAAACAAAAAAGTTGAAAAACCCTGATAGAACCAGATAGACACTTGACGTAACAAATACACAATGTCATCGCTCCCACCTTTCTATTCAGTGAGCCAATCAACAACACATACACGAGCATGCACACACGAACACACGCACGCACACACACACGCACAGTCGCACACACACACACACACACACACACACACACACACACACACACACACACACACACACACACACACACACACACACACACACACACACACACACACACACACACACACAAAACGTGCAGAAAAAATTAATTGCCGGCATCAATTTTTTTGTCAAGGTATCCGTCCTGGGATCCAACTGCATTTATCCTACCTCCAGTGAAAGTTATAATAATTATGGTACTACAATGTAGTACATGAACTAGGAAAGGTGGCAGGTACAGCAACATTCCTTCAAGCAGCCGGGCCTGATGGCAAAAGACGTGGTCACTGTCTGGCATAATAGCACATACTACCATCCGAATTAGCTGACACGCAAAACCCACGAACACATGCACGCACATGCACACACACACGCACACACACACACACACGCTCACACACACACGTACACACACACACGTGCGCACACGGTCACACAATGGTAGTCAAGGACACAAGTAATCGTGTAGGCACGAAACCAGACACCAGGGTTGGAGAGAGAGTCAGCAAAAAGGTAACTGCTATGGAGGAAATAACGACTGTAGTTCTTCTACGCATTGTTGACAGCATGCACACACGCATGCACCCACCCGCACACACACACACACACTTGACCTTTTGATGCCCATCGCCGGAGGCGATGATAGATGCTACAGCAGAAGCCATAGCAACTTGTGCTGGGATTGCACCATTCAACAGCTTGCAAGGCTGAAGAGGGAAGAATTGACTGCCACTATTCAGCCTGGTCTACACCACATACATGTGGCTATGAAGTGGCTTTTTTCTCACACCCAGCCACCCAGCCACCCATACACTTGCACACCACACACACACACACACACACACACACACACATACACTAACAACATACACACACACACACACACACCACATACACACAATCATAAGTAGTAAATCAACTAATTTTCGCTGGCGATTTGATTTCGCTGCTTGGTGCCAACTGGCCAAAGTAAATCGCAGGCCAAAGTTTGTCATAGAGTCAAATGATGGAAGATTGAACCCCAATCGGCCAAAGTTTGATCACGGCCAAAAGTTTCATTTGGAGATCGGCCAAAGTTTCTCACCGGCCAAAATTTGTTGATTTACAGTAGTCTGAGACATGGCACCCAATCTAGTGAATATACTCGTATAACTATTACATAGACTATTGCCCTGGCAAAATCAGGCTGGGAAGCAAAGAACGGACGAGCACAAGTAAACACAATTGTATCATCTTTCATCGGTGGACCTTGGAAATAAAAACGGATTAAAATATTTTGGGATATTAAAAAAAAGGATCAGTTTCATGGTCAACGTACATGTATGTCCGGGTTCAACGGTGACACTAGATTAGTCTAGAAACACTCACACTAACCACACGCGCGTATGTACAATGTGGATAGACAAACACAAGACACAAACAACTGGTCAGCGGCAACGCTATACACAGCAGAGAGGATTAAAAAAGACTGTGAGTAAGCATGTACAAGAGAGCGGATTGATTTCTTTAAAAAAAGAGAATATTTTGTACAGGCTTGCACACAGAGGGAAGACAACCAACTCAGCGTGTTCCCTCTAGCAGATAGAATCCAGGTCTCAAACAAATTTCGCCACATCAATGACAGTCATAGTGTACCATCACTAACCTACATGGCTCTACATGGCTTTACCATCGGAAAGAAGAGGAGCTGGCGTGGCGGGCATGGGGTGCGGCATCAAAGCATTAGCGGCGTGCCAAGGGTCACATCCGGCACTGGCATGCTCTGAAGATGAAACAGCGCCGCTTCGCCATGGGCTACACCACAGTCGTCCACCGCTTCTACTGTGAACGCCGTGCTAGTGTCTTCAAGCATGCCGTGATTGCTGCCCATTGCAACACCGGGTGCCTGGCGGAAACAGGGTGTCTGGTTTCGTAGCAGTACATCCAAAGCTTCCTGCGGTAAGGTCAACACCAGCTTCTTCTGGCCGTGAGCGTCGATTGCAACATGTGCACGGGCGTCAGTCGACGGCAGAAGCGACTGCTTCTCCGAGTCTTTGAACGCGTCGCTCAGAATGCCGGCATTAGCAGCAACAGAGGATAGGTTGCACTGCGATGAGACATTAGACAGGCTACACGTGTACTCCAGGCCACTAGGGCTGCTGAGTGAGAGCACAACAGGCGTGCTGGCACCAGGAGTAAGTAGTGCACTTCTAGACTGATCACACGCGGGAGGTTGCTGAGCAAGAAAAGACGGTGCCCCGTCACCCTCGCCGTCCGACTGCGCGGCCATCTGTTTGCGAAGGGTGTACAGATTTCCAGCATTGGAGCGCCTTGACCGACCAGGAGGATTAGTCTGTACGGCTGCACTGCTAGCTTTCCTGCCGGTCTTCGGAGAGCTGCTCTTAGTCTTAGTCTTACCGTCAGAACGCATGGCGCACGCATGCTGGGTGATCTGGTGCTTCCAGCGAAAGGTCCGTCCACAATCAGGGCACGTGAATGGCCGCTCGCGCGTGTGCACACGAGCATGCTGCGCCAGGCTGTAGGAGTCCGTGAAGCACTTCTGGCACGTGTCACACTTGAAGGGCGACTCTTCTGCATGCTCTGTCATGTGCCGGCGCAGTGCGATGCGCCAGCGGAAAGCACGCTTACAGATGTAGCACACATGATCCTTCTTGTCTGTGTGCGTCTGCATGTGCAGCTGCAAAGAGCTGTTCCAGCGGTAGCTCTTGCCACAAATGTTACACACAAACTGGAAGTCATTGCCATGCAGGCGCTTGTGCTCAGCAAGAAGTGACGTCCTTGTGAAAGCCTTGCCACATTGCTCGCACACATAGGGCTTCACACCGTAGTGCGTTCGCATGTGCACGTGCAGGTAATTCTCCTGACGAAACACCTTGCCACAGATTTCACAGGCTACTCCACCACTGGCACTGGCACTGGTCCTGGGATTAGGCATCGGTGATGCTGACTGCTTGAGCAGAAACTTGCTATCCTCAGTGTCTTCCATGATGACCAGTCGTCCATCTTCCTCGGCATTGTCCAGGGCCTCAGCATCTTTCATAGCGCTACTCTCTGCCCTGTTGAAGTACGCACTGGCGCCGGTTGTTGCAGTCAGCAGCATTTCACTTGCACCGGCATTCGTAGACATTGCATCAACCTCCTCTTCCTCTGATGAGGTTGCCCCAGTTCCGTCCTGGAGTGTGACCTCACCCCCACCCCATGCGCCGGCCAACGCTGGTTCTTCTTTCATGTACAGGCGTCCTTCTCCTGCAACGGCAGGGAGATATGCTTCCGAGTGCTGGCTGGTGCTTGATGGCGGCTTATGGATGGCTTCAACGACAACATTCGCACTCTCCGCCATGGTCTTCGGTGGCCAAATCTGAAACAGCAAGGACTCGAAGGGCACGCAGTGGCCTGCTTGCCAAAACAAGTATTTTGTACAGGCAAGCAAGCACACACACACACACACACACACACACACCACACACACACCACACACACCACACACACACACACACACACACACACACACACACACACACACACACACACACACACACACACACACACACAAATGCAGACATGCACGTACACATACCAGGGAATAATTTACTTTTAATTTCGCAAAATCAAACTTGAATAGCAATTCAAACAAGTTGCATAGCAATTTTCTTCCAACACTTGGTAGCATTGTCCTTCTGAACAGCTGATCAGAGTGCAAGCTCAGGCCACAAGTAAACTGAAATACCTTAGATGCAAACCTAACCCGGTGCCAGGATAGCTCAGCACTTTCGAAACTTTGTGCATCTATTTCATCCCTAAGACACGCCCCTAGCATGCACACTGTGTATCATTGGGTACAGTGTAAAATCAGCATGCATCGCAGTTTTCTGCGACACATTTCTGAAGTTGCTTTGCATCTCAGAAGAATTGCGTAGCAAATTGCGATGCGATACCGGTTAAATTATTCCCTGCATACATCAACACATCAAAAGCGTACTAGTAATTGCAAAACTTAGTAGTTTCATGGAACATAGTTCAGAAGTATTACTAGAAGTGGACACAAGAGAGGTGTTATCGAATTTTTACTGTTCGAACAGTTTCTAGTAAATCTTCTGCAGCAGACCTGTGGAACTCGAGCCTTTTACCACATTTCGAATGTCGTAGGGCATTTTCGAAAAGACCTACTGTCCCCGGGGAAAATCGCGATTCCGCGGCCGCGTTTTTTCCGCGTTTTTAGGGATTTTTTAAAAGACCGCGTTTTCCGCGATTTTCCCGCGTTTTTTGAACTTTCTTGTTGCACTACACGTACACACAGTGCACTGTTCGGTCAGCAACGTCTCATCGTGGCGGCTTTGTACTCAAATATGACGAGTGCTTACACCAGAGACTTGTAACTGATTGATTTCACTACATACTCACTGAAAATTGCCTCATATCAACTGCAAACTTGCCGCCGCGAGATATCAATAATATTCACCGCATATTTACCGCAAATTCACCGCAAATTATGCCATATAATGCCGCGTTTTTTGCGATTTTTTCCGCGATTTTCCCCGGGGACAGGACCTAGCCGTGACGCAGCACATGGTACAACAGTGGAAGGGTTAAACTCTGCCTCACGTCACTTCGTGCGTTTGCCACCAACTGGTCGAAACATGCATGTGCGGAGCATAAAGTCTCTCCGACTTTCCTGGCCTTTTCAGTCTAACGTTGCGAAAGTTCGACAATAGTTTTCACTCTCGAACCTAGTTCCAGTCAAAATGTCTGAAATTCCAAAAAAATGTAACTACAAGCACAGCTAGTTGTGACTACAATCCACCAAGATTGGTACAGCTCCGGTATTGAGCAGCCGTAGTACAGCGGACATGGGCTTGTGCAGTGAGAACAACGCTGCCATATGCATGGGCTTATGGTTCTCTTGTGACGTACCAAAGCCTCTAGGTATGCTATGGAAAGCACTGAGTGAATGTTTATATACAAATTAAAACGCTTGTATAAAAGAAAATCCTGATAATCAATTTTTATGGACAAA
This sequence comes from Sycon ciliatum, assembly GCF_964019385.1. Taxonomy (NCBI): domain Eukaryota; kingdom Metazoa; phylum Porifera; class Calcarea; order Leucosolenida; family Sycettidae; genus Sycon; species Sycon ciliatum. Next base: position 56,109,567 of record NC_088643.1, on the reverse strand, counting down.
CAAACAAACACACACAAACACATGCTCAAATCCTAATTACTAATATTTATGGACAAACACACACACACACACACACACGCACACACACACACACACACACACACACATGCTACGCATGAACAAACATGAATCCACTTCCCAAATTGATTACATATCCACGAGCTACTCTATTTTGTCCTGCATCCGGCCTACACAATATCACGCTCCCCTGCCGCAATGTACGAGTAACAAATGCACATATACGAGGGACTCAAGAAATACTGATTACAATTTGGGGTAACTATAACAGTACTATCAAGTGACAAGTACAAAACTATAAATAAAAAAAGGAGAAGAAAGGACCGAAGAGAGATGGACGCCTTACCAATTCAAGCACTGAGAGGTGGAGAGCCAAGTACACTAGGCACAATCGCAAGAAACGCTGAGGATCACGAAAACTAGATATCGCATGTGTGTTCTTTGTCTGTTACTCAGATTCTTTCTACACATAGACCTCTACACGCACCACAAATATAAACAACACCGATTACTTGCAGCCTGTGCATCATCTTGCATCTGATCACTCCTTCCATCCTTCATTTGAAATGGCATTATGTGTATGTCCGTATGACTGACATCGTGATCTACGTGGGAACAAACATGTCGACGATCTCACCCCGCGCAAATGAAATGCAGATCTCATGTGTACGTGTGTGTGACTGTTATGTCTGTGTACATAACAGTCAGACTGTGTCTGCGTGTGTGCACGTAGCTGTTCGTGTGTGTGTGTGTACGTGTGTGTAGCAGGGAGCCCTACACATATACCGTATGCTAGTACTACTTGTACTAAGTTGAACTTGTAGTCCTAAAATACGGTGTATACGGTATGTGTACGTGTAGGGCCTGGTGCGTAGACAGATGCAGATCTACATGTCACGTGTCGTCAGTGACAGGCTGACAGCGTAGACCTCTCTCTACGTACGTACCCGCATCATTTTTCTGGTCATGATCATGATGTACTGCGCGCGCGAGGGGGGAATCCCACTTCTTGTTCCCATGGTAGTAGTACCGCGATATTTCAAAAACAAAACTCGTCATTCCACACAGCCGCTCGAGCTACATAACAGCTTTGATCCTGATCTGGATCAGAAAGTGTGAGACACAGTTTGCTTTGTGCATTTACTACATGTAGTTTGATTCTGAATCTGAGGACTAATCACTGTTCGATCACTAGTTTTCCTTGCACTTTGACTTGTGGACAGTTGTTCTACTAAAGCTACACAGAGGCTGTTCTACTAAAGCTAGCAATGTCACTGCTATCCCCATTTGCGTCGCCCCCTGGCGCTGTATCAGATGTGAACAAGAAGATCCTACCTCCGCCACTCTTGGATGGCAAGGAGAACATGGAACCGGAGAGTAGCAAGCAAAAGCGTAAAGTGAGAACGAGTGAAGACATGATGCGGTGGCTTTTCGTTATCATATCAAGTCTGTGTCTTTAAGTTAAACCAATAGCATGAATGCAGATGTCTTCATTACGCCTGCTAGTATTGGAGTTAAAAGTAAATTCCTGGGCATTTTGGTTGCATTGATATGAAGTCAATAGACATAAATCTGCTGATACTTCTTGGACTCTGCTCATGCTTGAGTTTTGAGCGTGAAACTCTTGAGTAATCTCTCAGTCCTGTTCCGCCTTCTGGATTTTGATTTTTAATTCCGACGCCGTTCAAACGACGACGTCACAAAGTCATGTAGTGCGTCTGGTGTAACCAAGGGCTGAAGGCACGCAACCTGTTGTTCCCGAAGCTATGCAAAAGATGATGCGATTTGTAGCGCCTGGCGCTAGCCAGGGTCCACAGCATGGGTGCAGGTGGTCTCTTACACCCGCACATTCAACACATTCTCTAGGTGCCAAAGAATATAGTAACATAGTCGTCTGGCAGACACCAGGTGGTTGCTGGAACTGAATGGTCCCCTGACGGGTTTTCACCTGTGCTTCTTTCGCCTTGTTCTGTAGGTGACATTCATTACACCAGCACGGCCCGAATCCGCAGCTTTCTCGGCAGCGCCAGGCGTAGGAAGCAATTGTCCCATCCCGCTGAGTAACAACAGTGCCCAGCAAACGCCGAGTCAAGACCAGCAGGAGGTTAGGTCATGTGATCCGTGGTCCGAGCTGCGTGATCTTGACGACCTGGAGAGATGGAGTGAGCGCAGCACGGTTGTAACTAAGGCCGATCACGAATCCTACTTGAAGTACGCCCGGGATGTCGTCGAGGAGCTGGTGGCCAGTCTGCCCTGCTACGACGAGGAGGAGTTCCGCTGTGCCAGCGAGATGTTCTCGGCCAATGGCGTCAGCGATTTCGACATGGATTTCCTGGACAGCGTGGGTACTGGCCAGTCTCAAGATGCCGCGCTCGCCCGGCAGTCTCTCTATGTCCGCTTTGATCCCCTGGTCAATAGGCCGTCACCACTGCCAGGTAACTAGCAAGTACACAGCAAGCATTTCCTAGTACACTGCAGTATAGGTTTGTACTACAGCTGTATTTGCTTTGCACAGGGAAATTTAAAAGCACCGGGCTGATCACATTACATGTACCAAAGTCAGTATATACATGCGATGTGTCACGCTGCAGTGGGGGGTCGTACGACCAGGCTGAAAGAAAATCAGATTTTTCGACCGGCATGGGTACGCTTTAGCGCTCCACAGGCGCTCTGGGCAGGCTGTCCTGGACGAAAAGTGATACGACCATGGACGTACTGGTCGTACCGTGTGTGACGCCCCTGTACATGATGTATTCCTTTATCAATCTCTCCACATGTGCGCCCATTGCACCACCTCTACCTCGCTCTGTTCCTTTGCTTCTACCTGCATGGTTTGGAATTGGCATATCTTTTCTCATGCAGCAGACAGAAACCCAGGAGCTGCATTTGACGAAGGCATCACTAGCACAGCTAGTGGCAGGTCAGTGTTGTCATTTTCCATACTTTCAGTTCTCTTCCCCGATGTGTGCTACAAGCCTCTGCTCTGTTGTTACTTGTGCATTTCTCCTGACCGCGTATGCATGTGTTTTGTTTGTTTTATGTGTTTTATATGTGCTGTGTGTGTATGTGTGCATGCGTGTGTGTATGTGTATGTGTGTGTATATATATATATGTGTGTGTGTGTGTGTATCTGTATGCGTATGTGCTCGTGGATGTGGGTGTGCGTGTGGGTGTCACTGTACGTGGATGGGGGTGTATATAATATTTACACCCACATATGTGCGCAGATTGAGTACACCCACATATGTGCGTGTGCCCTGTGTGCGTATGTATGTGTGTGTGTATGTTTGTGTGTGCTCGTGTGTGCATACACGTGTGTACCCGTGTAAGTGTGTGACGGTGTGCATTCCAACAGCCTCTAAAATGCCTTCTCTGTCAGCTGATCTTCCTGTATGGTTTGTGTTGGCTTGTACTGTGCAGTGATCTGCTTCAACTTGACACCCCCAGGCCTACTTGCCCGGCTGTGTCTCGCTTAAAGGACTCGGCAACTCCGTTGGCAATGCCTTCCCTCACTCCAACAGGCAATGCTATATCGTTCTCACCAGTGCCCGGTGGTGTTCCACCCAGCTGTACAACACAGCAGTGTGCGGTGACTACTCCAACGGCAGACGATGCTTCTGGCCGCGCTGCTGATCAGAAAGCCGATGGAGTCGCGGCCCGAGCGCTCCCGAACGCTCCGCTGAATTTACTCGACAATGCCACCCCGATCCTTCAACGCACAGCCGCTTCCCAATGCACTGATAATGAAGAGAGTGCAGGGATTGCTGCAGGTGCAGATGAAGGTTCTGCTGTAAGTTTTGGGTGTCTCCCCTGTCCTATCTACTTTACCTGAACAGCGAGTTGTTTGGAGGAAGGCTTTCCCCGAAAAGAGTCGTTACGACAGACTTCATGAGGTCTAGCAGTAACTTCTTTGTTGCATGTTTGTATGTAGGTGAAAGCAACTACATGTACATTTGGTACAGTATAGCTTCCCTCATCCCGACCCTGGTCTTACACATCAGAATCCTTATGGAAGTGACATCTCTGTCTTGAACAGTGACTTTGGCACTGATGTGTCACGGAATGTGTAGGTGAACCAGCATAACAATTAAAAAAGGTCATATCGTGGCGGAGATAGCTCCTTCGGTGTCGTGTGCTTTCCAAATACTTTGAGTTTGAAGGGAGATAATCAATTATGAATACCCACTAGTCCTTCCAGCCGCACAGCGCAGAACTGCAAGGATGTGTCACGTATGAGAATGTTGCTGAGTACGCGACTGTATCCTCAGCTGTGCTTGTTAGCTTTATCGTATGAATGAACAGGTGTGGGCGAAATTCCAATGCTCTGATCTTTTCATCCTTTTGTCCTGTGCCTCGCTGCATAAAAGGTCATTGAGTTGAAGTTCACCGAGGCGGATTTGCAGTTCAAGATCAAGGATGCTGTAGCGGAAGCAGTCAATAGAGCAAAGGAGCAAGTATGTTGATCGACACAATGGTCTCTGCTGGCATATGTAGTCCCACTGATAACGTTACTTGCACTCGAGTTATTCAAAGCTATGCTCCTCTCTCTCTCTCTCTCTCTCTCTCTCTCTCTCTCTCTCTCTCTCTCTCTCTCTCTCTCTCTCTCTCTCTCTCTCTCTCTGTCTCTCTCTCTCTGTCTCTTTCTGTGTCTCTGTCTCTCTCTCTCTCTCTGTCTCTCTCTGTCTCTCTCTCTCTGTCTGTCTCTCTCTGTCTCTCTGTCTCTCTCTCTCTCAGCCTTCCATACACGGCTGACAAATGGTGCACCAATGTGCCGACTGTGCTCTTTCATTGTATCATACTTGCAATGTCTGTTGTGGCTGTGCAAAGTTCTTACTGGCTACTATCGTCTATGGCATTCTTTTTAGATGAGCAACGAAAGCGCCATATACGACCTCGAGTTGGACCGGCTTTCATCAGAGACTGCAGCGCTCAAAACCCAGTCTGTGGAGCGAGAGGAGTTACTAAAAGAAATGAGGTACTGCATCAAGTCAGTTTACTAACTCTGGCCATCCGGCATCCTTTGTAATAGTCTTTCATATATTTGCCCATTCCAACCATGTTACCGTCACTGTAGAAGGCAAATGTACCTGGACATTGCTTGGGACATTGTTATCTTGTTTTTGTATCTCTCCCTCTGTGTCTCTTGATTGAAGTTGATTCTATTGTTTTCTTCTCCTTGTCCTCGCACATTCTCTTGCAGGCAAGCCGTTACACAATGCCAGGCCTTTGCTGCTGAACGTACAGGTCAGTTTTATACTCAAAGGTCAGCCAGGCGGTTGATATTAGACACCCGTCTACTCAATCCGAATCATGTACATATGCTCTCTGCTGTGTTGCCACACCTGCCGACATGTCAGTAGCCTGCCGATTTTGGAGGCATGTCACTACCTGCCGACAATTGACCTTCTCCTGCTGACAGCAGCCATGAAAATGCCCAATGTTGGCCTTCTGCTTGGTTTAAAAGTCAGGATCCAGATTTTGTGCCGCAGTGGTCACCATGAGTGTTTCCATAGCTCCCTCCTCAGGTGCTAAGTGAAATCATCATCTGTCTCGGGGGAAATCGGAAAGTCAGTCCGAGTCGCACTCAGAACTGTGAAATTGTTGTCGCATGGGTGCGTGTGTATACTGGGGCTATTATGAATGGGGGACCTGGGACAAAGCCTCGGATGGTGCATTTTTCATCCTACTGATATTTGGCTAAAGTGATGTGGCAACACTGTCTCTGCCAGCAGTCGAGTGTGGTTTCAACTGTTTGGGCACGCCTGTGTTTGCTTGCTTGTGTTCTCCATGGACATCGGACGGAAGTGTTTCTGAATATCTTACCCTGTGTGTGTGTGTGGGGGGGGGGGGGGGGGGGGTGATGTGGTGTTATATGTAGTATCAATCTTCAAGTTTCTTCTTTGTTCTGTCTTGTGAGTGTGCCTGGGATGCAGCAATGTTCTGCCTGCTTGTTTATTGTTTTTTTCTTTCTTTTTTTTCTCCAGACCAGTCGGATGCTGAGATTGCTGGTGTCATCAACGAACGCAACAAAGTTGCCGGAGTCAATGAGCAGCTTCGGAAAGATGTCGAATCTCTCGACAACTCGTACCTAGATCTCTTTTCGCGGTTTGAAAAGCTCCGGCACACGCTTATTGCGCTACAATCGGTAAGTTGCCTTCTTGGCGGGATACTTTTGTTTCTCAAGGATAGAATAATAAACAATGTTGGCGTTTCTGAACTGGACTCTAATACCCTTACACGCATTCACATTGTTTTAAATCTTCACTTTACGGATTCTTTCAGGGTGTAGCTGACGCAGAGGAAAAAGAGAAGGCTGCCAGGACGCTGTATGACGAGGCCGCTGTCAAATGTCGACGTTTGAAAGAAAGCGCAGAGGAGAAGCTGACAGGGTAAGTCCCGGTGCTCGTCGGCAGATCTTCCTGGTATATGGGATTGTTCGAGACCGGCCACTCTCCACCATATCATTTTCAACATAATATACCCTAACTGTAGTTTACTCTGCTGCTGGCGTACCTGGCAATGCACAATGGACCTTATGCCATTTGTACAGATCCACGAAATCCCGTAGACCCGGTAGGGTGTTGAATGTGCAGGGCCCTATTGTGTTTTCTGCTATTTCCACTAAGAAATGGGGCCTGAAGGCATTTCATACGAAAACCTTTTCTGACAAAGATCTAGCTAGTCATTAGTTCTAAGTTCTAACCAAAGTGAAGAAGCTGGAAAAGCGATTGCTGGTCATTGAATTATGACGCTAAAAAGGTCAAATGCGCATGCATAGCACACAATGAACACCCTACCGGGTCTACGGGATTCTACGGGATTTCGTGGATCTGTACAAATGGCATAAGGTCCTTGAAACCTTCAAAGGCATTCACATGCCTGTGTGAGTGCAGTGAAACCTGGCTGTGCTCACTGATCAAGGCTCACCAGAGCATCGATTTCACATCCTTATCCGCATTCCAATGACAGGAAAATGGCACCTGTCCGCCATGCTTCTCGGCGTCCTCTCTGACAATCGGTAAGCTTATCGGAGTGGTTCCCTTGCAGGTTTTGCTGCTGGTGATTCTGGGCAAAGTGTCAGATTGAAGACTACAGGCATTCGATGGTTCAATCATTACACAATAAGGCAATACCACTGTCATCAGTATCAACTATTCTCATGTTTATGTTCTCCAGTGCCAACAGCAGGATGGAGCAGCTTCGCAAAGATCACACGTCTGAAGTGGCTATTCTCAACGCCAACGTGAAAAAGACCACCATCTTGATTGACAACCTGCATCGGTCAGTCCGTCAGAAGGTACGCCAGGCTGCATAACTCCTTTTTCATGGCACCTTCTTTTGTGTAGCTGATTAGTAAATTCTGAATGTTGATGCCAACACTAGTCCCTGGCACCAAGACAAATAAAATAATATTATGTGAACTTGAAAAATGTGTTCTGACACAGCGCACCATGCAAGCCAGATTAAAAGATCCGGCTGGTATCGTACGCTGTCTGAAGTGCTAGAAATAGCCATGGCCCTTTACACGTGCTTAAAATGAAAATATAATTTATAAGAAGCAAAGAGGACCAAAGAGCTGTAAGGATATAGTCCAGTGTATGATACTGGTTGACTGTAGGCCACTGCACAAAGGGGCCATCCACAGTTATCACTGGTTTTTTTTTTCAAGATCTCGTTGGGGGCTCGTTTAATCTGATCGATGGGAAGCTTGAATTCATATCTTGCAGGAATGTTTTACCTGCAGAAAGAGTGGGTGAGTGGTGGCTGTTAAAACACACACACACACACACACACACACACACACACACACACACACACACACATTGGTAACCCCCCCCCCCCCCCCCCCCGAACTGTCCCTAAATAATTGTCAGACCGTTGTCTATGACGACTGACCGTATGCACAACAGTGTGTACCCTGCTGATCATCTTGTTTGCTGACAGGACGACGACAAGAGCAAGCTGACAGCTATCTGTGACGACATGATGAAGTCAATGGAGAGCGGTGCACGGTAATAGTGTTCGTTCCGCATAGCTGCGTATAGCCACACAGCTACCGTCTTGATCAGCATCAGTGTGTATTTGTTTCACCTTCTCTACTTCCTACCTATATATGGGCACGGGGGATACATGGTAGGTAGACACCTGTGTACACTGTGAAGTTGCTGCTGCTTCTGTTGCTGACCTTGCTTTTCCGTAGTACATCTCAAGTGCACCGCCACCGCTCGCTGCCATAATGCACAGGATCTGCATTCAACAACCTCAATGGGCACGCTGTTGTTGTCTTGAAGTTTTCGTAATTTTTTGTTTTTGCGAATCTTGTCTAAAAAATACTTCATTCTTCTCAGTCTGCTCCCAATTTTCACCTGCAGAACAATGACATATGTGCAACAGAGCAATAATGTATATTTGCCCTTTCGCCAGGCAAGAATGTTACCTGGCATCCATGCTGAAATGCTTTCACAAAACACACAAAGTTATCTCGTAGCATACTAGTAGCAAGTATATTGACATGACATGAGGCTCTGGGCATTGCTTGTTGTCTGTCTTATTACCACTGTTAGGTATGTCTGCAGTGTTGTATCTCACGGATGGGTTTTTTCAACTTTTTTGTTTCCTTCCGCTTTTTGTAACCTGAATGTGCTACGCTATGCTTAACCACCAATGCATATTTAAAATTATATCGGACTAATCAGACCCTTAGTCAAACCCGCATGAGCTGTTCAGGTTGTCTGAACGCTGGTCAGTGAACATATCACCACTCATGACTTACATGTAGTGCAATATGAATGATTTCCGCTTCACTTGTCTGCGTTTGGAAAGAGAGCGGACATAAGGCTCCCAGTGTGGTGTCAGCCAGGGAGTAGTACAACATTGTACTACTCCCTGGTGTCAGCACATGAGCCGCAACGTACAGCCGTCCTGCAACCAGCTCAGCTTTTGTAACTTACTCTGGCTTGCCACAAGATACCAAGAGTGCATAAGCTCCGGGATCTATGCACTCTAGACTTGGTGATACCTGTAGGCAACAAGAGTGGAACAAAAATACAATCATGGTATAGTCTATAACCAAGAGTCCATAACCCACTACTATGACTCTTGCTATAACTACTTAGCCAACAACCAAGAGTACATAAACGGTAACGGGTTTATCAGGGAGTCGTCAAATTTGACGACTCCCTGGGGTTTATGTACTCTTGCAACAACGCATTGTGGCGACAGCTACATGTAGCATGATGTACTGCATGCTGGCTTGGCCAGCAAAGAAAAAGAGGATGATGACGCTGCTGGAGTAGAAGATGATAACGCCGTGTGCATGCATGACGTGACGTCGAAGCGAAACACGTGAACGAAATGACTCGTGCAAGAAGGCCTCCAAAAATGATTTCCAGATGTAGGGCAATACCGAAGATTCAGTTGTCTGCGAGTAGTATAGCTGAATTGCTTCGGAAGCAGAGGGATCAAACCTCTTCTCTGGTAGCCAAGAGAAGTAACTTTATTATGGAGCAACAGCCCAAGAGGTTAGGTCCTCTGGAATCAGCTGAGCTCGTATCCAGCCAATCGAAGGATGTGACAATTTTGCTTGATGGTGTTCAGTCTCTAGCTGACAAACTGGAGAAGCTGATCTCATCACAGAGTTACAGTCTCAAGTCATGGAAACAGCATACCCTACACCCTCAGGCCATGGACAGGACTACCGTGGACTGGATCTTTTTCATAGATCTCATGAACTTTTCGTTCTGGTCTGACGATCCTTGTGTAGATTATTCTGTGGAATATGGCGGAGAGGATCACATCGATTACTGGGCACTGTGTTCGGTTGTCAGACGAGCCATTGACGAGGGAATACCGCTGTTATCCGCTGAATATCTAGCAAAAATGAGCATTGATGACGTTAGACACGTATTTCGTTCATCTTCATCTGCTGAGCTTTCGCAACTTGAGACCCGCCAGCAGCATTTGAACACTGCGGGCAAGGTACTTATGGAGAAGTTCAACGGGTCATTCTCGTACTGCGTGGAGTCCTGTGGGCACAGTGCAAGGCTATTGCGAGAGCTAATTGTTGCCAATTTCCCATCATTTCGTGATGAAGCCGACTTTAATGGCACACCTTGTGCGTTCTACAAGAGAGCGCAGATTCTCATCGCTGACTTGTGGGCTTGCTTCGAGAACAAGAGCTTTGGCAGGTTTGAGGACATTGATTGCATCACTATGTTTGCCGACTACCGTGTCCCACAGGTCCTACTCCATCATGGCGTCCTCCAGTATTCTGAGTCGCTCATGTCCCACTTGCGGGAGCGACGCCTGGTGGAAGTAGGCCACCGGTGGGAGCTGGAGATCCGCGCGGCCACCATCTGGTCCGTGGAATTGGTGCGCCGCGAGCTAGTCAAGCGACGTGATGGGCAACCACTGGTGGTGGACAGTGCTGACGCGGCAGTGTCACAAATATTCCCACTGAATGGCATCATGATCGACTTCTATCTGTGGGACTCGGCTGAAGACTTGAACTTGAACGACCAGTCACTGGATTTCCCAATGCATCGGACAAGAACGATCTTCTACTGAGTGCTACTAGTGCTTGGGAACGGGGGAATGGAGTCCATCGCTCGCCACACTGCTCCGATCGGAACCCGGTAGGGGTAGCCTGATAGGGTAATCCCCAGTTTAGCTGCACCCCGGTTTCCCTACCAGAACAGTACACGAGTATTGGCTACAGTTCAAGATGTTCATACCCGTTGGAGACGTCACAGTGGCTTCCAGGACTGGGGCCAACCAGTGCTTTGATTAGCACGCCATAGCCGCGTGAATGGCAATGCTGTTTGCCCATTGGTGTCAAGTGCATGATGAACATCAGTAACGCAGTCTGGCTCTTGCACCCAGCCGTCGTGGGAATTTGCAAATTCGCCATCAATCGTGCACCCAGGGCAGCAGTACCTGATCACGATCCCAGCAGCAATCCTACTGGTACTGGACTGATGGTGACTTTTGTCCCGTCCTACAACTCATGCAATCTAGTCGGTACTGGGCTTGCGGCGACTTGTGGTCCATCCTGTCACTCATGCAGTGTGCCTGAGGGTGCATTTGCCACTGCTGTGTGCCTGAGGGTGCATTTGCCACTGCTGTGTGCCTGAGGGTGCATTTGCCACTGCTGTGTGCCTGAGGGTGCATTTGCCATTATTTTCACCAGTGGATGGGCGATTTCCTTACGGTATTTGCCCAGGGTTTGGCTATCAGTCAGCTATGCATGGAGCCTCTCCACAGTAGTCCTCTGCTTGGCACATGCACATGCATTATTGCGAGTACGTGTGTTGCCTACACTGCAGTGCCTTGGGCAATTTGAAACTGGCTCCTGTCAACATGCGTGTTGTCGGTGGCAACCAAGCTGCTATGACAATAAATGACTGGCATGAGGTATTCAAGCTGCAGATTCAAGCTGCAGATTCTCTCTGTTACAACTTACTTACTTGATGATCACACAAAGAACGTTTTCATTGATTTACCCTTGCACAGTAGAAAATGGTGCAAAGCATAAATGCTATTTTGACATGTGCTATGACTTGACTCAGTGTTCACCACCAGGCTGTACTAAAACCGTTTTTTTAGTACTCACTGGTAAACACTGCACAGCACATGATTGTGTGTGTGCAGGAGAAATGTATGACGGCCCTTTGCCGGGGCAGTTGAAGTATACAGCACGAGTCGGCGGTTTCGCTTGACCTAGTGCATCGCTGTGCAGGCCCAGCGGAACGGACCGTGGGTTGGTCAGGCCATGGCCTGAACGGTTAGGGTATGGCCGGACCAATCAAAAACTGCTTCCGCCGATCCTGCTGTGCTGTGGCTTTGTCGAAGCTCTCAACTGATGAGGTAATCATAACGACATCCATAGTTTTCTTTCACAGGCCCCATCGAATGACCCGTACAATTCATCCTATCAACTTCCCCGATGGCTCAGCGCCCACATTATGTGACATTATGAGAGCAAATGGTAAACAAGAAGTCTCCTTTGGCTCCGGGACGTGTAGCCTGGGATCGAGGAACCACATGCAGCATCGGCTGCATCGCACAAGGCTGCTTTGCTCCTTGCCTTGAACACGACATGGGTGATGTAGAACAGTGGTGTCTCCTCATCCCCCCCCAAGCGCTGAGTGGAGTGAACCTGAAAAGCAACCTCAAACCCAGCAATCTAATAATTCCAGAATGCTCCCCTTGGCTTATGATTAGCAGCAGTGCTGCCGTTGAGAATTTCCCATGCAGTCATGTTCTGTACATGTACATGCATGTAGTTCTTTAACGCGTGCTATATATGGGGGCTTGCACCCGATTGGTGCATACTAGTAATCGTTAATCAGTCATTGTTATTACATATTAGCCTTTGTTACAGTCAACCTTGTGCTCCATAGCCTAGGACGGCTTCACAAGAACGTCGGATCAGGGTGAGCACCGTCCGGGCAGTTTTTGCAGAACTTTTGCTTGCAGCTAGCCGCGAGACTTGCTCCTGACGTGATGGATTTCATAGCTTACTTTGACATGACAACAGTTGTATTGCAACATGATGGCGTGTTGAGTTCAGGGTCAGAGGATTTATTTCTCATGCAGATTGTACATGATTGCCCATTGCAGACCTCGCTCCCGGAACGCGCGGGTATCGGCGTACCTACAAAAGGCTACAGAATTATTACAATCATAATGTGCATGTGGGGGGGGGGGGGGTCGGGTTTTACCGCCGCCCTGCATCCTTCCTGTCCGATCCGATCCGATCCGTACTCACAATACTAGTTACTACTGGCTGCGTTCGATTATGCACTTGAATCGATTTATGAATCCATTCGCATGCATTCAAGTCGTTCGATTTCACGTCATGAGCCCTGGAATCGATTCGGAATCCATTCACCCTATTCACATGGGTTGATGTGAATAGCGCGAATCGATTCATGAATCGATTCGCGAATCGATTCGCGTGCATAATCGAACGCACTCAGACTACACAGCGTCTCGGTCGATGCGTCACCACGTCACCGCGCAGCGCGCGGTGCATATGCACCGCTGCGCACAGACTAATCACTGAGAGTCTGTCATCGCGCGTGTAGCCGCCACTACTACAATGATTATGTAGTAGACTCTACGATTAATTATTTGTTACTTACTAGCAGCTGCGGAGGTATTTTGATGGTATTTTCGAATACCCGATTGATCATCATGATGACTAGAACTTAGAAGGACGGAGACAACCACGGACCAATCCACCGGCACCAAGGCAAACCGAGCTAACAGCATCGCTAGCTAGCCTACGTCTGGGAGGAAGGGTCCTTTTCAGGCAAACTATCACTAGAGCGTTTGGCCGGCTAGGGGCTGGCCCTCACGGTTTCTGAGAAAACCTATCAACGGGTACATTGCGATTCGTGGGTTCGGAAATTTCTTTACGATGGAGCAATCCAAGAGGTTGGGGCCTCTTGAGTCAGCAGAATTCATAACTGGCCACTCCAAGGATGTGAGCATTTTGCTTGACGGAATTCAATCCCTGGCTGACAAACTGGAGACGTTGATTTCGTCACAAAGCTTCAGCATGAAGACGGCGGTGTGGAAAAGCATTGTGTACGCGCAAACGCCGGAGAGGACCGCAGTGGACTGGATCTTCTTCATAGATCTCATGAATTATTCGTACTGGTCGGATGATCCCAGCGTGGATTATGCAGTGAAATATCGTGAAGAGGACCATATCGATTTCTGGGCGTTGTGCTCAGCGGTGAAACGTGCACTGGACGAGGGAATACCCCTGTTGTCCGCTGAATACCTAGCCAAAATTACCATTGATGACGTCAGACATATATTTCGTTCATCGTCATCTGTTGAGCTATCGCTATTGGAGACTCGACAGCAGCATCTAAGCGCTGCGGGCAAGGTGCTTATGGAGAAGTTTCATGGCTCTTTCTCCAATTGCGTGGACTCGTGTGGCCATAGCGCGAAAAGGTTATTGGAAATTGTTGTCACTAACTTCCCATCATTCCGCGATGAAGCCGATTTCAATGGCTCGCCATGTGCGTTCTACAAGAGAGCCCAGCTCCTCATAGCTGACCTATGGGCGTACTTTGAGAACAAGAGCTTTGGCAGGTTTGAGGACATTGATTGCATCACTATGTTTGCCGACTACCGTGTTCCACAGGTCCTACTCCATCATGGCGTCCTCCAGTACTCTGAGTCGCTCATGTCCCACTTGCGGGAGCGCCGCTTGGTGGACGTGGGCCACCGGTGGGAGCTGGAGATCCGCGCGGCCACCATCTGGTCCGTTGAATTGGTGCGCCGCGAGCTAGTAAAGCGAAGAGATAGCAGGCAAGCACAGCAGAGGAGTGGTACAGATGAGTTGTGTTCCTTGCCCCTGAACAGCATCATGATAGACTTTCACCTGTGGTACTCATCGAAGGACATGAACTTGACCGACCAGTCGCTCGACTTCCCCATGCACCGCACCAGGACAACGTTCTACTGACCGAGCATGGTGTCTATTGTAGCAGGAACACCGCCGACAAATGTCATGCCACCACAGTCAATCCTCCCAGGGCAGAGTTGAAACTACTAGTACTAGTACTGCTGCTGCTGCTGCTGCTGCTGCTGCTGCTGCTACTATGATCTACATGCATGCGTTGACTTTGGATTCTTCTATTCAACTTTCCGGATAATCATGGATTTTTCAATGAAGTTCTTTGGGTACTATGACCTGAATGGAAAGTTACGTTCAATTGCTGTTCTGCCGTGCCCTGTTATGAGCACGGTCATGCATTCTGATAGTTGAACTAGAATACGAGGAAGAGCTAATGATCACTGATGATCGGCTGGCACCCTGTGGTGATAGTCAATTATTTCTTTGCAAAACCATCCTTGATTGATGAAGCAGTGGCATGCAAGCCGCTCATCATCAGCACACCATTTCGAACACCGGAAGAGGAATTGGCCTAGTCCACGTCTTACAAGCAAGCTCATAACTTATAACTTCTCCATGCAGTTTTTCGGCATTGAGATATTCTGTTAGAAGTATTTGCTCTATACAACTGCTTTGGTGTCGGCGAGCTTATAGCAAACAATGTCATAGAGAGGTGAATGCAGTAAAATAGTTAGTTGAAGTGCATGGCACAAGCAGCAGTGGTGACTCTGGCGAGGATAAAATAGAATGCCATAAATAGAATTTTGTGGGGTCGGATCGTGCACAACTCTGCTAAGAATATTTGCAAATGAAGTCGGCTGATGCGTAGGAACATTTGTTTTGTGGGAAGCGTACACAAAATTATAGTTTAGAAATTGGAATACTAATAATTTATACTATGCAAACCCTGCTTATCGGCAATGATATCCATTAGAGTGCTGTTCATGATAAGAACCGTATGCTATGATATCATTCACAACCTGGTATGACGGTTATGGAAGAAAATAAGTTTTATTAATGATCAATATGCACTTTGAAGTTGCCAAAAGTTAGGACTGCTGAAAAAAATAGACACAGAATGACAGCAAAGAGTACCGTCACATACATGTATAGAGCATTTGAAAGGAAATCAAGTTAAGACATGTACACATCATACTAGCCACATTCTGAAGGAATGTGTTGTCGTCGCAATGCACCAGTGGCAAAAGTGCCTGAAGTGTTCATGTACAGTAGTAGTCAAGAGCCGTGATCCACTGGAATACTGGCAGTCGCCTTGATTTGCTCAGCAACTGCAGTGTTGTCCCTAAACAGTTTGTCTGGTAGATAGTTATTGGTAGTTGTCACTCATTGCTATTGCTCAAGTAATTGATTGGGGGCATTGATATTAGTGCTCTTTCATGTAGTCAGCCAAGCCAAGCCAGCAGCAGCCATGGATCAGAACGTCAGTATTTCTACTCTTCCGGCATCGTAGGTAGCACTGTACTTGCGCTGGCTAGAGGCATGGCATGAGACACGGATCTTCTCCGAGCACCAGTGGCAGCACCATCGCCGAGCTGCTGCAGCGTGTGTTGCTTCTCCTGCAGCTCGCGGCGGAAGGCCTCCAGACGCTGGCCAGCCGCGTTCTGCTTCAGCTTGGTGGTGGCCAGCTGAGCGCGCGCCGTCGTCAGTTTGCTGGTGACTTGGCGCGTGGCCGCCATGGCATCGCGATGCTCGGCCGTATCCTCAGTCAGTGCTGCAGCGGCAGGCAGAGGATAGACATGTGCATGATGAAGGGATAACAAGGATGTAGGCTGACCGTAACAAACACACTTAGGCAAGTGTATGCTATCTAGCAAAAGCATAAGTTCATTACCCCAAAACAATGGACAAGCTGTGATGGCATACGTCTCGTGCCGGTGCTAGTATTCAAGGCAAGGAACTCACATTGTAACTTTTCATTGTGGGACACCAGTTGCTCATCCAACTCCGCTACTTTCTGTTTGATGTCCAAGCATCTTCGTGCCAGATCAGCATATTCCTCGTGGACGCGGTCGGCCAAGTTCTGCAGCTCATTCACCTGCATCTGAAGTGACAAAACAGACCAGAGGGAAAGCAAAACCAATGTGTGAACAATCCCAGCTATGTAGGCTTTGGAAAGTAAAGCAGTCAGTGACCAAGCGCAATCTGAATCACTTTCTCAGTCATTTATTTTTTAAAGTTTACTTTCGGCCAATAGTAATTAGTTGGGCTCATCTAGAACGCGGCAAAGCTGAGATGAACGGGTATGATTTTTAAAGAAAGGTTTTAAACCAAACTGTACACACTACACTGCAAACACATTGAACTGCAACTGAAGCCGGTAAGTCCGTACCTGTAGGCATGTTCTCATCATGTCACTGGAATCAGCCTGGTTCGTAGAACCATACAGGACAAGTCCCGATGACTGGTGAGTCAGCTGCGAGACAAGAGACGGCATGCGTCGAGCTCCAAGCTTCTGCTTCACCGCAAGCAGGCGAGGTGTGTTATTGCGGGTCATGCCCCGCGGTTGCTTGTCACCGGAGGGTGCAGCTGCCGTCAGGAGCGCATCCAACCGATCGTCTAAGTAGTTGGTTGGTCGCTGGCCAGTTCCTTCCTGCTCCATGTCCTCAGTCATGGCACTCTCCTCCTCAATGTCCTTCATGAGTTTCTGGACGTCGTTCTCCGCTTGCACACTGCTGTATTGGTCAATACGCTCAGTCAGCGTGGAGCTAGTGTTCTGGAACGGCCCACCGTCACCGGCCACATGCGCTGCAATCTTCACATCCAGAAGCTCGGCAACTCCGCTGCTTCGCTCGGCATGGTTGTTGGCCGACGTGAAGATGCTCTCCAGCACTGTGCGGGCAGCCTCGGAACGAGGCACACCATTCGACACGGCAGCGTCAAACGAATTGCTCTGCTTGAAGCGAGCAAAGAACAGGTCCTCACAGACGAACGACAAGCAGCCGTAAAACTCCTGCAAGAAGCTTGGGTTGGCGTCGTTCACCATATCCTTGGCCTGGACAGTATACAACACACCGCACAAGTTAGATCAATCAAATAGAACACATCATCAAATGTACACTGGAGTAGTTATTACTGGTGTTTACAGGGAAATTTTGAATGAATGTTTAAAATTAGGTTGTTTTCTACAGTCCATTCATAAAAAATACGAGCGCTGGCTCTGGCGAGCTCCCGTATTTGGCGATTTTTTCGTGGTTTTATCGTACACAGTGCAGTGCCGCGAAATTTGAGGTTAGAAAAAGGGTCCAAAAAGGTACCTCAACTGGGGTTTGAACCGGAAAATGCAGTGATGCAAGTGGAGTGAAACGGATTGGATTTTCATGGCCTTTCCAAATACAGTGCTTACAAGACAAAACCTGGCCGAATCCTATTCTTGTTATGGCTTGCTTTTCGGAGAAATGGACTTCAGAAACATAATTGGAGGAGCATTCCATGGGGGACCAGTGTGCAGAATTTTTTTGTGAAAAACTCAAAATTTGACCCATTTATGGCCAAAAGCCATGATATCATCTTTTTCTGAATCATGTGGACTGTAGGTATCTCTAATTGATGTAATACATTCATCAGTTGAGGGAGTTGAAACTGAGGGAAATGTCTGAAGAAAAAATTGACTGTCACTGACACCGGGACTCCCTGATCATCAAGTACTGTATCAGTTTGATCTTTGCTAGGGCTGGATAAAAAAAATCCACCGATCCCAATCAATCTCACCTTGATGTGTGCCAGTGTGTGCACGAGGATGGTGACAAACTGCCCGGCGTGCTCCAGTCGCTCCATGCGCATGAACAGATGCTGGTTGTGCTCGTCGTAGCTGAACGAATTGCGATAGGCGTTGCCCTGGAAGGACTTGTTGGAGCGCAGGCGCTTGGCCAGGAGCAGCGTGACAGGCGGTACGTTGCAGTGTACGGCAAGAGAGTCGGCAATGAACTGGCCAAACTTGTACAGGACAAACAGGTGAGGTGATACCTGAAAGCAACAGGAGAGAATAGCGGACCAGCTCAATAACAACAGGGCTTCTATATCAGCAGAAGTGGAAGATCCAGCAAATGCCGTGTTCACACCACCGGAAAATAGGAAAAGGTGGAGACAATAAATATAGTACTGTAAAAGCCATATATATAACGAAGTGCTAACTCTAACGAGTTAATAGAGAGGTTGTGCATAGCGAAAATTCGTAAAGATCTTTCGGAATCTGAGCCATCTGGAAGTGACGAAAATTCCTAAAGAAAATCTGTTGTGCTCAACGAAAAACGTAGTGTGACCATGGTGACCCTTTCGAGTACTTTTTCCGCTGTTTGCGCGCGTGGTGAACATTTTTTTGAATCAAGTGTGCACTCCGGCCCACGTGTAGGCACACCACCACCGAACTGAGTTGGGCTCAAGTTTTCCAGCTCACAGGCAACGATCTCCATGGCTGGAGACCCTCGTCGAAACGGTTAGTCGTGAGAACGAAGCTGCCTGAGAAGGGCCAGGCCCATCGCGAGATCAAATGTCCTTCGCTGAGACGTCGCAGGGGAAGACGAAGACGCCGAAGTGGCAGAATTCTGCTGCGAGGATTCAGCAGAATAATTTGTCACAGGGCGAGCACTGGCAGGACTTCCAGATCTGACAGAACTGACAGAACTAGCCGAGCGCTGTCCAGGTGACAGAGGATCGCTGAGAGAGCGGGAAAGAGATCCATCAACTCCACAGGATGCCGAGTAGGAAGAACTCGCAGAACGACTTGAAAAGGCCATGGCAAAAAAATCTTGACACCACGTGCATCAACACAGCTACATGTACATGTATACAAAAGCTTGCGAGAAAGAAGCGAAAGTTCAAAACGTAAGATCTTCAAGTTTCGCGATCATCCTCGCGAAAGTTCCTTTCCTTTTTCGTTACTCGTGCCCAGACTACGTCTAAGTTACGAATTTTCGTTATGCACAACCTCTCTAATGAGGAGAAATCTGTCGTTAAAATAGAAATCGTTATCCAGAAATCGATACATATACTGTCTTATAGAGCGTTGAGAATAAGTGAGAATCGTTACCTTTGGTACACGTAAACCAGTTAATTTTGGGAAATCGTTATATATGCTCCTCGTTAGAATAATGGCTTTTACAGTAGTTAGCAGCGCTCAAGTCATCTGGACATCTGCATTTCTTTTTTTATATCAGCAGACTCTAAGGCTTGGCTGCAAGGCCAGGCTTACGGTCACAAGGGAAATATTTAGTCTGAAGCAGTGCCTGAGATTGAATCATGCTGCCCTGGTGACCTTCATTAGTTACAACACACGCACGCGGACACACACACAGCCATTGGGTATCTGTAATACAGTCTCAGTTCTGTTTCACGCAGTTTAGTAGCAAGACCTACAGTCAAGTCTAGAGCGGGCAGCTAGCAATACCAGCGAACAGGTCCAGGGCCGAATCCCAGCCCACCGCGTGCACCACTTACCTGATCCTCTGGGACTGGTTCATGTTCATCTTCAGTACTCCACCTGCTCTCCAGTGGGTCCATGAATCCACTGCCTGGTGCCAGTGCAGAGGCAGACTGCTTTCCAGAGGCACCACTCTGCACAAGCTCCTTGATGCGCAGCAGCTTCTTGTAGAGAGAAGACGCCATCAGTAAGCTAAGCAGCTGCTCGTCGTTCAGGGCAACTGGCACGGCCAGAAGGCCAGTGGACTGGGGAACAAACTGTGCTTCTTGAGGGGCTGAATATACAGGAACTGTAGCGAGACACCAATTGAATACATTCAGATGCACATCGTCAACCACCAGAAACACACACACACAGACACACAAGTTGGTCATAGTGTCAGTCAGGGTCAGGGTCAGGGGGTCTGCTGGATGCACCCTAAAGGTTGTGACCACTGAAGTATCACGAGAATAGCACAAAACTGGGCGGGATCACCTCTACTACATGTAGCATAGTACCTGTAAATTATAATGGCAAAGTGGGCGCTCTCAGACTCTCAGCAAGCCAGCAAAAAGACTCGAATACAATGTGCTAGCAGTAGAGTCACAATGGCACACAGCACTTACCTTCTTCAATGATCGTTGACAACAACTTGGGACCAGCCCGTTCAGCATCTTGCTCGGATTCCTCAATCTTCTTTGTCATGGATGCAACAGCCTCTTCTTGCTGTTTCTTTGCCTCCTCCACACACTTCTGGCGGCCAACTTCAAGTTCCTTTTGAAGCTAATGTAGCGAAAAGAAGAAGAGGCAGGATACATGCATATTATGAGACCATGATCGTCTTCACCCTTACCAACAGTCAAACATCGTACATACTACTGGGTTGACTCCATCTGCTGGTAACTGCTCAACGCAGCACACAGACAGACAGACTAGTGGATAGCATACCAGGAGTGGGCTCATCTCGATCGGGGCCCGTATGATGCCACGACTTCTCTTACCTCTGCTTGCTTAGCCCTCCGTTTCTCGCCCAGTTTCTTGTTGCGCTTCTCCCTCAGCTGGGCTTCCATTCGTAACCTATCTGCCTCTAGTTTGCCTTCAAGTCGCTGTCGTTCTTCCTCACCACGTCTTGTTAGGTCTTCAATTTCTTCAGCCGAGGCTCCGGCTCGCATTTTATTCTTGATCTCCACTTGCTGCTGTCGCCGCTGCTCTTTGCCAATTTCTTCCTTGCGGCGTTGAAGTTCAGCAATGCGACGTTTATGTGCCTCTTCAGCACGGTTGGCTTCTTCCGCAAGTTGGCTTTCGAACTTTTCCAGTTCTTCGTTCACCTTCGCTTGCTGTGACGCTTCGAAATCTGGGCAAAAGACAATACGAGTCCAAACAATGATGTGGTCTGTGGTCCTGCTGAACCTAGCAATGGCAGCCTTCCAAAACTGAGAGTAGGAACAAATAGTACACAGTTTACCTGATGAATGCTATATGCATGCGATCCGGAGTGACACCCCCCCCCCCCCCCATCCTAAGTGGTTTCGTCTTGCGTGTGTGTGTGTGCGTGCATGTGTGTGTGCGTGCGTGCGTGTGTGCGTGCGTGCGTGGTTGTGCAAAATCTCTTCACCCGGTGCAGTGAGCACTATTAGTATTCCAGTAACTGTTGCTACGTTACGAAGATGTTGCGCCTCGCGTGCTGATGTGTGTTCAGGGAAGCCACCTTCTTTACTTGTTGCTACCTTCTTCAAATGAAACAGTATACGATCAAGCAGACAATGTCAAGATTCTAGCAGTATTTGAGGCTAAATTTGCTTCAGTGCATCCGATAGCGGCAACCAGGTGACGCCTCCTCAAATGTGATCAAAGAGAAGGGTAGAAAAGCAGTTAGCACCGCCCCTAACAGTTAGCCCACCACTCAATGGCAGCCTTCTGTACGGAAAGTCTCGGGGGAAAAAAAGTTGGTTCGTTGGTTCTCTTACCTTGTCGTTCACGCTGCTGCAGTGTATCTAGATCCTTCTGCTGTTGTTCCAGCTCAGAGCAGAGCTGGTCAAGCCGCTTGGCTTCCGCCTCTGCCTGCGCTGCAGTACGCTTGTGCATCGAGTGCTGCGGCAACAGTTCTTTCAGTGCAGACACATACTCCTGTGCATGCAAAGATTGAGAATACAGCCAGGAAATCATCAGATTGCTTTGCAATATCATTTCCTGCTTAATTTACAGCCACAAAAAAGACACGCGGAGTTTGTTTTATCCAGTAACCACTAGTGGATGCAGAATACTGCAATCACCTTCATTCCACACCCTGCAGTTGTATCCCTTACATACACTGCAATCACATGCATTCCAATTATCGTAACAGATATGCCGGGCTGTTCACACAAAACTCAATGTTGACCGATCCCAAAATGCAGCGCCGGTCCAAGACAGTCTAACCGATTCACATGACTACAGCAACTGATTGCTTAAAAGATAAAACGCTCAAGTACTAGTACTAGTATGTCATCATCATATCACACACAGCTTACCTGATAATGATGTCATCATCATATCACACACACAGCTTACCTGATAATGACATCATATCACACACAGCTTACCTGGTAATGCCGGCTACGTAGCTGCAGTCTAGCCTGTGCCTGCTCAAGTTTTAGTTTCTGCTCCGTGCTCGTCTTGACTTGCGATAGCCGGTTGGCATAGTCGGCGTCGAGCTGAGCAAGCTCGGCCTGCTGTCGCTCGAGCAGCTGACTCTTCTCCCGCTCCAAATCGTCGGCGGACATTGCGCCGGCGCGGGCCAGTAGGTCGGCCATGGCGGCGTCGTGCCTGAGGACGACCGCTTGCCGCTCGTGATTGTACTCCTTGTCCAGGTCGGACACGGCACCGGTCAGCGCCTCCTCCAGCTCCAGTGCACTCGCACGGTCTAGGTCTTCTAGCTCCCGCTGTTGACGCTGCTCGAGAACCTGAGCAGACACATTGGACATTGAACACATTAGACACAACATATTTACTATTCATTGCTGATACTAGTACAGTGGCAGGTATATTACTTTATTACACACGGCATACAAGGCAAAGCAGAGTAAATATTTCCAATGTTCGCGCTAAGTCATGCAAATGCCAGTCAACTTGGGTCCAGAAACCAGACCAGGCGTACATGTGAATGTCATGTCATGCAAATGTCAGTCAACTTGGGTCCGGAAACCAGGCCAGGCGTACATGTGAATGTCATGTCATGCAAATGCCAGTCAACTTGGGTCCGGAAACCAGGCCAGGCATACCTGTGAATGCCAGTCAACTTGGGTCCAGAAACCAGGCCAGGCGTACATGTGAATGTCAACACCGGACTTACCATCTTGATGACAACGTCTGCGGCCTCGGCACTGTTTTCTTGCAGGCCGACGATGATGGCCTCCTTTTCGGCGGCCTGCAATCGTTTAGACCTCTCCTCGCTGATGCGCTGCTGTTGCTCGCGGACGGCCGACTGATCCTCCTTGTCATGGTCGCGTTGCTGGGCAGCAAGCCTCCGCTGCCTCTGTCTAGCTAACCGGTCTCGCAGGGCCAGCTGCTGTCGCGATTGCTCCGCGTTCAGACGCCGCTCCAGCTCCTCCATTTCTGCTCGGTGTGTGGCTAGAAGCTGTGTACACGTGTGCATGTAGATGAGAATCAGACAAAACGAGATCGGAACAGTAGCATGGAAGCAATGATGCAGCCAGTACATGACTTTGTGATAACACTCCCCATGTACACCATACACGGGTGCAAACGTGGACACTGACCTACTAAGACATATCCTCAAAGAGTCCCACCAGTGAGGAACGTTACTCAGGCTCCCAGCATGCAAACCCTTACTCTGCTCAGGCTACCGGTATGCAAACCCTTACTCTGCTCAGGCTACCGGTATGCAAACCTTACTCTGCTCAGGCTACCGGTATGCAAACCCTTACTCTGCTCAGGCTACTGGTATGCAAACCCTTACTCTGCTCAGGCTACCGGTATGCAAACCCTTACTCTGCTCAGGCTACCGGTATGCAAACCTTACTCTGCTCAGGCTACCGGTATGCAAACCCTTACTCTGCTCAGGCTACTGGTATGCAAACCCTTACTCTGCTCAGGCTACCGGTATGCAAACCCTTACTCTGCTCAGGCTACCGGTATGCAAACCCTTACTCTGCTCAGGCTACCGGTATGCAAACCCTACTCTGCAGAAACTCTTACGTGTTCTTGCTCTTCTTCCGTCAGTTCGCCGCGGCGCGACTCGAAAATCGCCGCCAGCCGTTGCTCCTTTTCACGCAGTGCCTGGCTCTTGTTAGTTTCTAGGTTTTCTACCTGCTTGCGCTCCGCGTCAGCCATGTCGGTGTTCACCTTGTCTTCCAGAGCTTCCTTCTCGTCGCTTTGTCTCTGCTTGCGTGCCTGTTGAGCTTGAGCCTCGTGTTGAGCAAGAGCCTGCACAAGAGATGGATCCAGCCAGAAATGCCGCGTCCATCATTCCGTCAGAAACGATCAAGCCGGAATACACAGTGTACCATAACTGCGCTGTGCATGCATGATGAAGCCCAATGCTCAGTCTCTGTGCAAGCATGCAACTGTAGTGCCTCAGTACACAGAGGTCAATCACTAGCATACACATCAACTCTGGACTAAAAGGCATCACTCTTGACAGCCACCAGTCCGTGGCAAATGGGAATTGTCAAGACAGGTTTGCCGCTAGCTCTTCTTACCTGTTCTTCAATACTCTCCTCCGGGATTACAACTTCCGGCACCTTCACTTGCACTTCTACAGTTTCCTCAGTGCCAGCTATTTGCGGCTGGTTGAGGTCTTGTTGCTTAGATAACAGCTGTTCTTGTTTCTTCTGCAAGGCCCGGGCTTTGCGTGCATCCAGTTTGCTCTGCAAGGTGTGCATACGGAAGAGGAAGGAGAGCAAGAAAATAACGTATCCATCGCCCTCTTCAAAGCCATAGTCACTATAAGCTGATCCACTCCTTGGCTGGGTCCCTGCACACTCAACTGAAGTTCACTACATGTAGAACTGGATAGAATGGCTGAAGGCATTGCTTCACCCAGGGCTACATGACGACATAGCCTGATACGGGGCAGACGAAAACGCTACTCATGGTCCCTACATGAATCCATAGGTAAATGGTAATGAAAGACATACACAAGATGGATTGTTTCATCCGTACTGCCAGAGATACACTTGTTTTGCATCAGTAATGAGTATATATGCGCAGGTACTACTGTATACAGTACCTGCATGTCCAACTGGTGCCGATGCAGCTCTGCACTCTGCCGATCTCCAAGTCGGTCACAGCGTTGCTGGAACTCTGAAAGCATGACCTCGGTCTGCCGAGAAGAGTTGGGATTCTGCTGTGCATGGGCAACCTGTAAGCAAGAAAAGGCGAACAACAGCTCACTGCAATGACCTAGCTGTTCTCTTTTAGACAAGACAATACCGCTGACATATGAGACTACACTAAAGTTACAGGCAAGTCAGCCGTGATGTGGCGTACACCATCCACATGCAGGACTATGCACAATAGCATGCACATGCTTTGGAACACCCTGCCACAGGAACTCACGTCCGCTCGTCGTCCAACCCCGTTTAAAAGATTGCTGAAAGTGTTTTTCTACGGTTAATATGGCCGAATAGCACCTCCCTCTGGCATAGGTCCTCATCTTCCTATTTCTCCCTGATTGTTACTTCGTTCGAACTTGACTTGTAATTACCGGTACAAATACTTCCTTTTGACTGTTTTCTCATTTTCGCAAGTGAAGCTTTATCGAGCTACACTTTTTATTCTATCGCCATCATAATATTGGGCATCAATGCCCGTTTGGTTTGCGATGTAAAATAAAACTTCAAACAAACACATAATGCCAGGACAACAGAACACACTGGTACACACTGACACACACTGGAACACACTGGAACACACTGGCACACACTGACACACACTGGAACACACTGGAACCGGCACTCTGACACACACAGAGAACAGCTCTGCACTACGACCATGACCAAGAATCAGGTAGGTTACCTCCATCATGAAGGCCTCGTGTGCCTCGCGGACTGCCGTTATCTTCTCTTGGTCAACCTGTGCCTGCACACTAGCAATGAGCTCCTCTTCCTCGGCCTTGAGTTGATTCTCCAGAGCTTCCATGGCTTTCCTGTCTGCTTCCAGCTGCTCGGCAATGCGCTCATCTCTCTGCTCGGGTGTGATCTTGCCCTCGGCGACGTCTTGGTCCAGTCTTGCCTTGAGCTAGACAGCGGCGGGGGCAAGTTGAAGGACACACATCAAAGAGGACACGTGAGGAACACTGCAGTGTATACATGTAGAGTAGCTACAGGAAGCTAGTATGGCATTCATGGCACGTGAATCAGCAACATTATCCTGGAGAAAATTGCACTAGCAATATACGCACTTATCGCATTCCCCATTATCCACACCTCTTTAAAAGAAGGTAAGGCCCGACTACATTCAACAACCAGCATTGTGTTTACAACATACCGCCTCCATGTTTCGTTTCTGCTCCTCGCCTAGCTTGCCAACTTGGCGTTCGCGACGTGCTGCAAGGCGACCGCGCATGGCAAGAGAGTGGGCAGCACGGCGTTTGTTCATGAGATCACGGATTCCCGCTAGCTTTTCCATGTGTGCTTGCTTCTGGACTACAGCTTCTTCGTCGTCGATTAGTCCACCGGATATCAGCTGACTCTGAGCAGAGCAGAGAGGTAAGAAAGGAAGAGCGCAACAAACCCGTCCAGTTCTCTGGGTTACAGCTGCAAGTACTAACAGTTACTGAGGTAATGTACCACAGTAAAGTACAGCACATCCACTATGATAGGCGTGGAAGAGCATTTCAACCACAGTAAAGTACAGCACATCCACCATGATAGGCGTGGAAGAGCATTTCAACCACAGTAAAGTACAGCACATCCACCATGATAGGCGTGGAAGAGCATTTCAACCACAGTAAAGTACAGCACATCCACCATGATAGGCGTGGAAGAGCATTTCAACCACAGTATGAACGGCATTAACCTGATCAGAGAAACAACACCTGCAACAAGCAAACATAGTCAGCAAACATACCACATCGCTCTCCACTTGTTGGATGATTGCATCAACAGTGCCCTCGCTTGTCTCCTGGCTCTTTGCTGCCGAGTCGGTAGCTTGCTCTTGCCGCATTTGGTCATACACGGACGAGATTACGGACTCTTGCACGGCAACAGCCCTCTCACAGCCATCTTCGTCCACTACACCGCCCTCCGTGAGCGTGATTTGAGCTTGATCGGCCTGTACAAATGAAAAGCAAAAATGCATATATTTTGTGCAAGGATAATTAATTTTTTACCTTCACGCTGTATTTCACGTTATACGCCTACACACGCACATAGTCTGCTATACCTCTATTGCAGTGCATAGCAAATGGGGCATATCTAATCACTCAATACTACAACGACAACGTTAGGCCTAGGACGGTGGTACACCGTAGCGGCTTGGCAAGCTGCTGACCTGCTGTTCGTGTTGCTTGCGGAGAGCTTCCTGCTTCTTCATGCGCCGCATGGCCAGCTCGTGTCGCATGCGATCGGACTGGCGCTTCTGCTCGGCTGACATGCTGGCACCAGCTACTTCCATGTTGGCCAGGTGCAGCTGAATGATACGGTCAGCTTCACTCTCACTGACGCCCTTCAGACGAGATGCTAGGTCCATAGCTGAGGCCTGGTGGGATTCTGCCTGCGTTGATACCTAAGCATGGACAACAGGGATGATCTTTTACCTCTCAACATGTGTGCTTTGGAAACGGAGCACCTTGCCCCAGAAAAAATGCACTGGCTCGGTGGTATCGACAGATGCATGACCCTTACTTGATTTTCATATGAGCTACATGTATATGTGTGCTGTATGCTGTGTCATCATCATTATCATCATGGATAAAATAAACCCCGAATGTAGACTGGGTGATCAGACCAGCGAAAGAAGGCAATCTTGCTGCAGTGTGTGTGTGTGCTTATATACTGCAGAATATGTCCATCCATCAATATTTTTTCTAATTTTAGAGCAGCTTTGCTAACATTCTTGTCACACCTTTTGCTTTATAGCTTCCTCCAACTCGCCGGTCTCAGTTTCTTGCAAGTCGACCTGGAGTTGGTTGCTCTGTTCGCGCTGTTGTTGAAGAATCTGGTTCTCGTCCACCATGGACCACTTGTCTTTGGCTGCCTTGGTCGGAATTGACTGAAAACAGAAACGCATGACACACGTTATATTAGGAGAACTGCAGGCTTACGGCTATAAAGAGATGGGAAACTGTGCACATTACATCGGCATAGCTTCTTGATCAGAAATGACAAAATTTCCTACTTGGTCTTCGAGATGGAGAGTCAGAGCATGTTTTCACCATGCGTGCAGAGGCAAGGTTCATTGACACAAATTAGCCGGAGACACACACATGTCACCTGTACATAAGGCGGATATTGTCGTCTCAGTGCAAAGTTAGCGCAATGCTCTGCATATCAAGGACGTCTTCGTCATTTCGTGAGACCGTGTACAATCCACTTGTCCAGGCCAGAAGGCAGCAATGCCTGTTCATTCTGGCGAAGTAAAATATAGTATACCAACCAACCAACCAACCAACGTACGGCTATTGCAGCACGGCGCCACATCTGACCCTTCACTCCGGGCAGTGGCATCTGCTGCAAGTCCAAGGCGTTCACTAGAGATGATCCACTTGCAGGAAGATTAGCTGAAGAGGCGGCAGCAGCTGCACCAGTGGCAGTAGTAGTGGTAAGAGTATGATCAGGCACTGCAACAGGCATGGTCGGATCTGACAAGCACAAGGAATATACACACACATAAAAAGAGCAAGATGACATAATCTGGTGCGCTAATGATTGGTCACTTGTCCCCAGCTGTACCTCCACTTATCTGGTCATTCATTAGCCCAACTGAAGCAAGCACATATACCTCTTCTGAGTCGTAGTTCAGGGGCCAGCCCGTAGTTGTGGAAAACCCTATGGCAGTAGGGTTTCAGCGGAGAGCTACAGCTAAGGCTGCTAGCTAACACACACTATCAGTTTGGTGAAGTAGCCATACTTGAGATCCATAATGGTGGAAAACAAAACAGTACTGTGGGGGGGGGGGGGTAGCAGTGAGTCAGAGATGATGCGGGTGAATACTATGCACTTACAAGCTACTGCCGAGCTGCGTGCGGTGGCCAATGTATCGCGTAGAAGTTGTGTCAGCTCCTGTAGTCGATGCTCATCGGTACCCTAGTCATAAGATGGGGAAAGACAAAAATCATGGAATTGAGCATCACCAAAATCAACTCATTCCGCACGGTATTCAGCGTAGTGCAGAGATCTCATTCATTTACACAGAGTTCCCGTCCATTCCCACTTTGCAGTTCTCTCTCAAAGTTATTTTCTATCAGCAAGCTGGCTTTCTGGAGAAATCGGTAACAGATAATTATGTATGTATTGGTGAAAGCTGCCTACCTGGAAAGCCAATGTCTGCGTATGTGTGATGGTGTCGCGTGGTGATGTGGAGCCAGATGCTACACGTTGGCGACCTCCACTGCGCTCAGAGCGTTTCAATAGAGCCTTGAGATCTTCATTCTGCTGCGATATTCTTCCGTAGAAATCCTGTGAAAGTAGAGTGAGCAGAAGAAAGGAATGAGTGCACACAAGGCGATATTCTGATGTGACGCCGCCTCATGTTACAGCGGCAAGAAGTCCAAGTGGATGCAAAATAACCAAAATGAATAAGTGAAGTACCAGATATGCATTTGTTATGTCAGGCATAGGTGTTGGGAATTGCACCTAAGGTTGTTATAGCTCTTCGTGCACTGCAGTGGCATACTAAACAGCAAGAGACCAATATTCATACTAGTATCAGATTTCCATAGAATTATACAAGTCCTGGTGGTGACAGTCAAAGTTTCTTCAGACTTTTCCTGTTTGCAATTCCCTCAAACATATGATTAAATTATACTTATATAATTTTATATTAGACATTCAACACAAAGCAAAAATAAAGAGACCAAAAACTACAACATACCACGAGCTCTTGGTTGTGGCGTGCCAGCTGTGTGGCAACATGCAAGTTCTGATCCTCCATCTTGTCGTAGAGGGTGCGCACACTGAAGTCTTCCAGCAGTGCTTCGCTTCCGTCTCCATCCACTCTCTCGCTACCCACCGGCTGACCACGCGGTCCCAAGCGGCTGAGCTCTTTCTCCGGATCCTGCTCATCGCTAGCATAGACGACGATGGGGGTGGAGGCCACTGGCCGGTAGCGGGGCTGCAGGGCACGCGGTGATCGCAGTCCCACATGCTGTGGTCTCCACAGAGCAACGGCAAGCAGTAACAGGAAGATGATGCCGGCAATGGTTCCGAAGACGGCGTAGATCAAGGCCCAGTCCGGCGCCTCGTTCAGATCTCTCTTGGCGGTGACATTGTAGTTAGTGAGTGCATCATTGGTGGCTACCACCACATTGCCACTGGGACATGCCACGTTGACCGGCATGACAACTATCACCACCTCTGCCAAGCTATTGTTGGCATCGGCAAAGACATACGTGCCCGGATCGGTGAAAACATGGACAAACGCGCTGACCAGCATGTTGGATGCAAGGTTTGTGGCCAGGCGGCGGAAGGGACCATCGTCGAACGTTGGGTTGCTGTTCAGCAGATGATTCTTCTGATAGACTGGGTAACTGGTGGCGCTGTTGATGCGGAAGAGCATGGCCTCGGACTGCTCAATGCACACCAGGGCATTGTTCACACGAGGCACAGATGCGGTCGGCGAAGTAGCACTGCTCACGGTCTGCATCAAGTGACGGCCGGTGTTGAACGTGTCCCGGCGTCTTCTTCCCTGACTACCACCACCAGTTGTAGAGGTGGCATTGGCAGTACCGGCTGCATTCTGCACGTCAGCAGCATTACGCAAGACCAGTGCACCAACACTGGTGCCGGTGAAGTCTGCAAACTGGCAGCTGTGCTCGGTGGTGTCGAAGGCAATGCCGCCACTACTGGACGTCAGCCGGATGGTGTTGATGATTGCATTGGTAGTTCGATCGCGTACCTGAAGTGCAGGAATATACAATGCGTGCCAAGTGAAACATCAAGAATGCTCTTAGAAATTGAATGTACACGTGAGCAAGGGAAAGGTTCAAACACCCCCACTGACAAACCGCGGAATAAAATCAAGACCACTGTGCTATACCAAGTCTTAACACAACACATAATCCTGCACAATCACACACAATACCACACAATACCACACAATACCACACAATACCACACAATACTGCACAATGCTGCACAATCACACACAAGTCACAATCACACACCACACCACACCACACTACACCACACTACACCACACTACACCACACTACACCACACTACACTACACAAGATCACAGACTGTACTGTACTGTACTGTGCTGGGCTACTCACGACTATGTCAAAGTTCCCAGCATCGTCCTGCTTGACGGTGGCGATAGGCTTGCTAGCTTGGCACGCCGCGTTGCACACCTGCTCGACGGGAGTGCTGAGACACTGGCATCGGCCAGTGTTGACATCCACCGTGAAGTTGGCATTGCCACACACCGTGGCACAGTCCAGTGACGACGCAGCAACACATTTACGAGTGCTCGCTAAACGCAGCTGCCCATTTGCGCACCGCTCCTCGACCTAGAAACCAAATCAGCAAAAAGAGAGAGTTCATTAAAGAACATTTCTAAACGGGTGAACAGAGGCAACATAAGGACCGTTTTCAGGGTTCATTTTGCAGTAGTCTGAAATCTATTCCAGAAGATCACGCAGCTTGGGTGGGGCTATGCTCACACATGGATCACACAGCTTGGGTGGGGCTATGCTCACACATGGAAACTCGCACACCTGTACACACATTCACTTCCACTTCCACATGCCCATCAAAGCGATGATAGCAAACACGCTACGTTGTGACATAGCAACACACGCGCGCACACACACACACACACACACACACACACACACACGCACACGCACACGCACACGCACACACACATACACACACACTCACACACACACACACACACACACACACACACACACACACACACACACGTCGGTACAAGGTGCTTACCTGCGGCTGACAGTCATCCGTACTATCTCCTTCAGTTGTCTGCACACTGGTCTGATCTATGTAAACAAAACCGGCGAGACATTCGCAGGATCCAGAGGATACGTGGAAGGCACGGTTTGCTCCGGTACATAAGCATGTCGCCGAGGTAACCGGATCTCGTGTAGCGGAACGGCCACACGGACGACAGGCACTCGAGCCTGCGACCGGGCTGAATGTATTACCGGAGCAAGGCTGACATGTTGACACGTTGCTGGCCATGGTGGCTGCACTGAACTGCCCAGCTAGACAGGCAATGGCTGCCGCTGATCTCTCGGGGCAGTAGTGGCCAGTCGGGCATGGGTGACGTGTACTGTTACTGGTACCGGCCGGACAGAAGTAACCGGCCGGGCATAGCTCACAGGTCAGGTGATTGTCACTGCTGTACGTGCCTCCTTCGCACTGCTGGCATGCGGCTGCTGGGCCTGTTCTGCACAACGAGTTGCTCAAAGCTCTGCTACCATCAGGACACGGTATTGGATATGCTGAGCCGACCGGGCACTGGTCCGGGTAGCGACAAAGCTCCGGAATGGATGCACCCTTCACGCAGTAGAAGCCGGCAGGACAGGGAATGGACATGCCGATTTGTTCGGGCTGGCAAATGGCCGTCGCCGAGCAAGGACTAGGTAGAGCGGCATTGGACAAGCACGATGCTCGCAACGGACAATACGAGCCGATCGGACACGGATCAGGCTGGTACGAACCACGCTGGCACCTGAAGCCAGGCGGGCAGGGTATTCCGCTAATGTGACTGTTCTGCTCGGTGGTGCCATTGCAATAATAGCCAGCCGGACATGGTTCACAGTCAGCTGCACTAGCTGCACCGGGTACAGCACGGCGAGTGCCAGCAGGACACACAGCAGTTAGCTGACCACCCTGGCAGTAGTAGCCGGCTGGACACAAGCGACCCATCACGGCGCCTAGACCCGTCTCGTTGCACCAGAACCCATCCGGGCATATGGCACAGTCGTTGGCCGATATCGAGCCCACGCTGCTGGTGTACGTGTACAACGGGCAGGGCTGCGGTGGCTGGCCGGCCTTGCAGTAGTATCCGGGAGAGCAGGGCTGCGGTGTTGGACTACCTGCCGGACACTCATAGCCATCGTCACACGCCACACAGGCACTGATCTGGGATGCGTTGAGATAGCGGTTTATAGTGTGCTCGGGGCACGGGACGGGGTTGACGGCACCAGTAGGGCAGTAGTGACCAGCGGGGCACCAGCCGCCCAGAACAGGGTGAGGATTCATGTTGGTATTGTTCTCACCTTCATCCGTACTCGTCAACAGCTCTGCACAGCGAGCAGCGCTGGGGAAATACAGGTTGCTACCAGTTACATTCACACTTGATGAGTTCATCATGCTGGAGTTGATTGACATGGCGTTCGACATATTTGACATTGAAGTATTTCCACCGCCAAACATTGTTGAGTTGGTTCCGACAGTATCCGGGGTGTTGGACGAGTCCGAGCAGTTGGCACGCAGGCAAAGGAACGTGTCTGATAGAACTGACGACAGGGATGTTTCATTGACTAGCAACGGCAACAAACCGCACTCAAAGTAAGAGACCGGATCAAACACCTGCTGTGGTGTTGGCACCGGGTTTCCACTTTGGCAGAAAAAGCCGGCTGCACACGGTCCAGCAAGCTGGCCGATGCGGCAGAACATGCCAGCAGGACATGGGGTACAGTCGCTGCTCTTGGACAGGCCAACAACCGAGGCGTTGGTGTAGGTACCCGCTGGGCAGCGTTTTGGCGAGTTGTCCGTGTTCAGCGGGCAGTAGTGGTGAGCTGGGCAAATGAGCGGCTCTGACACATTGTCCGCACAGTAGTAGCCCTGGGGACAGTCGATGCATGCCGCTTCACCCAGACCAGGTTGATACATGCCGGGTGGACATGCTTCGGGGTACGGGGAACCTTCGGGGCAGAAGAATCCGCGCGGACACAGACCATCGGCTGGTGTTGATGTGTTGACAGCCCGGGTAGGCGGGCAGTAGTATCCGGCAGAGCACAAGCCAGACGCAGCGGTCAAGCCTTCGCCGGAGCAGTAGCTGCCGCCGGGACAGGGGAAGCAGAAGGATGCGTTACGTGCACCGGTGACATTGCGATATGTACCTTGCGGACATGGTTCAGGTCGCAGGACACCAGACTCGCAGTAGTGACCAGCAGGACAAGGTAACAATGCCGGAGAGACAATAGCCTGACCACCGGAGCAGAAGTAACCGGCGGCACAGAACTCGTTCGGCGCGGTCAGGCCATCAAGGGTGCAAGCGTATCCGCGTAGACAAGGCTGACACTGAGACACATTGTGAAGGCCGGTGATGTTGCTGAACGTTCCTGCCGGGCACGGCGTTGGAACAAATGTACTTCCCCTGCAGAACGAGCCAGCAGGACAGTCCGTGGGCAGCGTGAGGTTTACTCTGCTGCACAGCTTTCCAGGGTCACATGGTTGACACAGTGCTCGACCAGGATTGGGATTGTATGTTCCCAGTTCACAGCCCAGCTCAACAAACGATCCCCGGGGGCAGTAGTGGCCGGGAGGGCAGACATAGCCGTGGCGAACGTCAGTCGGGCGAGCTAATGGCGATCCACCGGTGCACACGTAGCCAGCGTCACACGGCGGTGCTTCATCAATCACCATTGAGCCATCAAATTCACAATAACGGCCCGGAGGACAATCAGTGCACTCATCAGCTGTACCCACGCGCTGGCTCAGGGACTGTTTACCTTTAGGGCAAGGGACAGGAACTGCCGAGCCGACCGGGCAGTAGAAGCCGATTGGGCATGGGCCATTGATGGGTAGCGCCGTGGCAGAGCTGTTGCTTGTTGTGTTCGCTGTGGCGTTGAAAGATGGTAACGATGCCGGACGTGGTGTGGTAGCACCTCCACCACAGTAGTATCCAGCGGAACAGTTTCCACCAGGTAAGTCTAGCCCTGACTCGCAGTGCTCACCAGGTGGGCAAGAGAAGCAATCACTGGGTGACTTCTGGCGCACTACCGGTCCAAACGTGCCAGGTGGACATGGAATCGGATGATAGCCAGTTCCAGCCGGGCAGTAGAAGCCTCGTAGACAATCACCGGGTGTTACTGATGTCGATACGTTCACACTTGAAACACAAGAGAATCCCGGTGGGCATTGAAGACATGCATACTGGCGAGACAGAGGCTGATAGGTACCGCTTGCGCATGGAATTGGTGAGCCAGCAGCGGCAGGGCAGTAGTGGCCAGGTGGACATTCAGCATTGCTGGGTGCTGCTTCAGAAGAGTTTGCACTACAGAAGTAACCAGCGGAGCAGTTGCCGCTCGGCAGGGCGTTGCCAGTGCCCGCACAGTACAGACCCGAGGGGCACAGGCGGCAGTGAGACTCCGCTTCGTTGTTGAAATCCGGGCTGTACGTACCCGGGCGGCACGCTACGGGCAGGGCACTCCCTACGGGGCAGTAGGAACCAGCAGGGCAACTGTGCTGCCGCGGTGTGGTAGCATTGCCTTCACAGTAATAGCCGGCATCACACAGACCACTGGGAATTACAAGGCCACTCTGCTCGCAGTACCAGCCGCCCAGACACGGGACTGGGGCCGATGAACCCAAGGGACAGAAGTACCCAATTGGGCAGATTCCGCCGGTGGCAGACTGCAAATCAGGGCAGACACACTGTGCTGACGATCGTGATTGATTGGCACACACGGTAATGGATCCAACAGTGCACTGCTGGTTCACTGTCATGTTCTGACATGCACCTGTCTGATTGCCAATTGAGCATCGTGGGCCTGAGGACTGGGAAGGCAGTGCATGCACAACTTGTCCAACACCGACTGGCGAGGGAAGACTGGCGCCAGAAGTGCAGAAGAATCCTGCGGAACAATAGCCGGATGGCTCGGCCAAACCAGCCTGTCCACAATACATTCCGGGGCTGCACAGTGCACAGTCCAGTATACTCAAGGCACCAGTAGTGTTGTAGAAGTAGCCTGCCAGGCATGGGTACTGTGAGGCAATCATAGTGCCATTCGGACAGTAGTGACCTCTGGGACAAGGTGTTAGAACGCTGGGGTTGTAGGATCCTCTAGGACAGTATGCGCCAGCCGGACATGTCAAACACGCACTGTATCCCCTGGCTGGTGTGTATGTACCCTGGGGACAGGGACGTGGGTGGGCTGTACCGGACGGGCAATAGTGCCCCACAGGGCATGGCCCAGCGAGGCCAGTGTTAGTGATATTGTCCGGGTGAGCTGTGTCCGAACCATACAGGCAGAATGCCCCGGAAGAACAAAGACCGGTGGTGTTTGAAGATCCATTGACTTGGCAGTAATGTCCCGGCATGCAGGGTAGGCAGTCTTGCACACTGGCAGCGCCGGCACTATCACGATACGTCCCAGCCGGGCATGGTGACTGGACACGGCCCGTGCCGTTGAGGCAGTAGTGTCCAGGACTGCACTGACGTGCCACTCCGGACACGCACGTGTAGCCCGGAACGCACGTCGAGCAGACCGCCTGCGCAGTTGCATTGGTGAAGGTGCCGTCACCGCACACTGTCCGCACACCACCGGTACAATAGCTACCAGCCGGGCAAGGAGCGCCGGTCACACCGTCCGACGGTCTGGCAGAGTGAGCACCAGAAACACAGTAGTAGCCATCGGCACAGAGTCCTGTCGCCGCACTCAGGCCCACTGTACCACAGTACGAGTAGGCACGGCAAGGTATGCACGAGGAAACATTCTGTGCCGACACGAGAGGTTGGTACGTGCCGATCGGACAAGGAACGGGCGCAGAGATACCGTCGGGGCAATAGTGACCAGCTGGACAGTCGACAGCGTGCGTTGAGAGATTGACAGAGGACGTGTTGCAGAAGAAGCCGGCGGGACACGAGTAGGACGGAACGGTGAGACCTTGCACGGGACACAGATATCCGGTTGGACATGGCACACACTGAGACACACTGGACAGCTCAGTCATGTTGTTGTATGATCCCTTAGGACAGCGGATACCAGCGTAGGAACCGAGCGGGCAATAGAATCCTCTAGGGCACACAGATCCAGTGAGTCCGTCGTTGGGATTGGCTTGTGCTGCCGAGCCGAAACACATGTAACCAGGGCTGCATGGACCGCTGGGACTGGTGGTACCGGAATTCAGGCAGTACTCACCTCTGGGACATGGTGAGCAGTCCAACGCAGCCGTTAAGCCGGTGACATTGCTGTAGGTACCCGGTCCACAGGGGTATTGATTGCCTGATGAAGTACCGGTTGGACAATAGTACCCAGCGGGGCACATGGATGGTGTGGAGATGCCCCCAGAGCTGTTCGCTGGACAGTAGCGACCTTGCGGGCAAGGAAGACACGTGGCCTGGCCAGGACTGGGTTGGTATGTACCGGGAGCGCACGGCGTTGGACTTGCAGTTGAATTCATACAGAAGTATCCAGCAGGACAGGAGTACGTTGGCGGTGCGGAGCTAAACTGCCCTGTCGGACAGTAGAACCCATCGGCGCACAGCTCATTGGGAGCAGTCAAGTTGAGAGACGAGCACACCCTACCCGCAGTGCAGTTGACACAGTCGGCTAGCATTGTATTGCCCGTGCTCGGCGAGAATGTACCCAGCGGGCATGGTGTAGGCGCTGAGCTCTGTACGGAACAGTAGAAGCCAGCCGGACAGCGACCACTGGCTGGACTGGTGGTGACAGAGCCAGCCAGACAATAGTAACCAGCACTGCAGAGCACGACTGGCACATCGGTACCGTACAGTGGACACGCATAACCGGCAGTGCAGAGCTCGGGACATGCACTGCCATTGCGGCAGTATGAACCTGGCCAGCAACGACCGCCTGGAATGGCAGCGCCAGGACACGAACAAGTGGATAGATCAGATGCGTTTCCAATGGCCAACGGCATGGATGTGTTGCTACCGAGTGTACAGTAATATCCTGCAGAGCAGACACCGGTTGGCTGTGAGTTACCGCTGCCTTCACAATACTGACCACGAGGGCATGGCAAGCACGAGGAGATGTTGGCTGCTCCGCTCAACGGACCATAACTCCCGGGCGGGCAGAGATACTCCCTGCCGTGCGTGGTGCCTTCCGGGCAGTACGAGCCGTTGGGGCACGGCGTGTGGATGTAATCGCTGGCGTTACTCAAACAGAAATAGCCGGCAGGGCACGGAGAGCACAGAGCCTGGCCGACAAGACCATTGTAGGTTCCAGCAGGACATGGTAT
Organism: Sycon ciliatum; assembly: GCF_964019385.1. Lineage (NCBI taxonomy): Eukaryota > Metazoa > Porifera > Calcarea > Leucosolenida > Sycettidae > Sycon > Sycon ciliatum. The sequence continues at coordinate 56,071,375 of NC_088643.1, read as the reverse complement.
TGGTGTGCCCGTTCCAACAGGACAGTAGTGCGTGCCAGGACACTCACCGCCGACACCCGTAACATTGCCGCCAGCAGGGTTAGGCCTGTCAACACCATGCTGGCAGTAAAACCTAGCATTACAAGGACCGGTGACATTGGGAGAACCCGGCACACTGCAGTAGTACCCTGCAGAGCACGGTGAGCACTGCGATGCCATTGATAAAGTGGTGCGAGAGCCAAACGTTCCCACAGGGCACTTCATCCAATCAAGGTCCGTGCCAGCCGGGCAGTAGTAGCCCCGTGGGCAGGGCACTGGCACCACACCATCCACACAGTAGTACCCCTGGGGACACTGGGAACACTGTGTGGACCCAGTAGTGTTGGAGTAGGTGCCGTTGAGACAGGGCACTGGTGCTGCGGAACCAGCCGGGCAGAAGTGACCAACGGGACACGTTCCGCCAGTCGGGTCAGCCCCGCCGCTGCCTGGTGTGCTGCTTGAGGAGCGCAGTGTGCAGAAGTAGCCACTTGCACATGGACCTGATGTGTTGGACAGGCCAGTGTTGCCACAGTACTGCCCGCCATCACAAGGCTGACAGTCGGATGCCTGAGCAGCGCCAACGGTATAGCGATAGGTTCCCAGAGGACATGCCTGCGGTGATGGAGTGCCCTCGGGGCAGAAGTGTCCCACGGGACAACGGTCTCCGTGCAGCTGGGAAATAGGTGCTTCCTCGTGCGAGCCAGAGTAGCAGATGTGGCCAGCTCGACACAAGGCAGTGACATTGACAAGACCGGGAGTTGCACAGTAAGCGCCGGCGGTGCATGCCTGGCATTGCGATCTGTTTCGCAATCCTTCAGCCGGTGAGAACGTCGACACTGGACAGGGCAGCCCGGCGGATGAGCCAGCAGGGCAGTACTGGCCAGCCGGGCAGATAGCGCCAGTAAGGCCGTCGGCAGGTGTTGACCGAGCAGAGCCATTCACGCACACGTATCCAGCAGAGCAGGGGCCGGTAGGTTGGACAAGTCCTGGTGATGAACAATACTGTCCGGGCAGGCATGGACTGCATTGGTAGATACTGATCAGAGAGTTGACGTTACTGTAAGAACCAGCTGGACACAGGTGCTGCCGAGACGTAGATGTACCCGAGGGGCAATAAGATCCAGCAGGGCAAGATGTTAGCAGCTCTATGCCAGCAAAGCTACTGTTGTGCACCACTCCAAGGATGGCGGTGGACTGCGTAGCGTTCGCTGCACAATAGGAGCCCTGGATACAGGTGTCACAGGTCTGTTGCAAGGCGTTCGGCTGATAGGTGCCGGGAGCACAGCCCAGAGGGTGTGGAGCACCAGCCGGGCAGTAGTGACCACGCGGGCAACCATAGCTACTTGGTGTGGATGTGCTTTGGCCTGCCGGGCAATAGTGCCCATTTGCGCATGGCCCGGTGACATTCGTGTTGGCTGAGCCCTGGCAATAGAAACCGGCCGTGCATTGTCGACAGTCAGTGCTGGACGTAGCACCAGCCACACTTCGGAATGTACTCGCTGGGCATGGCAGTTGAACAGCAGTAGCATTCGGACAGTAGTATCCGGGTGAACACAGCTTGGGCGATGCAGTAACATCAGCACCTGCGCAGAAATAGCCCTCCAAACAGTCTCCGGACGGTTGAGCAAGAGCAGAGTCACTGCAGTACTGACCAGCAGGGCATGGCTGTGGACGCTCACTTCCAGCGGGGCAATAGTGCCCTGCAGGGCACACTCCACCGGACTGGTTCACAGACAACATGGGGCATTGGGCCAAGATGGACATATTGGTGACATTGCTGGTGAATGTTGGCTTGGGTGAATCAGCTGCTTCGGTGCAGTACCAGCCGGCGCTACAGAGTCCGTTCGGCATGGTCAGGCCAAAGTCCCGACAGTACATTCCTGGCAGGCATAAGCGACACGATGCCCTGCTAGCTTGCTGTGTTGCATTGTTGAAAGTACCCGGAGGACAGGGATACTGCAGGGAAGACTGGGTACCAGCAGGACAGTAATGACCCGTGGGGCATGGGTACACACTGAAGTCAGACGTGTTCCCGGGGCAGAATACCCCGGACGGGCAGAGCGAGCAATTGGACTGGGAGCTGTAAGGATTGAACATTCCCAGAGGACACGGGATAGGGTATGAAGTTCCGGTGGGGCAGAATGTACCGGGAGGACATTGGCCACCGGTACCGTTGTATCCGCTGACAGGTATAGCTACACTGACTCCGATTGAACAGTAGTAGCCAGCTGCACATGGCCCAGATACCTGTGTCAGTCCTGCAGCATCACAGTAGGAGCCAGGGGAGCACGGCTGACAGTCAGTCACCGCTGCCAAGCCAGTGCTATTGCTGAACGTACCGGGTGGGCAGAGTGGGGTGTGGCGGCCGGTACCTATTGGACAATAGCTACCGGGCGGACAGATGCTGATGTGACTACCACCGTCACAATGAAAACCTGCCGGGCACATGTAGCATGCTGATAGCTGGGTGGTGTTTCCAAACTGGCCAGCGGGGCAGGAGAGTGGAACGGCGGTGGCGGCAGGGCAGTAGCTACCCACTGGGCACACATCGGCAGACGCTTCCGACACCGGGGTGGGACTTGTTGCAGCGGCAGTGCAGTAGAAACCAGGATTGCACAGTCCAGACACACTGGTCTGACCAGCCGTATCGCAGTAGTAGCCTGGCAAACAATCACTACAGCCATTGATGTCAGCGGCCAGTGTGGCATTGCGGAACGTACCTCTGGGGCACGGCCGTGGAGAGGCTGTACCCTGTGGGCAGTAGTGACCGCGAGTACACACACCGCCACCCTGTACACTGGACACTGGGTGGCTACTGACTGCAGAGATGCTACAGAAGTAGCCAGCATTGCAGGGTCCAGTCGGCCATGCCAGACCAGCACTAGCGCAGTACATGCCGGGTGTGCAAGCAGTGCACTGTGATGCATTGGCAAGTGATGTCTGGTTGGAAAATGTACCCGCAGGACACAGGCTCGGCGTGGAGGAGCCCTGTCCACAGTAGGATCCTACAGGGCACACATCCCCCGTAACGCCATCGGTCGGCTGTGAGTTAGCAGCAGTGGATGTACAGTAAAAGCCAGGGCTGCAGAGACCGGATGGTTCGGCCAGACCTGGCAATGCACAATACCAGGCTGGCAAACATGGGTGACATTGCGTAGAATTCCTCAGTCCTGTTGCATTGCTAAACGTTCCCGGAGGACATGGTTGTGGCGATGAGCCCTGCAGGCAGTACTGTGTGACTGGGCATGGCAGGGGAGTGACTGTTCCATTGGCACTGCGACATGCTTGACCTGCAGGACAAGGAAGACAAGCAGCTTGTCCAGCAGAGGGTTGATACTGATCCAGCGGACACGGCAGAGGTGACGCACTACCTAGCGGGCAGTAGTGGCCAGTTGGACATTGGTACAGAGCTGGATCCATGACTGATATAGCCGTTGGGCAGTAGTAGCCACTTTGGCAGAACCCTGTTGGACTGTTTAGGCCGGATTCATTACAGTAGCGACCCGGTGAGCAAGCCTGACAATCTGTAACATTGGGATTTCCTAGCGCTGCGGAGAACGTTCCACGCGGACACGGAACAGGTGATGTAGCACCCAGCGGGCAATACGATCCACGCGGGCACAGTGAGTCGGACGGTTCTGCAGACAGACTGCCCCCGGTACAGTAGTATCCCGCTGAGCATTGACCAGATGGCACAGAGAGGCCATGCTCCGCGCAGTACATACCAGCTGGGCAGGATAGCGGTCGAGATGACCCACTCGGGCAATAGAACCCGGGCGGACATCGGCCACCAGTGATGTTGACGGGACACGAGCACTCGGCTATAGTTGTACAGTTCAGACTGGCATTGGCAGACAGGGAGCCAAGAAGAAGTGGGGCCGGTGATGTGGCTGCACCAGTGCAGTACCAACCTCCACTGCAGTTCCCAGTGGGCAGAGCCTGAGCATAGCCATCACAGTACATGCCAGGTGGACAGGACAAGCATGATGACGCATTCACTCCACCCGTGTCAGGATTGTAGGAACCCGGTGGACACATGTACTGAGTAGCTAGTTGAGTTCCCTGCAGACAGAAGCTGCCCGCAGGACACGGTGTCAGCTCGTACGTAATAGATCCCTGCAGGCAGTAGTAACCAGCGGGGCAGAGCTGACACAGGGCTTGCTGTGTGGCATTGGTGTATGTACCGGCCGGGCAGGGTACAGGCCAGGCAGTGCCGGTAGGACAGTAGTGTCCAACGGGACACACGCTACCATTGCCCAGATGTGCACCCTGTGGTGTCGGCATGGTGGTGTCCACACCCCGGGCACAGAAATACCCTGCAGCACAGGCCGACGTGTAGTTCCTCAGGCCACTGGCATCACAGACGTAACCACCAGCGCAAGGCGTGCACTGGTCAGCCGACGACAGACGCAATGACAGGCCATGCGTTCCTCTGGGGCACAGCTGCCAGTTAGCACCAGTAGCAGCTGGACAGTAGAATCCGAGAGGACACGGCTGTGGAGTGATACGGTCTACACAGTAGTGGCCCTCTGGGCAGGGCTGACACACTGATGCACCAGTGTGGTTGGTGAATGTTCCATTGGCGCAAGGAATGGGTATGGGCGAGCCGGTCGGACAGTACGAGCCAACAGGACATGTGTTCCCTGTCGAGCCATCCGTGGGCGAGCTGGTCATTGCACCGAGTCGGCAGAAGAAACCAGCCGAGCACGGTCCAGACACGTTGGTTAGACCTGGGATAGCGCAGTATGACCCAGCGCTACACGCCACACAGTCACTGGCATTGTCGTGTTGACCATCAGGCAAGAAGGTACCAATCGGACAAGGAGCAGGAGTGGAGCTACCCACAGGGCAGTAATATCCTGGCCAGCATGCGTCACCAGATGAAGCATTCGCGGGCTGTGATGTCGATGAGCCGAGCGTGCAGAAGAACCCGCCAGCACACAAGCCCGTGCCCAGCGAGGTGTTGAGAGCCGACTGGGCACAGTAGCGGCCGGGTGTGCAAGGAATACACGCCGAGACATTGCCACTGCCAGTATGATCGTTGTACGTGCCAACAGGGCAGGCAGGATAGTTGCCATCAGAACCAGTGGGGCAGTAATACCCAGCCGGACACACGTCACCGCTAATCCCATCCACAGGTTGCGGCAGTGCAGCACGTAGAGCACAGTAATGTCCAGCGCTACACAGACCAGTTGGTTCAGTCAGGCCGTACGACGCACAATAGGAGCCACCAGGACAAGGCGAGCAGTCAGCAGTTCGGTGCAAGCCAGTGGTGTTGCTGTGTGTGCCTGGTGTGCATCGGTACTGTGTTGGGTGTTCGGTGGCGTTCGGGCAGTACGAGCCAGCTGGACATATGACGGGCCACACAGCGCCTGTACTCACAGACACACTGGCATTGGCACTTACAGCTAGAGTAGGTTGACAGTAGGATCCGCTTGGGCAGACCTTGCATGAACTTTGACCGGTTTCATCTTGATACTGTCCAGCTGTGCATGGACTGGGTGACGGACTGGCCACTTCACAGTAGTGTCCAGTTGGACAGACTCCGTCCAGAGGGTCGGAACGGTTCTGCCCACCTGGGCAATAGTAGCCAGTCGAGCATGAGCCGGACGGTGTTGTTGGATTTGATCCGTCGCAGAACATGCCAGCAGGGCAGTTGGAACATTCCTCCACACTCGCCAGTCCACTAACATTGCTGTAGGTACCTGCCGGGCAGGGTACAGTGTACGGCGTGCAACGTGTGCAGTAGTGACCAGCGGCACAGGGCTGTGGAGTGGGCGATGTGTCCCAGCCACTGCAGAAGTAGCCGGCTGCACACGGTCCCGTTGTGTTGGCCTGACCGGCCAGTGCACAGTACATGCCACTAGGACACGGCAGTGGACTTGCTGAACCAATGGGGCAATACGTTCCGGCAGGGCAGATAGCACCCGTGCCGTTTACCAGTTCTGCCGGACAATGTGGCCAGAATGTTGAGCTATTGCCGGGGAGCATCGGTGTTGCTGACACACTGCCACCAGGACAGTAGTAACCGGCCGAGCACAGGCCAGTTGGCTGGCTGGAACCGAATGCAGAGCAGTAGTAGCGTGGTGGGCACAGGGCACATTCCAGCTGAGATTGCGAGTGAGTGCTGTTGGAGAACGTTCCTGGCGGGCATTGGTGCTGTGTGGCGTGCATCGTCCCTACTGGACAATAGTGACCTGCTGGGCATGGCGTGTCTTCAAACGTACTGCTTGTCGCCAAGCAGTAGAATCCGGCAGGACACTGCAGGCACTCGGATAAGCCGGTTACATTACTGTACGATCCTGGCAAGCAGGCACGTGCAGCACTGCTCCCGAGTGGGCAATAGTGGCCAGCAGGGCAGATGTCACCACTGCTGGAGTTGCTGGACGGTCTCTCCTGATCAGCGCCTTCAGAACAGAAATAGCCAGGAGCACAGAGACCAGAGACATTGACTGCACCTTGCAGAGAGCAGTAATAACCGCCGGGACATTGTTGACATTGGCCGACGTGCTGCAAACCAAGCTGTGAGTTGAGCGTTCCACGCGGGCATGGCTGTGGGTTTCCACCTGTACCGGCTGGGCAGTAGTAGCCCTCGGGGCACAAAGAAGCGTTGACGTGCGGAGCCAAGCAGAAGTACCCAGCGGGGCATTGGCTGCACAGGGCTGCCGCGGTGTGATTCATGTACGTTCCGTCCCGGCACTGTATCGGCGATGGTGCGCCCAGAGGGCAATAGTGGCCTAGTGGACACGGCGCACCACCAGCTCCATCGTTGCCATCGGGTGTAGCACTGCTAGCACCCTCGGTACAGTAGTGACCTGCTTGACACGGTCCGGACGGCGATGAAAGACCAGTTTGTGCGCAGTAGTAACCTGGCCAGCATGGCTGACAGTCAGCAAGGCTGCGACCAGACGTAGTGTTGCGTAGGTATCCCGTCGGGCACTCCTGTGCAAGAGCAGTGCCACTCGGACAGTACATACCTTCCGGGCAGTGGTCACCGAACGGCTGCAGCACTGGTTGGGATGTGTTGCTGCCGGTGCGACAGTAGAACCCAGCATGGCAAGGTCCACTGGGTGCACTCAGGCCCGATGTGTCGCAGTACGTTCCCGAAGTACACGGAGTACATTGGGAGGACGCTGACAAGCCTGTTCTGTTGCTGAAAGTGCCCACTGGGCAATTGCTCGGAGCAGTGGTACCCTCGGTACAGAACCGTCCCATTGGGCATGATTGACCGGTGATTCCGTCGCTGGGATTGGGTACTGTGGCGTTGATTACGCAGATGTGGCCAGCAGAGCAAGGCCCACTGGTGTTTGTGAGGCCTGGATCTGCACAGAACTGTCCAGCTGGACACGCAAAGCACTGGCTGGTGGACGAGAGGCCGGTCGCATCACTGTAAGTACCGGGTGGGCACACATACTGTTTGGACGCCTGCGTGCCAGCAGGACACACTGAACCGGCGGGACACACGGCGGGGATAACAACACCACTGGGTGAAGTAGTGGTCGAGTCACAGTAATACTGGCTGGGACATGTCTTACACTGGCCACGACCGGCTTGGTTCTGATACAGGCCAGCAGCACACGGTACAGGTGCACTGCTATTCACAGGGCAATAGTGACCAACAGTACAGTTATACTCATAGCCGGTGTGCTGACCACCTGGACAGTACTGGCCTGCCGGACACACGGCACTTGGCTGGGAAAGTCCCACGCCGGAGCAATAGTGACCCGGTGTGCACGTCAAGCACTCCGACATGTTTGCATGGCCCATGCTAGGGAGGTAAGTCCCTGATGGGCACGGCTCGGGAACAGCGCTGCCAGCCGGACAGTAGTATCCATCCGGGCATAGCTTCACCGCCGGATTGGACACAACGTCGCTACCGTTGCAGTAGTAGCCTTGAGAGCACAAGCCTGATGGGTATTCTAGCCCCGACTCAGCACAGTACATTCCGGGTGAGCATGGTCGTGGATAGCTACAACCGACCGGACAGAATGAACCAGGCCAGCAACGGCCACCCGTGTAGTTTGTGCTCGGGCAGGAGCATTCCGACAGGGAAGTGTTGGACTGGCATGATTGTGAGAGACCCACGGGTCTTGGCTGAGACTGGCTAGCACCGCCAGTACAGTACCAGCCACCGGAACAGTTGCCACTCGGAGAAGCCAGTCCGTCGTTACCACAATACATACCAGGCGGGCACAGCAAGCATGACGATAGGTTTTTAGCACCGCCGACAGGATTGTATGTGCCGGAGGGGCATGCTGTCTGATTCGCGTACTGTGTTCCCAGCGGACAGAAGTGACCGGGCGGGCAGAAGTCTGTTGCAAATGACGTGCCCACCTTGCAGTACTTACCTGCAGGGCATGGCTCACACGCCTGAAGGCCTTCTCGGTCAGCATGAGTGCCGGCGGGACACTTGCGAGCATCGGCCGATCCGATCGGACACTCGTGTCCCACCGGGCAGATAGCACCAACACCCGTGTGGTTTCCAGTGGGCAACATCTGATCAACACCACTGCTGCAATAGTAGCCAGCGCCACAGAGGACGCTTGCATTGGATGTGCCGTGTGTTGGGCAAACAAAGCCTGGTGGGCACGCCAGACACTGGTTCTCGAGCCAGATGCGGCCAGACGGGTGGTAGGTGCCCGGCGGACACGGCTGAATGTCGTGCCCGGTACCGTTAGGACAGAAGTGACCAGCAGGGCACGGATCAGCCGTGTGTCCACGTACACAGTGGTGGCCGTCGGGACAGATGAGACAGGCAGACGCACCAGTGAAATTGGCGTACGTCCCGTTCAGGCAAGGCTGTGGGCGCATGGAGCCAGATGGGCAGAAGAAACCGACCGGGCAGATATTGCCTGTAACACCGTCAGTTGGTGAGCTACTGTTGGCACCACCGATACAGTAGTAGCCTGGTGCACACAGGTTAGTAGGAGCTATCAGGCCAGGTCGATCACAGTACATCTGTGGTGCGCAGGCCACACAGTCAGCCACTGATGACTTCCCAGTCACGTCAAGGGAGGTGCCGGGAGGACACGGAGTTGGCTGGCCACTTCCCTCGGGACAGTAGTTGCCGGTGGGGCAAGTCGCGCCGGTCCTGTTGTACGGTGCTGGATTGCTGGCACCACCCAAGCAGTAATAGCCAGCAGTGCATAGCCCAGATGTCTCTGTTAGGCCAGTAGAGTTACAGTAATGACCTGCAGTACAAGATGTGCACTGTGCGGATGTTGCTAAACCTGTTCGATTGCTGAACGTTCCAGCTGGGCAGGGGATACCGGACTCCGACTGCACTGGGCAATATCGACCAGCGGGACATGACCTGCCAGTGGAACCATCGCTGGGCTGTGATGTGAGCGCTGCAGAGATGCAGACATAGCCTGCCGCACAAGCACCAGTGGGAGCAACTAGCCCCGGAGTAGCACAGTACATACCACCTGGACAATATGAACACTGGGATTGCGATGATAGAGATGTCTTGTTGCTGTATGTGCCAGGTTGGCAGGGATTCTGCACAGCATATTGTGTGCCTCGGGGACAAAAGTAGCCAGGCGAGCAGTCCTGAGGAGATGCAACACCTCGAGATGAAGATAACCGACAGAGTGCTGTTGTAGAGTTTTCATTTGGATCACAGTACTGACCCAGTGGGCACTGTAAGCATGCACTGGAACCATTGTTTGGCTGATAGAAACCTGGAGGGCATGCTGTAGGAACTCCTTGACCCGACAGGCAAGAGTGCCCAGGTGGACACGACAATCCGGTCGGGGTTGCAGAGCTCTGCCCTGGAGGACAGTAATAGCCCTCGGAGCAATTTCCAGTGGGTGCGGGAAGACCTGCAATGGCACAGTACATTCCGGCAGTGCACGGCTGACAATCGGCAGTGCCGGTGGCTTTGGCGTGGGGCTGGAAAGTGCCAGCCAGGCAGAGAGTCGGACTGGACGAGCCATCAGCACAATAGGCACCAGCAGGGCACAGCGAATCCGGGTCAGCTTGTGTGTCTCCTCCAGTGCAGAGATGTCCAGCCATACAGGGAGCAGAGGGTAGTTGCAGTTGTGTTTGTCCACAGTAGAAACCAGGTGTGCATGGTGTCGGTGCTGCAGAACCGGTTGGACAGAAGCTACCCAGCGGACACACATCACCACCACCCAGAGCACAAACAGAGCTGTTGGAGACATTGCTCGGCGTGGCCGTCCTGGAACCTGACACACAGTACCAGCCCGCAGTGCAGTGGTCAGTGGGAGCTGGTAGTCCTTGTTCGGCACAATACATACCACCGGTACACTGCAGACAGTGTGCACTGGAGTCAGCACCAGTGCGGTTATTGAACGTGCCGGCTGGACACGGGTAGAGGAACTGGCTGTAGGTGCCGGCCAGGCAGTAATGCCCTTCACTACACGGCGACAGAGTATAGTCTATAGTGGCATCAGCACAGTAATACCCAGCCGGGCAGATCAAACACTCACTTGTACCAGTCTGGTTGGCATACCGACCGGCTGCACATGGCAGAGGACGTGCTGATCCGCCGGGACACATATGACCGGGAGGACACAGTCCACCGGTTCCCACATTGGACATGTTTCGACCAGGATCAGGCACGCTGACACCGGACTGACAATAGTGTCCAGATGAGCAGTTGCCAGTGGGCGAGGTGAGAGCCGGCATGTGACAGTACAGTCCTCCACTGCACTGAGTGCAGTTGTCTAGGTGTGATAGCTGAGTAGCCGAGCTGTACGTACCTGCAGGGCATGGCCGCCAGTCGAAACCTGTACCAGCCGGGCAATAGTAGCCAGCGGGACACGGCACTGCCTGATCACCCGTCGTACACTGAAACCCTGCTGGACACAGGTCACACAACACGGCTCCCAGCGCCGAGCTTAGCGTACCGTTGACACAGGGGACCGGCGCGGAAGAACCCTCGGGACAGTGGTGACCTATGGGACATATTCCACCAGCTGAGCTGTTGCTTGGTGGTGCTGCCAGCGCCGCCCCTGCTGAACAATAGTATCCCTCGGAGCAATTGCCGCTCGGTGAGGTCATTCCAGAATCTTGACAGTACTGTCCTGGGGAACAGGGCAGGCAACTAGCCACTGACTCACCTCCGGGAGTGGGTAAGAATGTGCCAGGCGGGCAAGATGTGGGCTGTGAAGAGCCATTGACACAATACGAACTGGGTGGGCATTGATCACCGAAGGAGTCGTCCAATGCGGATGGCATGGCATTTGTAGCATTGCCAGTACAGTAGTGTCCCGCAAAGCAGAGACCTGTAGGTTGCATCAGTCCCTCACTGGCGCAGTATGAACCAGGCGTACACTGAGTGCATTCCCCACTTGACTCCAGGCCATTTCTTGCTCCGAAAGTGCCAGCTGGACACGGCTTGCCTTGAGATGAGCCTGGTGGGCAGTATTCGCTTCGCGGACAAGTAGCCCCAGTGACATTGTCCACAGGAGCAGGCTGGGATGCACCCAGAATGCAGATGTGTCCGGCGGAGCAGAGAGCAGATGGCTGACTGAGACCCTCTGACGCACAGAATCTTCCTGGTGAACATGGCGTGCACTGGCTGGAGTTTTGCAGCTTGGTGGTGTTGCTAAATGTGCCACGTGGACACAGATACGCCTTGCTGCTGTTCGTTTGCAGTGGGCAGAAAGAGCCTGGAGGGCACGGAGACGGTGTGACTATTCCGGTGGAGCCGTTGACAGTGTTGTTGCAACCACCAACATCACCCAAAGTACAGTAGAAACCGGCTGGGCAAACTCGACACTCGGATTGACCTGCTGTATCTTGATAGAGGCCATTCTGACATGGTACGGGCGCAGCAGATTGCAGAGGGCATGCAAAGCCAGTGGGACATAGGATGGCCGAGGCGTTGCGCTGCCCAGATGGACAGTAGTAGGTCGAGGCACACGGACCGGACACGGCGGAAGCTCCCCACGAGGAGCAGAAGAACCCCGGTGTGCACGGAACGCAGTCCTGTTCATGGCTGGCACCCTGGTCTGGCTGGTACGTACCCGGTGGACAAGGTGCTGGAGTGCCGGTGCCGTTGGGACAGTAGTATCCAGGAGTGCACTCGTTGCCCGTAGGGTTAGCCACCGACGAACCAGAAGTGCAGTAGAACCCAGCAGAGCACGGTCCCGTTGGTTGGTGCAGGCCACCAATAGCACAGTACTGTCCACCTGGGCACGGTACTGGATACGGAGAGCCTTCAGGACAGTACGAACCAGTTGGGCAGATGCCACCCATGATGTCTGTCGTAGTGCAGTTGATAGCCAACAATGAGCTGGAGTTGGACGGCGATATCGGATGCGGAGACACTGAACCTCCAGTACAGAAGTAGCCGGCATTGCACATTCCTGCAGGCTCTGCCAATCCTTCAGTATCACAATAGTAGCCTGGTGTGCAGCGCTGGCAGAACAGTGAAGACGTGGATGCGGACTCGTTGTTGAACGTGCCCGCTGGGCATGGGTACTGTGTCACATGCCGTGTCCCCAGTGGACAGTAGTGACCAATGGCACACGGATACAGCTGAGGATTGCTTGTGTTCTGCGGGCATGCATAGCCAGTAGGGCAGTCACCGCAAACAGACTGTGTACGGAGTGATGTGTACGTACCGTTCGTGCACGGCACTGGATACGCAGTAGCCTCCGGACAGAAAGAGCCGGGAAAGCACTCACCACCGGTACCAGTGTAGTTAGCAGCATCGCTGACCGGACGCGCCGTGTCCACACCAGACAGACACCAGTATCCGGCAGCGCATGTACCGCTCACAGCACTCAGACCCATGCTGTTACAGAAATAGCCACCGGTGCACGACGCACAGTCATCAACGCTCTGTCCACCGGTTCTACTGCGGAACGTTCCCGTCGGGCAAGCAGGCAGTGTGTAGCCAGTAGCAGCAGGACAATAGTGACCCGGCCGGCACAGTTCAGCAGTGTCACCCACTGCACAGAAATACCCAGCCGGGCAGACCTGACACATTGCCGAGCCAGTGCTGTTTGTGAACGTACCGTTGGCGCATGTCGTCGGCGATGACGAGCCTAGTGGACAGAAGCTACCACGTGGACAGATATTGCCAGTGACACCATCTTGCGGTTGACTGATGCTGGCCTGTGACGTGCAGTAGAATCCGGCCGTGCACATTCCGGACACGTTGCCAAGACCAGGTCGATCACAGAACATTCCCGGCGTGCAAGGCAGGCACGCAGATACACTGACCTGTAGCGTCAACGGCTGGAATGATCCGGCAGAGCAGTTGACAGGCGCGGCAGACTGTTCAGGGCAGTAGGCACCCAGTGGACATGCAGCTCCTGTTGTCGAGTTACGAGGTGTTGCGGTCGACGATCCGCCAGAGCAGAAGAAGCCCTGAGCACAAGGGCCGCGGGGGACGCTCAATCCTGGCTGATCGCAATAGAATCCCGCTGAGCAAGACACACAATCACCGAGTGCTGATTGTCGTGTTCTGTTGTTGAAGTATCCAGCCGGGCATGGCTCAGCGTGGCTAGCACCCATGCTGCAGTAGTGACCAGATGGACATGGAGCACCAGTAGAATCAGACCCGGATGGGTTGGGAACGCTCGCATTCAGTCTACAGAAGTAACCAGCAGCACAGAATCCGTGTGGCAACTCACTGCCGGCGTCCTGACAGTACTGGCCGGGGGGACAAGGTACACATGCTTCTGCACCTTCGCTACCTGTCTCGTTGTTGTAGGTGCCCATCAGACATGGGTACTGCTGCTGATACGTTGTTCCTGGGGGACAGTAGTAGCCCGCGGGACATAGTAGAGGTGTGGTGATAGCTTGTGTTCTGTTTGGCAAGGAGTTGTGACTGCCCGGTTCACAGGCCATGCCCGCGGGGCACTGCAAGCATGTGGCTTGTGTGCCAAGTCGCTGGTATGTACCTGGGCGACACACAGCCGGTGATACACTGCCAACTGGACATGCATACCCTGGCAGACAGCCCTGGCTGGGCAGCTGACTCTCGGTGTCATTTCCGGGGCAATAGTAGCCAGCCGAGCACTGTCCCGACGTTTCATTGTTGCCAAACCCAGCGCAGTAGTGACCGGCAGTGCAGGGTTGACAGTCGCTTGTCATCTGGTTGCGGACACGAGGTGAGAATGTGCCTGGCGGACACGGCACTGGGGACTCGGCTCCGGAAACGCAGTAGTAGCCGGGTGGGCATTCACTGCCGTACTCCTGGTCCTGTGGGTTGTTCACTACAGCAGTGCCATTGCAGTAGTGGCCAGCCTGACACAGGCCTTCAGGACTGGATAATCCAGGAAGAGAGCAGTACTGACCTGGTGGACATGCTAGTGGTAGCTCTGAACCTGCCGGGCAGTAGTAGCCTGCCTGACACTGATCACCTTCCAACACACTTGGACACATGCACGATGACAGCAAGGTGCTACAGTTGGGCGACGGCGACAGTGAGAGCGATGCATTGGTAAGCGGTCGTGGCCTGGCAGTTGTAGCGCCACCGCGACAGTAGAAGCCAGCGTCACACAGGCCGGATGGCAAGGCTAAACCGGACGACTGGCAGTACTCACCAGGCGGGCAAGGCAAGCACTCTGCTTCACTCTCAGCTCCGGTTGCGTTGTTGAATGAGCCAGGCTTGCAAGGATTGGCAACGTCCGATGGAGTACTCTGTGGGCAGAAGTAGCCTTTCGGGCACACACTATTGACAAGAGATGAGGTGTTGCTGGGACAGAAATATCCAGCAGGACAAGGTGTACAGCTTGCTTGGCGACTGGAAGATGTGTAGGTTCCTGCAGCACATACTTCTGGCAGGGAATACCCTGATCCACAGAATGAACCAGCAGGACACGGGCCACTATTTTCAGTGCTATTAGCTGGCATGAACGACTCGGCGGAGGAGTAGCAGAAGTAGCCGGCTGCACAGAACCCTGACGGCTTGTCAAGGCCTTGCTCGCCACAGTAATGGCCAGGCAAACAGGGTGCACAGTCAGTCAGGGATTTAGAGCCAGTGGCGTTGTTGAATGTTCCGCTTGGGCAGGGCTGCGGCTCGGCAGAACCCTCAGGGCAATAGTGACCGGTGATGCACAGAGACGCATCCCCAGTTGAGTTGTCATCAGGCGTGGCAGAGTTGGAACCAGATCGACAGTAGTAGCCAGCAAGACATGGACCACTGGTGGTCGATGCGTGTGGAGATGGACAGTAGCGACCACCATCGCACTGTGTACACTGACCGCTTTCAAATATACCCGTGACAGCACTGTAGGTGCCAGGAGGGCATGCTTGCCAAACCGAGCCAGTTCCCTGGGGGCAATACCAACCAATGGGGCAGTCCAGCGGCGCACTACTGCCGTTGACGCAGTAGTACGCAGGCGGACAAGAGACACATTGTGATGCTTGAGTCTGATTGCTGTAAGTACCGTCCGGGCACGCGATAGGATTGGCCGTGCCTTGCGGACAGGCGTGGCCCACAGGACAAACTCCACCAGTGCTTGACTCGGCTGGTGTTGCGCTGATCGCAGATCGCCGGCAGAAGTAGCCCGCGTCGCAGAGTCCGGTGGGCTCGGTCAGTCCCAGGCCAGCGCACACGCTACCACCATCGCAGGGGAAACACTCCGATTGACTGCGCAGGCCAGTCACATTCGAGTAGGACCCAGCCGGGCATGGCTCACCTTGCTCTGACCCCAGCACACAGTACATAGCCACGGGGCACACGCCGCCCGTCGAGTTGTCCACTGGCATGGCGGACTCGGAGCGCGACACGCAGAAATAGCCGGCAGAGCACGCTCCGGTCACGGCTGAGAGGCCGGGCGTAGCGCAGTACGAGCCAGCAGAGCAAGCCTGACACTCCGCCTCGGATTCGAGTCCCGTGGACGGGTTGAATGTGCCAGCAGGACAGGGGTACTGGTTGGCAAAGCGAGTGCCGTTCGGACAATAGTGACCAGGCGGACATGCGGATGGCAAGCTGATTCCGCGTGCGCACTGCGTGGCATTGGACACGGTGACGTTTAGACTGCAGAAAAATCCTGCGGGGCAGTCCAAGCACGCTGGCTCGCCGACAATGCTCTGGTACGTTCCATCTTGACATGGCACAGGTTCCGGTGAGCCTCCGGGGCAATAGTGACCTGCTGGGCAAGTATAGCGTGCAGGGCTATCGGATACCTGACCCTCTGGGCAGTAATAACCTGGTTGACATTGCACTGTGGCGGCAGAGAGACCGCTGGTTGGGCAGCTCATACCCCGCTGACACAGCAAGCAGTCGCTCAGCATCGTGTTGCCCATACTCGGGGAATAGCGACCGGGCGGGCAGGGCACCTGTTCGGGTGAGGCAACTGGGCAGTAGTGTCCTGATGGGCATATGTTACCCGTCGTGTTGTCAGTGGGTGTTGGGTGCGAGGCACTGGATAGACAGTAGTAACCCGCACTGCATGCACCACTTACACTACTAAGACCTGTAGCATTGCAATAGTATCCCGACAAGCATGCCAGTGGTGCGGATGAGCCTTCAGGACAGAACTTGCCCACAGGACAGAGATCTCCGGTGCCCGAAAGTTGATTTCCACAGAGCATAGCAGCGGTGGGTGTAACTGAGCACGCGCCAACGCTGCAGAAGTAACCTGCCGAGCAGGCATGCGAGGGCTGCGACAGGCCTGCACCCACACACGCCATGCCCGGCGAACAGGCTTGGCAATCGTCCAGGCCCTGACGCTGAGTCTGATTGTTGAACGAACCTGACGGGCAGGGATACTGATACGCATGCTCCGTTCCATTCGGGCAGTAGTGGCCAGCGGGGCATGCCAAGCTAAACACAGTCGTGTTGGCCAGGCAATAGTAACCGGCCGGGCAGGTGATACATTCGGCCTGCTGGATCAGATCATTATACGTACCTGCAGGGCATCTCAGCGGCGTGCCAGTTCCCGTGGGGCAGTAATGACCGACCGGACATGGTCCACCCACGGCAGAGGCTGTCGGGCGCGGAGTTGGGGAAGCGGCCGTACAGTAGAACCCAGCATCGCACTGTGAGCTTGGCTGGGTGAGGTTAGTAGCATCGCAGCTGTAACCACTTGGACACGCCGTGCACTCACCCACATGTGTTAGATGTGTGCGGTTGGAGTATCGTCCGGCCGGGCAGGGAACCGGGACACTGGTGCCCAGTGGGCAATAGAACCCGGTGGGGCAAGGTCCGTAGCGACCCTGCGCATCGACGGTGGGCTGGGCAGATGGAGCACCTATCCCACAGAAGAATCCTGGGTCGCACTGTCCAGTGGTTTGCGTAGCATTGTACTGAGCACAATAATCACCGCCAGTGCACGGTTCACATTGAGATGCATTAGCAAGACCACTGCTTGTGCTGAATGTACCGGGAGGGCACTGCGACCAGTCGTACCCAGTTCCGGAGGGGCAGTAGAACCCCGGCGGGCAGTCGATGTACTCGCCAGGCACTGTCATGACACAGTACTGACCAGCCGGGCACACATCACAGGACACGGCATGAGAAGCGGTGGTCACACTGCCATCAGGACACACAACCGGTGTGCCACTACCCGTAGGACAGTGACTGCCGCGTGGACACCCGACCGTGCGTGCACCAGGGCTTCGCTGCGGGCAATAGTAACCGGCGGTGCACGGGCCAGAGACCTGGGATAACCCGGTTTCATTACAGAACCATCCGGCAGTGCATGGCACACACTGATGCTCCGCACCCAGACCACGGTTGGGATTGAACGTTGCAATCGGACATGCCAGCGGTGCAGAGCTATTCGATGGACAGTAATGACCGACCGTGCATTCATCACCGGTTACACCGTCCGTTGGGTTGGACACCGACGCTCCAGCAATGCAATAGTGTCCACTGGCACACGCCTCGGAGCGCACTGCAGCCGGTCCAGCACAATAGCCACCATGACGGCACAGGGTACAGTTCTCAGCGGACGACAGACCATCGGTAGCACCGTAGCGACCAGGTGGGCATGGCTGCGGCACTGCCGTCCCCACTGGGCAGAAATACCCCAGCGGGCAGAATCCAGTGGGAGAGCTTAGGTCTGTGACATTCGAACAATAATACCCAGCCGGACAGGGCAAGCATTCCACCTGCCCTAAGCTGCTCTGGTAAGTACCACTGCGACAGGTACTGGGTGCAGGTGATCCAGTGGGACAGAAGTGACCACGCGGACAGATGTACTCCGATGGCGTTGATACAGCCTGACCGCCTGGGCAATAGTAGCCCGCCGAGCAGAAACCAGTTGGTGCAGTGAGACTGACAGAGGCACAATACAAACCAGCTGTGCACTGCTGACACTGCGTGATGTTAGCCAGACCAGACTGGTTAGAGAACGTGCCTGGCTGGCATGGTGAAGGAACAGAGCTAGATGCCGGGCAGAACGCACCGGGTGGACACACATTGCCGGTGACACCATCCGTTGGAGTGGGTGAAGCGGCTGCGGATACACAATAGTAGCCTGGATGGCAGTCACCTTGACTGGAGCCTAGGCCTGCGTTGGCACAGTAGCGGCCTGCATCGCACGGTCTTGGCTCGCCCGAGCCGAACGGGCAGTAGTAGCCGACCGGGCACAATCCGCCGGACACGCCGCTCGTACAGTCACACTGTGCCAGCGTGGTGTTGCTGACTATGTCGGTCGGGCGCGGACTGGATGCGCCCAGTCGACAGAAGTAACCAGCCTGGCAGTAACCGCTGATGCTAGAACTGCCTGCACTGGCACAGTATTGCCCTGGTAAGCATTGCTGACAATCGGACAACGACTGACGACCGGCGTGTGGACTATAGGTGCCACGTGGACAAGGGTAATCTGTACTGGTCTGCGTGCCGTTGGGACAGTAGTGACCACTGGGGCAAACAGTTGTGTTGAAAGTCACTGAGCCACTCAGGCAGTAGTAGCCAGCCGGGCAGATCAAGCACTCGAACTGACCTTCGCTGGGGTTGTACGTGCCGGGATCACAGTTCAAGGGAACATGAGTCCCCGAGCCGCACTTCTTGCCTTTCGGACACGGGCCACCTGTCACGCCTAAGCCCGGTGTAGCAGTGTTGGACCCACGCAGGCAGTAGAATCCCGGATCACATGCACCGGTCGGTGACGTCAGGCCGGTTTCGTTGCAGAACGTGCCATCGGAGCACGCCGTGCACTCGCTGGCGGTGGTGAGATGTGTACGCGATGAGAAGGTGCCCAGGGGACACGGGTTAGCATAGCCATCAGCACTTCCTGCCGGACACCAGTACCCCGCAGGACACGGGCCACCGTCACCATTGAACGTGCTACCGGCCACACCTGGCGTAGCGGTATCCACACCTTTAGCACACCAGTAGCCGGCGCTGCAATCACGCGCTGTGGAGCTGTTCACGCCGGCACCCTGACAGTAGCGTCCGCCCTGGCAGGGAATGCACTCTTCCACGCTCTGCAGACCACTGGAGTTGCCAAAGCGTCCGCTGGGGCACAGGAATGGCGGTGAGCCAGTGGCATTGGGGCAGTAGCTGCCTTGTGGGCACACCTAACAGCAGCAAAAACAACACATAAAGCAATCGTTTTGCAGTTCAAATTCTACAACTCACATCAGAGAATATTGCAACAAAGAAAGTACCAAGCTGTCCCATCGTCCCGCTCCAAGCGGGCTCATCCCGCATGGTACTAGAGCACTAGCTTGGTGAAGATGTATCATTATGAGGCAGATAATTCCTTTTGAAGCCATTATGTATGGGTGTCATGCTTCGGCATGGTGCTGAATCTGGGCTGCTGCCTCGGGTAGAGTGAAACTCACAGAGACATATTGCGGGTGATGGTAGAGAAGAACGCAACCACTTCTCACGCGTGACTCACCAGAGGAAGACCTTTTCCACTGCAGTAGCGGCCGGGTGGGCAAAAGTCACACACGACTCCGTGCGTTGCATTGTAGAACATGCCATTGGGACAGGCGATAGGGAACGCACTACCACTGGGGCAGTAGTGGAACTTGGGACAGAAATTGCCCGTGATGCCGTCCACGGGAGTGATTGTGCTGGCACCGTTCACACAGTAATATCCTTCCGAGCAATTCTCATTAGGAATGGTGAGACCAGGTCTGTACAGAACACGATAGTTGTCAGGAAAGGGAACAGAAGAGGAGAAGTCAGCAATTCATATTTTATTGCATATCTATCACTCCATCTCCTATAGCCATGCACACAGAATGCAACTCCAGAAGTCAACGGTGTGTTCTCCTACTGTCTGCTGCCGTTTACAGTCCTGTTAACTGTTTTACTACTGTTAAAGTCTGTAACTTCCACATGTCAGTGAAAATTGCTCTGTACTTGGCTTCCCATCAATACTGCGCACATGTGAAGGGACCGGGACATTTTCTGTGTACATGTGAGTATTGGGCCTACATACACTGTCCTTCCCACTACCAACATTGAAGACTTCTAGAATCCTCCTATACCATGCAGAGTTTAGCATGCCAGTAACCGTGCAGACAGGAATCAAAACAGAATACTGTCAACACATACATCATGTAGATACAACACGCAGTATTGCGATGCAGCACCCCAAAAGTGATGGGAACACGACATTACTTCATAGCACCCCGCTAAGCGAGTGCTGATTCGCAATCTTACTCTGTGCACGCGAAGCCACCTCGACAGTTCGTGCAGTTCTCCGCCATTGCCAGACCAACGGCCTCCGTGTACGTTCCCGACGGGCACTTGGCCGGAACGGCTGTTCCCTGCGGACAGTAGTGCCCTGTAGGGCATGCACCACCGTACCGGGCTTGAGCAGCAATACTCTGCATGCAGATGTAGCAAGCATATCACAATGACATGTCGACCCATCACTGAATGAACAGTGGTAATAGAATGAAACTCGAGAAAAGAACAAGCTTCAGACTCCTCACAATCAACATCCTCAAAGCCCTTCCACTAGCACTCTCATCACCTTCTCATCAGGTGGAATACAGGCAAAACGTGTATCATGCGCATAGAGGACAACGCAATTTCTCTGAATTCCTCACAACTCCCAGTAGTTACCCAGATCACTTCTACAGACAAGCAAACAGTTAGTGCAAAGAATAGGCAATGCATCCACTAATGCACATCAGCCACTACCACACTGTACAGGTTGGTATTGTGGGAAATCCAACCCAACTTGTCATGCTCCTCAAGAAAATCCGGACATCACTATGCAATGAATACTAACATTATTGGGTGCTGGTTCAACAGCACCACCAGTACAGTAGAAGCCAGCATTGCATGGTCCGGTTGGCGCTATCAAGCCCTCCGTCCGACAATAGGTGCCCTGAGTGCACGGTTCGCACGCCGATGAGTTAGCTTGGTTAGCAGATGGGTTGAAGGTTCCCTGGACATGGAACAGTGTGCAAACGGGTGTTACTGTCAGGGACAACTGAAACATACTGTAGGATCATATTTAGGCCTACAAGTAGTTCAGGGGCGTCGGAAGGTTATTTAGTGTGGTAAGGTCAGCCATCTGAAGTACAATTCACTCGTGTGGGAGGGATGGCTGAGCCGAAATATTTGGGAAATTAGAGCCCAAATCAATGCATTTTATTGATTCACAGGGTACTTGGGGCAAATAGTGGTACGGTCAATACCGTAGTGACCATACCGTGTCCGACGCCCCTGTAGTTGTATTGGAGTATGGTATCCTTTTCATATCACTTGCATGTTCTTTGTGTGCACTGCAATGCTGCCTGTTGCTCTGTACATGTACTTCACCATCTCTGTACTAGTCAGTCCGTAGTCTAGATAACCATTATGCCATTCCTCTACCAGTGCATGTGTTACGCGTCAGTGCTTTTAGGCTACTTTCTACTGTATACTGATTCTACTGGGTATATGGCGTAGTATGTTCTACTACCCTGCTGTGCCATGTCTCGTTACTACCACATTTACTCCAACCGGGAAGGGCTCGGTGGCTCAAGACGTCACCGTGTGCTGTTGGTAGTGTGGCGTGCTCTCCCTGACACGAGGGAACACCACACATACTGTAGCTACTGGCATCCCCTAGTACTGTCTCTGAAAGTTCAACAAACCCAAGCAATGCATTGAAACTAGATTCAAGACTAGTAATACTAACAGCATCCACCAACAGTAAGCACATCATTCAGATGCAAACAATACTAAGGTCACATGTTTCACATCGGACTGGAATTCTTTGAAGAGCCACCAAAAGTTCAATCAGTCTCACAAGAGACTGCATGTCTAGCTGCGGCACTTCATGCACAACAGCGCAAACCATGCTGCAGTTAACATGGATCACTTACAGCAGGGCACAGCGATGGCAATGATGACCCCACGGGACAGTAGCCGCCCGTAGGACACACCAGACCTTCCACCATTGCTTGAACAGGACAGTAACGGCCAGCGTCACACACGATGCACAATGATTGTTCTTTGGCCTTGAAAGGTACAGCGCACAGCCAAAGAAAACATACATGTAGCAAGACAGAGTGGGGATGTTTTTTTTTTTTTTACGAACGGCTGGTATTTGGCATGATCGCTGAAGAACTTCTATAAACGATTCTTACCAACTACACAAAGATAAACACTAGTGGAGGGACCCATGCAATTGTGGGGAAAGTAGAAATGGTCAAATGAAGAACTCTGCTGCTGTGTCATGGAGAATGTCTACCACATGGGGAGTACACCAGTGCTCCACATGTCTTCAGCAGTCACCGCATGGTTCCGTATTGCCAGGTGCATGGCTGGTCAAGTTCCCAAACGTCTTACGGATTGGTAGTGTCCAATGGGACACGGCGATGGCGTAGCGGCACCTTCCTTGGTGAAGTACCCAGCTGGTACAGACACACTGTACGGAGTCTGGGACCCTGTTGGGCAATAGAAGCCCGGTGCACACGGGCCGCTGGGTGTTGGGTTGTTGTCACCCTGGCAGTAGAAACTGGACATCACAAAAACAGAAGCCGCAGCAGCAGCAGCAGCAGCAGCAAGAGACAAGTTTGAGAAGCGGCCACATTGCGTCAATGGCTTACTTAAGCAGCAGCAAACCCAGGTGCACGACAAGCAAAATCCAAGATCATGCACAGCTACCAAACAGGCTCCACATCAAGACACCACGCTAGCCAGGGAAGTGTGTGAGTGTGTGAGTGTGTGAGCGTGTGCTCTTACCCGCCTGGACATGGTGTACAGTCCTCCGGTGACTTGTTGCCAGTACTGTTACCGTATGTTCCGTTGTTACAGTTACTGGCAACAGCCACACCAGCAGGACAATATCCACCTCGTGGGCACACACCACCAGTCGGACTGCCATCCGGAGGAGCCTGAACACAGACACAGGAGAAGGCAGTAGCAGCGGCGGTGGCAATGACAACGGCAGTGGCAACAGCAGAGCAGGAACAGTAGAGCAGCAACAGGAAGAGGTCAACCGATCAGCAGCAGCAACTCAGTACATAGGTCTATTAGAGTGTGTAGATATCTACCCATGCGTTCTTCGCCTCTGTACGCCGGTGTGAATTTCGCTCCTAGAACTAGAATGCAAGGGTAAAGTAATCAAAGAATATCAGGAGTCTATCTTAAACCCTTCTTCGACATGGCTTGTATTCAAAATCGTTCATGATTTAGTCTAGAAGTGTGCGACACCACGCAAAGTCCTTAAAGCACAGTGGAGCCGAACAAATGGGATGCAAAGCATGCCTGCGCCAAGAACGCTATCAAAAGTTTGTTGTATGCTCCAAGGAGCCGTGGCACGCAGCCTAGACATGGATGATGCTATGACATACACACACTTTGCTTTCATCAGGTTAGAGTGGCTATGCATTGTAGCTCGCTTGTGCAAGAATGAAGGAATGAACAAGAAATTCTGCACTGCCATGATGAGGAGGATAAGTGATTGACGAGGAACTAATTGCTGCCGCTACTGTTGCTTCAGGCACTACTAATAGCAGCAGTAGCTGCCATACTCAGGGCACACATCCATGAGCTGTACTGAGCATGATTCTCCTCCGTCTACTTCCTAATCGTTTCGTGGCCTTTCATGCGGAACTTACCGGTCAGTTATATAAACAACTGAATGCGTCCTGCACTCCAATGGCACGCAGGGGTGTGGTGCGCAGAACACAACTGATAAAATAACATTACCTGGACCAGTACACAGCAAGCAATGACTTACAGAAGTGAAGGCTCGTTCACGGCAATAGAAGCCAGGATCACAGTCACCGCTTGGTTCGGGCAGACCCAGGCCATCACAATACTTGCCACCAGGACAAGGCACACACTCGGTGGAGCGACGGAGAAGCGTGCTGTTACCATACGTGCCCAGGGGGCAAGGCTGTGGTGCACGGGATGAAGTCCGACAGAAGAATCCCTGCCACACACACAACGTAGGAAACAATCAGAAAGAAAGAGTTGAAGTTTAGTATTTCTTCTTCACACCGAGAGAGCTCATTTTACAAGTATAACATGTATTTTAGGGCTGTAATGAATACTCAATTTTTCGAACTTACTGGATCTAACAGAGCTACAAGAATACCCGAAGAGGTGAATAACATACACAATGCTAGACCTACCCTATGTACATGTGTAGTGCATGAACGTGTTAGGACAAACTCAGATCATAGTGGCAACAACGATACAGTTTAGCGCCACTTAGAGGGAAAATCCACCCGAGTTCGTTACATACTTTGATACAGAAATACGAGTAATTGCAGTGGATAGTAAAATGCCATTTCTGCTATATCATCCCTACCCTCGGACAGACAATGGGGTCTCCAAGACCGGGCTGGTTGCAGTAAAATCCAGATGGGCAGACCGAGCACGACTGGTCGCTTTCTGCTGCCGACGCATTGAGAAAGAAGCCAGTAAGGCAAGGGAACTGCGTGGCACTCCGTGTTCCGTTCGGGCAGTAGTGGCCCGGTGCACATGGTCCACTCTGCAGCAAACAAAAAGAAAGAAAGAAAGAAAGAGAAAGGTATTTGCATACGCCCTGACATGATCAGGATCATTCATTGCTGCATCATTACTGTATATGTTGGGTCCAATACTACACCGCTCATCACCAAAGTCTACACAGAAAAAAGTTGCCAAGGCATTATGAATCAAATGTGTTTTATATGACAATGGAGACGTCATTGGTGCAAGCAAGCCATTCATTTTACATGCATGTTTGTATGTGTATATGCATTGCAATGCAGCTTACTGGCTCTGTTCTGCCGACCGGGCTGCAATATGAACCGGCGGGGCAGGGCTGACACTCGTTGAGGGCCTTCAGCCCAGTCAGAGGGCTGAAAGTCCCCTCGAGGCAGGGACGTGGATTCGGGTCCAGATCCCCGGGCAGGCAGTAGTGACCGGCCACACAGGCATCGGAGAGCAGGTCCGGCGGATGCTGGCGTCCGGCAAGACACGTGGTACCAGCCGCACAGATCATATCACGGTGCATAGCTGTACGGTGTGTTGTTCTGCTTGAGCAGTAGTAGCCGGGTGAACAGGTTGTGCAGGCGTAGGCACGATCGTCCTGACACACAAGACAAACAACAGAAAAAGTATAATCTCAACAATGTTGCCACACCACACAAAGCACACTGGTTGAAGTTTGGTGTTAAGTAGAACAGTGCTAACTAGTAATGTACACAGCAAAACTGAAATGAGATTTTCATCAAACCCATGCTCAATCTCATGACCATTCCCAAGCAATTAACGGTAGGGTAGGCCAAATGAACGATGGAGGATCCCGGCAGCATTTCACATCAGCTTGATTGAGGCTAGAAGCAGTTGTGCTCTCATACAAAGGTTTCAATAGGCGACTGAGAGCAATGGGAATGTCCTTTGAAGATATCTGGTCGAGAATTGTTATTGGCATTTTTCGCGTGTAATTTTTACTCGTTCCTCTCTCAACCATGCCTCTTCTGTTGGTAGCATTGCACAAGTCTTAGATAAAACTACAATTTGCAAGGTGGTGCAACTAACCTTACCAAATACAGGCACAGGAATGTTACACTAAGAGAAGGTCTGAGAAAGAAAACTGTATCACCCAGCAGCATACCGAATAGGAACCCAGTCCGCATGGTAGAGGCTCGGTGGTTGCTGGCGTTGGGCAGTAACTGCCGCCAGGGCATACCAGACATGTTGATATGTTCTGTAGCACAGGGGAGACAATGGATGGAGGCACAGGGAAGGGACAATGGTCACATAGACAACATTGGCGGCATAACAACACATCTGCACAACCAGTTACCACACATACGGCAATGCATGCTGCAAGGAATGCTGAACAATCAAACCAGTCCAAATCTTGATTCGAAGTACCAAGCAACACTACCAAAATGACCTTCTCTCCTATTCATTAGTTGAGGGTGTAGAAAAGGGACACATTCTTTCTCATAATTTTTATTTGCAAAAATCACCAATCAGCTCACCACAGCTCCCTCAGAGTTGCTGTATGTTGCACGAGGACAGGCAGTTGGCACTGCAGAACCAGCAAGACAGTAGCTACCGGGTGTGCAGAGAACACAGTCCTGGAAACGCTGATTGCCCGTAGCATTGTAGTAAGTCCCTGCTGCACACGGGTGATCAGTGCTGTAGCGAGTGCCTGAGAAAGAAACACCACGTCCAAAGAAACACACACAAGCACAAACAAACACACCACACACGCATAATGCACATGTGTGATTGTGCACACACACACACACACACACACACACACACACACACACACACACACACACACACACACATAATTATATGCACAGTGTGACACACACACACACGACAACAGAACTCGCCGGGATACACAGACAGAGTCGGATACATGGATACAAACAAGCAGATACCCAGTAAGCACACCAGCAACATGAATGCACGGAATCAAGCCCACTTGGCCACACACGCACGAACGCACACAACACAGGGCTGATCAGGGGAACTAGGGCAATCGGCACATCTTACCTTCTGGGCAGAAGTGGCCTTTCGGGCAGACATCGGACGGGGCAGCCTGACCCCCAATACAGAAGTAGCCCTTGGGGCACACTGTGCAGTTTTCCTGGCTCTCTAGATTCGTCAGGTTTGTGTAGGAACCGGCAGCACAAGGAAATTGCTCAGCACGTCCCGTGCCAGGAGGGCAATAGTGTCCAACAGCGCAGGGCACCGGTGGTCGATTCTTCCCGCCCGTACCAGCCGGACAAGCAATACCTGAACAGGGGAAGACACATGATCAGCAATATCAAAATACAAATTTCCATCCACCAACAACTCACAACTGAAGATGAACTGACTTTTGCATCTTTGTCACTTTACAACCGGCAATTGAACCACTTTGCATCCATGTCACGTTTCTAGTACTCAAGCCCATTCGATTCAGAGAAGGATTCACATGCCCATGAAGCATAATTTGCGTGCGTACTTGGGCGTCATATCAATTAGACACACAATTTGGGGCCGTCCGTAATTATCGATCTTTTCACGAAGAGAAAACTATCGTTTATGGGTGGGTGGGTTGAGGAGAGTTTCGTTGTGAAAATGATTGATAGCTGAAACATCAATCCATTCTAGCTGTCAAGTCAATTTTTTTAAAGAGTAAAAAGAACGAACAAGCACTGACCAGCTGGGCATACGTCACACTGAGACGCAGCTGTCAAGTTGTTGAAGTTGGTGTATGTCCCAGCAAGGCACTTGTAGCGGGGATCGTTGCTGCTCGAAGAGCCGTTGGGACAGAAATACCCGGCCTCGCAGTGCACGGTGGGCTCAGTGGACCCTGGCTTGGGACATGCATAGCCCGCACGGCATGGCAAACAGGAGTCCAAGCTGCTCTGCGCTCTGTTTGGATTGAAGGTTCCTGGGGGCAAAAGAAACAAACACAGGAACAAACAAACACGCACAAATTGCCACAATACAACCTGATAACTTGTCAAAACTCAAAAGAAATTGGTCTACATGTATTCCAACATTCCCTTCATAACGAGTTACAATAAAACAAGCATCTTGAGGAAACTAGAAAGCCGGATAACAAACACAAGTGACAACGTACACATACTAACTGGATTTTCTTGTGAAAGACATTATAAAATACTACAACAAAAAGCAATACAAAATTCAATTCATACAGTCGTGTCTAGTGTTTTCATGGTAGTGTTAGGTACCTCTTCCCGTACGTTCTACAACCTTATCCAAGCTGGCCTGCATGCACTCTCGTACTCACCTTTTTTGTCTCCTTTTGTTCCATTGGCCTGGGTAGCTACTTGCGCGCCCATAATCGCCATAGCTACCCAGGCCCTTTATCTTGCCGTTCACACTAGATCTCTCTTGTCTCTCTCTTTCACAATGTCGTCGTTTCGTTCGTCTTTGTCTCCCCAATAAATGTTGTTCGACCTAACCTGTTCCCGTTGTCCGTTGTAATGTCTGGAGAATATGTCGTCGTCCTTTTCGTACTCAACAGTAGTATCAATGTCAATATTGACACCAAGCCTCAGCTAGACAAAATGCAGGGTCACATGCATTTGCCCACTTTACATTTACATAACCAGTCACAAGGCACTTTCAAAATCTTTACCAAAGACACACACAAGGGTGTGAAGATCAGATGACCAGCTTACCTGCCGGGCAGGGCCGCGGGTAGTCAGTCCCACTCGCACAGTAGTGACCGGCAGGGCAGAGCTTGCACTCGTCGGCCGACACGCTGCCAAGCTCTGCTGTGAAGTAGCCAGCAGAACAGGCGTACTGCAGCGCACGACTGGTGTTGAAAGGACAGTGGTGCCCGCGTGGACACAGTATGCCACCTGTATCATCACCCTGCATTGGGGTATGCACAAGAAGGGTCCATGGTCAAAGTTGAGCACCCTGTAAGGAGACCTTAGGGGCTGTTGGGAATGCCCAAGTAAAATAATAAAATACAATACCAAAAAATGTGTGTGAGAAGGCTACATGAATGAGCTGAACGTTTCTGTACAAAAAACATGAGGTCATGGGTCGGAGTAGGATGGATGTTGGAAACAATTGTAATAGACTCCTGATTACAGCTTACTCTACATCACCCTTAACCTAATAAAGCCATAAGCAAGCTGCCTAATAAGCCAAATACATGTGGTCAGACAGCTTGAATTACTTCTCCTTTCCTGCTCTCTTTGGTCCGTACCTAAAACATTCTGATTCTGCTACATCTTTGTCCAAAGGTCTCTAGGCTCTCTTACTAACACACAGTGGGGAAAAGTGGAATAAGTTATTTACTGTAACTCCTGAGTTTCACGTCAAAGGGAAATCATCAGACAACAGTAATAACTGGACACAGATAGACAACTGGAGTATATGCAATCATGTACTCTCCTTCGCAATCCCATCCATCTCTCCCTTGGGTATATCAAGTGCTTCCTTACCTGAAGACAGTAGCGACCCGGTGGACAGTAGCGACACTGTGCTAGCTCGTGATTTCCCACGTCCCGAGAGTATGTACCCGCAGGGCAGGGGACTTCAGACCCGGGGCCTGTACCGGCAGGGCAGTAGAACCCGGCCCGGCAGCGGTGCACTGATCTGGGATAGGCAGCCAAGCCTTCGGGACAAGAGAACGTCGGTGGACAGATCTCACAGGCCGACTCATTGTAACCACCTTTATCCGAAAATAAGCAACACAACAAACACACAGACACTGAACTGACTTACAAAGTCACATTGCGGGGAGAAAACCCACACCAGGCGTGGAAAGTCTGCTGAATGACCAAACCAAAACCCAAAGGCAAGTCACAGGGCAGACAGCAGTGGACCATTAGACTAACAAACCAAAAAGGAATACGTCCTGACCTCGCACATTGCCATATGTTCCAGCTGGGCACGGCTGCTGAACAACAACGGACGACGTCGTGATGGTGAACCGTCCACTGTTGGTGCAGTAGTAGCCAATTGGACAGGCAAAGGTTGAATCATTGTTGGTCGTTGCACCTTGTGGGCAGTTAATTCCATCCGTACAGCGAGTACACTCGGTACCATTGTTCCCGACCCGACTAAATGTACCTGGAATGTGAAAACAAGAATAACCAGCCACCGTATGAACTATGAACACTGTCTGTGCCATCAGGGCATCAGCAACTTTCACTTTGTTTCTTAACCTATTGCAGATGTTGACCAGTTATCAACTAACCCGCCCATCAATCCACAAGGGGCAAGGTCCTCAACATGTCGACAATAGCTTAGCAAACCTGAGTGTCAGGTATTCCCCCCGCATTGGTTAAGTGCTTGAAGGGTATTTTGTAACAGCCTACGGTCTGCAATTCAAGCTACATGTACATTGTGGGAATTGCCATCAACATTGGCTGAAGGGAGGGGGGGGGGGAGCAAACTCAACATTTGTGTCACCACTCCCAAAGTGCTCCCTACCTTGCAAAGCAAAGTGGATTGGTAAAGGTGCTTATTCGTACCCAACAAGATCACACAATACTAACAGACATCAGCACAAAAAGTTCACCAACAGCAAAACTCCGGACAATGCTTGTCTTCGTCCAGTAGACAACGGGAACTCATCAGAGGGGAATCAGCCTTGGCAGCAGCAATTTGCTATCTGTGTTGCCGGTAAACTTTTGTATATATATATATTTCTCCAAACGACGCATGGTCTTGCAAACTAACTGACTCATGAATGGGTGCATACTAAGTGAAGATAGCAATGGTGGAATCAAACTGGCCCCGTCCTCCTCACCTTGAGGGCATAGCCTGGGATCACTGGGCAGGACATCGCCATCATCGGACACCTGCCGACAGTAATGACCAGCCGGGCACGGCTTGCATGTCACCTGGAATAGTGCGGAGTAATAACCCTGACCGCACTCCACTGGTGCTTCACCGGGGTTCTCGCACGATGAGCCCAACGGACATGCCAGGCATTCCTACACCGCCACATGGCACATAGCAAATCAAGTATGAACAACAATGTATCAGTGAGTACGAGCACTCCACAGCAGCAGCAGCAGCATCACAAATGACTAGGACCTACGAACGATTGGAATGGAAGGAACATCAAATCCTGGTCTGCTCCCTAGAAAAATGCTTATCAATTAACGAGGCCACAGTCACAGAATATGTTCTATACCTGGCCCAAGAAAGACCAGACACTTGTTGCACAGGCAACTGAATGGTTGCAGCTGCTTGCAGACAAGGTAGCAAACTAGGTACATGTCTATATAGGTTCTTATGACGGATTGCAGACTGCATGTACTTGCTGGTCGCCGCTTACTGTTTGATTGCCAAGAGAATAGTTTCCAAGCGGACAGCCAGCCACCACACTACCATCCGTGAGAGGACAGCGGTGTGCAGGTGGACAGACGGTGCAGGTAGTTTGCTTGCCGGGCGAGTACGAACCAGGACGGCAGCGGTCGGCTTCGGTTGGTGCGGCCTTCACCGACGGACAGGCGAACGCTGGCGGACAGGGTGTGCAAGCCTATACACAGAAGAGCACATCTCCTGTTGCTCAGACTGTTGCATAGATAATGAAAAGTATTCAGTGCTTCACAGCTCCACCAAAAGAATACCACAATATTAAAAGGTGATGAAATGTGCAACCATCAAGTTTGAAACACATATTTGTACGCACGAACAGTCAAACATGCATCTCTATTCATTTGAGCCACGCCACAACAAAAGGGGACTTATGACACGATAGTCAAAACTCAGCAAAACACGAAAACAAAAGTGGAGGACGTGTTCCCATACGGTTAAATTGGCACTGTTGGAGAGGAATCGAGAACTGCCATCTTAACCAAATCAGTTTACAGTCTCTCACAGGCAGAACTAGGCAGCAGCTGAGTTTCCCAGCTTCGTTGGATTCAATTCTAGGGAGAAAAACCTTTTTTGGCATCCGGGTTTCGCATTCACCACTGTAGAATCAATCATACCAACATCAACATGGTGAGTACTGAGTACTGTGCACTCCAGTTTTGCTGAATGTGTACCGTACCCTTTCCTTACGATGCAGTGTACCGTACCCTTTCCTTACGATGCAGTGTACCGTACCCTTTCCTTACGATACAGCTCACTTGCGTTCATGTACATGCATACCGATCGGCTTAGACTCACAACAGGCAACAGACTCACAACACACAACAGACTCTCCGTACTCACCGTTTGAAGCCCGATCGAGTATGTTCCATTAGCGCAGGACAAGACTACTTCAGCGTCAGTGCGAGGGCAGTAATGGCCAGGTTCACACGGAATGCACATGCTGGTATTGCTGTAGGTTCCCTGCACAACGATCAGTTAGAAGAGCTATTTCAAACACCAAACACCCTACCAATGCTATCCTTCATGTCCTTACAAATGCACTACTGGGACCGGAACACATAGAAAGAAGTTTTGCAGTTTAGTTTGGTATGCTTAGCAGGCTATGAGACTGGCTGCAGTGTTTTCTCGGTTGAGCATTGTAGGTGCACAAATACATGCACATGCGGTCAAAGTGGATCAGTACATTTAACCACTGAGCGGTTTTCAGACAGCATGCCGGTGGACTCGTACCACTATCAGAAACAAACATGAGCACAGAAATAAGCACTCACTGCTGGACAAGGGAAGTTCCTTTCTCCTTTGGTGTCCGGACACTCCCAACCTGCTGGACACAGTTGACACTGAGCCGCAGATCCAAGTGAGAAGTAGCCACCTGCACACGGCCCGGTGGCGTTTGTTCTAGTGCTGGGGCACTCAAACCCAGGTGGACAGTGTGTACACGACGTCTGGCCACCAAGAGAGTATGTCCCTGAGTCGACAGTGATTGATAGTACAGAGAATAAGACATCAGGGTAAAGGCAATTTTTGTAGGACTATCAGAGCATCTGCGATTACCAGAACATATGTGATGTGCTGCATATTATGCAATCCTCAACACAAAGCATGACACGAATGAATGTGTTCCAGCCTTCTTGCATAACCCCACTCACAGTGAACCAAGTGTCACTACTAGACTGGATGTAAAACAACTGATCAAGGTTGAGCTTCTACAGCGAAGACAAATCTGAAGAAAACGACTACAGCGAGCTGGTTGGGATCTGAAAACACTATCGCAAACATAGACAGCGCATGGCCATTGCAGAGCTGGTCATCATTGCAAGCGCTAGCACTCAGCCGCAGTGGTTACCTGACGCGCATGCGAAAACCAGACCAGGGTCAGCGGGTGACGGGCAGGCATATCCCGGATCACATCTTGTGCAGTTCCTACTGCCAGTGTAGCTCACCTCACCAGGCACGCACTTGATGGGAAGAGACTAGAAACAACACAAGCAATGATAACGTGTCTTACAGTGTGCGTGTACACCAACATTGCCTTTCATCCTAAAGACAGCAATCAAGAAAAGGACAGTTAATATTTCAAGTGTACTGCTGCTCAATGAAATTCGATCGCGTGCATCAAGTTGGCATCCTGCACCAGTTCGCATCCCAGTGTTAGGCCCCGGTCACACCGAGACAAGCCACTTTGGGCTTGTTATCGCTGGCGCTCAGCTGGCTTGCGTGATCCCTGTGACGCGGTCACACCAGACCTTGAGTGCAAAGCTTGAGTGGCTTGTTTTTCTTACCCACCAAATTTTGAATATCTCGAAACACACCAATGTTTGCAAGAAACTGGAGAGCAGAACGTTCGCGATCTAAAACTGTACTTGTTCTAGTATTCAGTTTTGATGAAGAAGCAAAGGAAGCCCGGATTCTGAATTGCGAAGTCGTGCTCTTTTTATTTGTTCGGTGTGCATGGACGCGATGGTTCGGGTGGTGTTTCCTGATGTCGAGCTTTCTGCCCCGCCGGTTGCCGTTATTGAACTCAGTTGCAATCCACTCTCTTCTTCGTACCCGGCTTTCTTCATGAATTCGGTCGTGAGTGTGGTGCCTTGTCTTGGCCTCAAACCACAGCTCCAACAATCTACGCAGCAGTCTAGAGGCACAGCGGCAGAAATCCATGGTCATCGGACAAAATCCAAATCAAACTGAATACAGTGTAGTTGGGGTAGACAGACTCACGGTCAAAACCAAAGGCACAGGGATAGCACGGTTCCACGGACACAAGAAAGAACATCAATATCAGTTCATCATGTCAACTAGCTACATGGTGTGCTCCGGAGCTCCAAGCGCACTCAAATTATTTTTTGAATTTTGGCTTTCAGCCGCTTGTACAAGCTGTGGCTGAAACAAGCCGGAAAAAACGGCTGAGAGTCAGCCACGGCTGAAAGTCGCTTGTAGGACATGTTTCAGCCATTTCCATGGTAATAGTGACGTAAACAAGCGCTTGTTTCGGCTGAACGGCTGAATCGAGCTCGGTGTGACCGCGGCCTAAGCAGGCCTAGGGCTGCACAGCACCCGGCGTGGCATTGACCAGCTTGATCGGAATTCATCGCACGGCACTGTACCATGTCAGTCTCTACCTATCCCATACAGTGCTGAAACGGCAAAACTGATGATCTTACCGCATTGCTTTCACAGCGGCTCCCGGCCGGGCAGGGCAGGCATGATGTATAGAGACCTAGACTATAGGTTCCAGCTTGGCATTCCACTGGTGCAAGGCTGAAACGAAACATAAGACAATTCAAAGATCAGACAACGGGTCAAATGCAATACTGCAGGGCAAGTTGAAACTAGAAAGTGCTGGCTTTCGCTTTGTTCTTATCTGCCATCTCATATCAAGGCTTGCACTGCTATCAATGAGTTAAGCAACCAGCTCTCCCTCATAGTCACAGACAGCAGGTGAGCTAGTACCAAGGGCTTCAAGTGCAATTTCTTTTCGTTACTCTTTATATTATTTCTTTCTGTCATAGCGTACATTGTATGCTCCAATAAATACCTTGTGGATGGACATGAAAATCCAGGCAAGCAGTCCGAGCATTCAGTGGCCAGCTGCTTGCCATGGGTGTGCTGTCCGGCCGAGCACTCCACTGGGCGCATGTTAGCTAGTGGACAGGCGCTGCCCGCGGGACATGGCTGACAGCCGAGTGACGAGGCCAACAGGGAATAGTAACCGGCAGTGCAGTTCAGTGGCGGCGTTGTTTGATCAGCACAGCTTGCTCCAGCCGGGCATGGCCGACAGAGCGGATCACCCTAGGCAAAAAGAGCGTGTGGAACATTCTCTTGAAAAGTGAAAGAAGAAAAACTAGGATGGCCTCCACTTCTCCCTGCTGACGTAACACGAAAACATGCATTTACTACTGAATCTGGCAACAGCAATACTTATTTTCGTTGACTACTTCGAAGTACCTGCCCCCTTCCTCCGTTTCAACTCCCTCAAACATCTCAATACTTTGAAGCATGTTTTAACATTATACTCTAATTTCAGAAATTTTCGGTGCTCAATATTTTCGGTATGAGGGCAACAGGCTAGGTTAGGTGAACAGACATTTTCGGTACAGAGAAGCAGTTCCCTATTGGATTATGTGCGTTAGTGTTTGTTCGGTGTATTGAAATTTTAGGTATGAAACAGACGCACGGAAAGTACTGAAAATAAAAGTACACCGAAAATTTGTGAAATTACAGTAGTCAACAAAAACATTGACAGCAGCAAGCAAAGCACGTACACAGGAACAAGAGCTGCATCATTGGCCGAAGAAATCCAGACTTGTAAACTATAACAGCACCGTACGTCCTGCAGCCTAGCCCATGTTTGCCATGATAGCATGAAAGCTGTGGCACACTACCCGAGGCCAGTTCCTCATTTCACTGACCGGTGCTGCATTTGCCTCAAAACAGTCTTTATCGTGCGCACGGGTGGGTGCATGGGTGGGTGGATGCGTGTGTGTCTGTGTTTGTATGTATGTGTGTGCGTGTGTGCGTGCGTGTGTGTGTGTGCGTGTGTGTATGTGTGCACAAGTGTGTGAGCTGATATCCTTCAGGTCGTACCTGTAGACTGTAAAAGGCGACAGGACACGGCGATGGTGCTCGCGTCGGACTGAGACAGGACATGCCGCCAGGGCATTCCAAGCACTGGAGGTTAGAAAGCACACAACGCAATGAAACAGTTACTTTATCAACATCCCCGTATGGAACTATTGATATTCCCTCCCCTATTATACATACAGTCACAGTAGGACACACACACACGCACACGCACACACACGCACACACACGCACACACACACACACACGCACACGCACACGCACGCACGCACACACACACACACACACACACACACACACACACACACACAGCACACACGCATCGGCACGCCAACTTGTAGAATCACTAAAAAACAAGATCCAGCACGGATCTATGCCATGCACAATGACCTTGCACCAATAGATACCTTCAAACTGGCTTCCAGTGCATACTGGCCCCGACGACAAGACTGAGGTACAGACGACGGCGTTTGGCAATAGTGGCCAGCCGGGCATGCTCTGCAAACGGTGGTGTAACCACCCAGGCTATACGTCCCATTCGGACACGCTTGCCGTTCGGTGGCGTTCGGACACACATAACCAGGTGGACAAGGCAAGCAGGAGGATGAGTTGGCTTCACTGTACGTTCCTGCGTGTGGCAAACACATCACCAGTACAGCAATGTTAAAGGGGAAGTATACCCTAAAATCAAATTTTCACCAGTTGTAGTCTTCGCGTTGCTGAGTCGAATGGTCTTGGTCCGAGGAAGCTGAGACGCTCCCTTCCTACTTGAATCCCAATCGAACTCGCGCACTTCCACCGAAACTGGGTGACTGCGCCCTACTAGATGGGGATTTGTATGCAAAATGTCACTAAAAGCGCCATTTCGTTCTTATAAAAGCACGGATGACCGCGATTGGCCCATATGTTGTAGTCTTTTGGACGCTGAGTCGACTGGTTTTGGTCCGAAAAGGCTGCGATGCAGCGTTCCTCCTTTATTCCCAATCGAACATGGTTGAAGAAGCGGTCACGTGCTCCTGCGTACACCAGTCACCTGGTCACCGTGCCTGCAGGGTACAACTTACTAGCCTGTTTGACCTTTTTTGGGTGCAGTCCTGTCACTCGAGTTGAACTCGAGTTGAACCTTGGTGTGAAAGTTGTCGCCTGCTGGCGCGGTGACCAGGTGATTTGGGCACCCAGGAGCACGTGACCGCTTGTTCAACCATGTTCGATTGGGAATAAAGGAGGAACGCTGCATCGCAGCCTTTTCGGACCAAAACCGGTCGACTCAGTGTCCAAAAGACTACAACATATGGGCCAATCGCGGTCATCCGTGCTTTTATAAGAACGACATAGCACTTTTAGTGAGATTTTGCATACAAATCCCCATCTAGTAGGGCGCAGTCACCCAGTTTCGGTGGAAGTGCGCGGGTTCGATTGGGAAAAAAAGAAGGAAGGGAGCGTCGCAGCTTCCTCGAACCAAGACCATTCGACTCAGCACCCAGAAGACTACAACTGGTGAAAATTTCATTTTAGGGTATACTTCCCCTTTAATATTGTATATCAAACCATGGTACCCCAAAAAAGAAGAACTCGACAATGACCGTCTACATTGGGTGTGTACCTTTCCAGCACAATACCGAATAGTTGCCATGGGCGAAGTGGTGGTCCACTAAGTTCTAAATGGAGCATGCAAAACGCTCGAGGCATACCCATTATGATCAAGGCTGTCAGGTAGTCAATATGACTGTATGTAGGTCGGCTATCAAGGCCAACGCCTTCAGCAAACAAGCCCCAATGGGGATCATCCACTATGATCTAGTTTGCTCAGGAGCTAACAAGCTACATGTATGTCTGACCTGCAAGGCACGGTGAGCAGCGACCTGCTCCGGCCGGACTGTGATAGCCAGGGCTACAGCCGCGCGGTGCAATGCGAGTAGCGTTGCCCTCGTAGCACTCAAAGCCGGCCGGACACGCCATGCAACCAGACGTTCCAGTGCTGTACGTACCAACAGGGCACGGCTAGCGGACAGGAAAGCAGGATATAAAAAGCAAAACTTTAATACACTCAATGGACAGCGCAGCAGTGCAACAAAGGAGACAGGGAACTGCTGCTACATCAGAAGGCAAACACAAGCTGCATGAATGGTAACAAAGATGAAGAAATTGACGCACTGAGCAGCATGAACAGCAACCCAAGCTCCGCAAAGCAGCGCTGTCGAATACCACCAGTTCCGTAAGTAACGTTAATACCTGGGTACTAGTACAGTGTACTCAGAGTGCGAGTGCATGCACTACCGTACTCACATCACACGCCAGAGTGCCAGCCAAGCTGTAGTAACCCTGCCGGCAGGGCAGCGGTGCGCCGGCGCGGTCCTGGCAGTCGTGATTCGGCGGACACGCCTGACACTGCACACTGCCCGTGCTATTGCTGTAGGTGCCGGCTGGACAGAGCAGCTTCTGGGACACGGACTGTGGGCAGTAGAAGCCTGCCTCGCATGGAATACAGTGGCTACGATTCGAATAAGTGCCAGACTAAACACACAAATCAAGAGAACAGGGGTCAGGTTGTTTGTCATCGCACATCAGGGCAGAAGTACTACTAATAATATTAGAGACAGAGAGAGTTTCAAACTTTCCAAAGCTGCCCTAGCCTTGATTTCTCTAAGAACTACGCATCATAAGGCACGGTTTTCGATCATCGAATTGTCCTTCGCCCTGGATCCATTTGCAAAAAGTATTGGCTGATTGATTGGCGCGGCTCTAGAGATTTGAGGCAAAGCCTGAAAGCCATGAAAAAGAATGTGAGACTTACTGGGCAGGCTACAGGTGCCACGGCGGGATCTGCACATATCTGACCTTGAGGACAAGAATAGCATGTTATGGAACCAGCCGGGGAATACTAGAAACAAACAATAGGGAATTGTTGACACACACACACGCGCACGCGCATGCATGCACCCACGCACACACCACATACACACACACGTGCGCACACACACGCATACACACACACACGGCATTGGTCTAACATCATTATTAAAAACCATCGCAAATAGAAAGAGACGGAATTGAAAAACAGGCAGGATAATCAAATACTGGAGAAGTGGAGGATGGTGCAAACATGGACAAGCACCCTTATTTGATCATGTTTGAAAATGAAAATCTAGAGTGTAATCTCTGCTGTATGGTGAGTCCAAACGATCAGTGAAATAGCACAGCTGCATACCGATAGTATACGTAGATCCCTACCTCTCCTGCTTCACACGCAATAGGCAGATCCTGTGGCAGTGGACAATACGAACCACTTGGACACTGCAGGCAAGCTACACTGCCGGTGGCATTTGTGAAGTAGCCCTGGGCGCACGTTATGCACACCGAACGACCCGTCCGCTCGCTGAATGCACCCAAGGGGCAAGGGCGAGGGTTGCTGACTCGATCTGCGCAGTAGTGACCTGTGCAGCATGAAGACAATCACAAAACAATAGAGTCACCGAATTGAAGCCATTAACTAAAAACCCAACTCGTACCTGTTACGAAGGTCCATACGTAGATCACTCTGTCATATAAAGTATCCCAGTTTACTACGCAATGCAGTTCAGGTAAAAAGCACTAGGAATAGAACAAACCCCAAATTTTGGTTACCAAAACCTTTAGATCAACGAACAAACCAATGAACAAGTATTCATTCATTACCGGTAAGTACAAAGGCACATGTGCATACAAGCAATGATGGACGCACCTTTTGGGCACACATGACACGATGTCTGTCCAGTCTGGTTGGCATAGTAGCCTTCAGCGCAGTCCAACGGCGCGGCGTTAAGACCCACGGGACAATGATTGCCCACTTCGCAGCGTGAACAGTTGGCCACCGCGGCCGCAGAATACTCTCCATCTGAGCAGTCCACAGGCATGGCGTCTGTTCTATGGCAACTGTACAGGCAAAGCATAAACACACGTACACACACAGTTGTTTTAACCGCAGTCATCAATTAGGCCGATTCAAATAGGAACAGAAGTCGTACCGGCTGGCTGAGTTAATCATCGATATAGAGTGCTAGTGATTATATAGACAACTGAAGACGTCTGAGCACACAAAGCTATCCAATGACTGCTCCAAACTCATTAAACACTTTAGAAAAAGTTTTGTACATGTATATGGATTTGGGTAGCCTTAGAAAACTGGAGAAGCATGAAGCAGGCAAGAGCTCAGAATCGATTTTCTCTCCTCGCACACACACACACACACACACACACACACACACACACACACACACACACACACACACACACACACATACACACACACACACACACACATACCTCATTCCAACTGGACAAGGCCAGCACTGTGTTGAGTTCTGTAGGCTGTAGTAACCCAGAGTACACAACGATGGCGGAGCGGCTGGGTCTACACACTGGCTACCAGCCGGGCAAGGTGTACATGATGTAGAGTTGTACTCCGTCACATAGTAGCCACTTGGGCACCTGCAGTGCATCCACACAAACAGAGTGCAAGATAGTGTGAGCAGAAAGGAGAGACAGGACTCAAAGCTCTGACATTTTTCAAGACAATAATAAGTACCTCACCATCACCTACCATATAACAAATTTACAAGCACAGACAATTGAAAATCACATGGGTATGATAGAAGTTTACAAAACTAGCAAAATAATAATACCGGCTAAACAGCACAATCGTACAGAACAAAAAATGACATTGAACAGAGTGAACTGAAGCAATAAGCGTGCCGAAAACCTACCGTATCTGTTCCACAGTGCTGGGCGCAGGGCAGTAGAAGCCCGGTTGACATCTGAAACAGGATGTTGCCCCAATCGGCGAGTACAGACCGGCAGGACAGACTTGCGGCAAAGTGCCCGGAGACGCACAGTAGCTGCCGCCAGGACACGGCGCACACGACGAGCTGTTGAAGCGCGTGTCAATGAATGTCCCGTTGCCACATGTCATCGGCGGCTGCGAGGAGTCCCGGCAGGACGATCCAGATGGGCATGTGGTGCACTGGTCTGCTCCAGCTGATGAGTAAGTGTTTGCCGGGCAGGCTATGCAACGAACTGATGCAGCCACACTAGCCAACAAACACACACGCACACACACACATACACACACACACACAAACACACACACACACACATACACACACACCGTAATTGTGCATGTGCTTAAAACCTAAAACTGTAATCTGCACTAGCAAAGAGCGAGGAAGGAACAAAATCGTAAATTGTCAACAGATATCTAAGTTATCAACACCTGCTGAAGCTGTGAATATGCAGAGCTAACTGTGATCTGCTGCAGAAACTGGACATGAACAAAAAGGAAGATTTGGAGGTACTCTTGTTCTTAGCTGAGGATGCCCAACTTATTTGCTCAGCTCAGCCGTCAAAAGACCAAGACAACGTTGGTACATGTAGGTTGAGAGATGGGAGAACATCAATTCAATGAAGTGTACATGCAGAGTTAGTGTACCTGTATGTGCCTGCTGCACATATTAGTGGATTGATAGTGGCATTAGAACACTGGTAGCCACCGGGACATGGTGAGCAGGATGGCTGACGACTACTGCTGGCATAGTAGCCGGTGGTGCAGGCAGTGCAGCGGTCAGAGCCGGTGCTGCTAGCGGAGCCCGGCATGCAGGCTATCGGACTGGTGTGCCGTGCCGCACACTGGTATCCTGCATGCACATGTACGTATGTGTGAATGTACACACACGGAGACAAGCGGGCACATGCACACATTCACACACAAACACACGTGTGTGTAAACATACACACATGTGAATACACACACATATATACACAAACACACACACACACACACACACACGTGCACACACACACACACACACACACACACACGTGCACACACACATACACACATGTGCACGTGCACACACACATACACACACACACACACACACAGGTGAGATGCCGGTCGCATTGATTCGAATGAATGATCCAGCAGTAAAAATCCATGCCACATCAGTCGGCATCATCCTAAGTTACAGTATAAAACAGGCACCAAAGCCAACACTGCAGAAATTGAGAGACAAGAATACAGCATTACCTGCTGGGCACACAGTGCACTCAGTGACACCTGTCGTGTTTGCATAGTATCCAACTGGACACGGGAACGAGCCGTTCAGATGGCTTGTGGGACAGTAAGACCCGCGGCCACACACGGTGCATGCGGTGGCATTGCCCACTGCAAAGTATCCTCCGGCGCAGGGCCGTGGCGACAGCTCAGGAGCAGGACACTCGTGACCGGGCGGACAAGTACTGCACTGAGTTGAGCCAGATGAGCTGTCAGACAATTACGCAAGGGTAAAGGAAAAACACACAGAACATGGAATGACCATTGCTGTTGCACCTTTTCACCAATACGTGTACCGTGATTACAGCATGCTGTGCCCACACAAACCTGTCATTTCAGCAGGCTATTACAGTGAAACCTCACTTTCCGACCATCTCGCCAATCCGACCACTTTTGCTCGGTCCCGAATTTCCTCAATAAGCGCGCATACAGGATGGGTACTTTCGCAAATCAGATCGCCTCGGAAATCGGGCCATTTTGCCCGGTCCGAAAGACGGTCGGAATCCCAAGGTTCTACTTTATTTCAATTACCCTAGCTACGGTACCTGACTGCATGGCCTTT
The DNA here is from genome assembly GCF_964019385.1 of Sycon ciliatum. NCBI lineage: Eukaryota > Metazoa > Porifera > Calcarea > Leucosolenida > Sycettidae > Sycon > Sycon ciliatum. The sequence continues at coordinate 56,028,964 of NC_088643.1, read as the reverse complement.
CAGGCCTGTAGGAACCCAAGCCCGTCCATTATCCAACTACACATGTACACTGATTGATCATGATTATGCAGTGCTGCTCAACAAAATCCAGCCGCGTCCCTTAAGTACGCGCCGGGCGTTGCGCAGCCCCAGACCTGCGAACACTGGGCTGCGAAAAGATGCAAGGCGCAAACTTGAGTGACGCGACTGAATTTCATTGAGCAGGACTGTACATGTCATGTCTCTACCTACACTGCACAGATAAACAAAACAAACAAAACAGTGTATCTTCACTCACCTATAAGATCCTTGCAGGCAGGCAAGTGGATACTGGTCAGTTCTGGGACACTCGGACCCAGCTGGGCATTCAGTACAATTACTCTGTCCCGGTGTAGCAGTGTACTGGCCAAAGGCACACTGATGGCATGCTGTTTGGCCGCTTGTGCTCGCCTCGCCCGCACCACACACCACCGGAGTGGAGCTAGCGTTGGAACAGGCAGAGCCGGGCGGGCACAGCGTGCAAGAGCTCTGCGAAACACTGGCTGAATAGTAGCCGCTTGCACATGACTGCGGCGTCGAGAGACGTCGTGCTGGGCACTCCGTGCCAAGTGGGCAGCTCGAGCAATCCACTGCAGTTCCAACGGAGTATGTGCCTGCTGTGCACTCGACGGGTAACATGGATGCGTTTGAGCACTTGTAGCCGGCAGGGCATGCGGTACAGTCCGTTGATGATGAGTTACTGTAGAAGCCAGGCGAGCAGGCCTGTGCCGATATCCTATCCAGACATGTGTGTCCTGCAGGGCAGCTGATGCACTGCTGCATGCCAGTACTGGGCGTGTACGTACCCGTTGCACACGGGGCAGGCTGCACCGTGGACGTGTAAGGACAGTGAGTGCCGCTGAGGCACGGTGTGCACGTGGCGCTGTTGCCCCCGGCATAGAACCCTGGCACACACGCTTGCGGTGAGACGGTTGCGTTGCCGCACTCGAAGCCTTGCGGACACACCAGACACACTGTGGCGGCCGTCGTGTTCTGATACTGACCGGCCGGGCATGCGCGCGGAGCAGAAGCTCTGTTGGAACACTCATGGCCTTGCGGACACGCGGTGCAGCTTGTTGAGCCTAAGTCGGCCGAGTAGTGACCCGACGCACATGGACGTGGACTGGTAGAACCATCGCCCGGACAGAAACTTCCCAGCGGGCAAGGATCGCAAGCTATGCTGCCATTTCCAGCATAGGTACCCGCCGTACAGATGGTTGGACTACCGGCGAGTGAGCACTCGTAGCCTGCCGGGCATAGCACACATGACGTCCAACCAGCTAGACTGTACTTGCCTGCATCGCACGGTGTGGGCGGCTGATCAGCGCGACCACACGAATTACCCGCCGGACATGTTGAGCAATTTGCACTGGCCGTCTCGGCTGTGTACATACCAGTCGCACAGGCACTGCAGCTGGTCGCGGCTACAGATGAGAAGAAGCCTTCCAGGCATGGTGCAGGTAATGCTGTGACATCACTACACTGATAACCAGCCGGGCACTGCAAGCATTGTGACGCAGCAGTTGTGTTGGAATAGTAGCCATTCGAGCAGACCAGAGGGATGCTCACTCCTGTACCGGGGCAAAACGTTCCCGGGGGACATGGGTCACACTGAGCACTTGAATTGCCCGCATAGTACCCCGCTTGGCATATGACCGGCTCTGCAGAGGCATTGGCACACTGGTAGCCCGCAGGGCAGGCGACACACACAGGCAAACCAATCACACTGCTGTACATGCCTCTCTCACAGTCCAGCGGCAGTGCACTCGGTGTCGGGCAGTACTTGCCACGCGGACACACCACACACTGACTGCCGTCGACCGTCGAGTACTGTCCCAGTGCACAGGCTATGCAGCTAGTGGACGCACCGAGACCAATGCTACCAGCGGAACAGCGAAGCGGACCAGTAGTGGCCGTCGGGCACATGTAACCTGCAGGACACACGGTACAAGACACCGTACTAGTTGTGTTTGCAAACGTGCCATTCGGGCAAGGGACCTGCTCCGCCAGTCCATCACTGGGGCACTGAAAGCCAAGCTCACACGGCAAACACGGAAAGGTGGTTGGCGGTGAGTAGGATCCGGCAGAGCACGGACCCACGCGATGGGTGGTGTTGCATTCATACCCGCCGGTGCACAGTGCACAGTGTGTGCTAAGCGGAGGGCTGTAGTGACCCTCGCCACATGCCTCAGGGTCTTGGTCGGTATTTGCACACGCCGACCCCGCCGGGCATGGATTGCACTGACTAGCACCGGGTGTAGAGCTGTAGTAGCCCACGGCACAGGATGTACACGATGTTGAACGCGCAGCACTGGAAGAACCGGCCGGGCAGATTTGCGGCGCAGCCGATGCGTTCTGGCAGCTGTACCCAGACGGACAGGGCATGCACGAGGAGTTTCCAACGCCGTCCTGATAGTCTCCAGCAGCGCATGGTGTACACGCAATGCTAAGAGCCGGACTGAACGTGCCACTCTGGCAGGGTACGGGCGACAGCGATGAGTTTTGACAGGCATGTCCACTGGGACAGTTCATACACTGATCTGCACCAGCAGTACTATACTGACCACTGGCACAGCGTGTACATGACAATATTCCCAGCTCACTGTAAAACCCAGCAGCACAGGCAACTGGTGTCACTGTGCCATAGCCACATTCATAGCCACCCGGGCAGAGTTCACAAGATGAAGACAGGGAACTGTTTGCAAACGATCCAGCTTCACAGCGTGAGCAATTGGTAGAGTTAGCAGCACTGAATGTACCCGGTGAACAAGGCTCGGGCAGACGTGCGGCATTGCTGCACGAGTATCCACTGGGACATGGCGAGCATGTACGGCTACCGGTAGACGCCGCATACAGTCCAGGTGGGCAGGCAATGGACTCGGACATCTGATCATTCGGACAGTACGCTCCCAGGCGACACGGCAAACAGCTGGTTTCTCCAGCGCCGGCATAATTGCCTGAAGTGCACTGTACGGGCAGGTCCCGTGGCCTCGCGCACTGGTGACCAGCAGGGCAGGGAGAGCAGGCCGTCGACTGTGCAACACTGTATTCACCCTCCACACATCCTATCGGCGCTTGGTCAGTTTGCGGACATGCCGATCCGGCGGGACAAGCAGTGCAGTTAGAGGAGCCGGCGTTCTGGCTGTAGAATCCTTGCGGACAGCGATAGCAGCCCACATCCTGACTTGGGCTGTAGAGACCAGCCAGGCAGGGAACCGGCGTTGCTGCAGGATCAGAGCATGCGTGGCCAGCTGGACAGAGTAGGCAGGTGACCGTCGCCGATGTGTCCGCATAGGTTGCATTGCTGCAGCTCTGTTGCAGGGAGAGACCGGCGGTAGGACACTGGAACCCTGCGCTGCAGTTCAAACACTGAGCTTCACCTACAGTTGGTAAATAAGTACCTTGAGGACAAAGCTGGCAGGCATCAGACCCGGTACTACTGCTGAAAGATCCCGCACTACACGCACTACACCAACCAGTGCCTGCAGAGCTGTAGGTGCCAGCCATGCATGGTACTGGATTGGATGCTGCATCGCTGCACTCATGCCCTGCAGGACATTGTGAACACTGACTGCTGCCAGTGGTGTTGGCGTATGTTCCGTTTGTGCATGGCGCTGGCGCTGACAGGCCCACTACCGGACACTCCGTGCCTTTCGGGCATGCGCTGCACTCGGTGCTGCCCTCTACGGAGTACGTGCCGACATCACATAATGTCTGCACAACAATACGCACACACACACACACACACACACACACACACACACACACACACACACACACGCGCGCGCGCACACGCACGCACGCACAACACACACAAACATGTATACATATGCAAACACGTACATGCAAGCGTGCGCGCGCGCGCACACACACACACACACACACACACACACACACACACACACAAAACAAAGAATACCAACTTATTGAGTCCAGATATCCAAGCGGCACCTTTGGTCAGGGCGCCTTTCTCTCACATTGAATTCTACTGCCAGTGCTGCATCACACCAGTAATACAACGGCACGAACAAAAACTTGATACGAACACAGCGAACAGGTTTTTTGACAATTCCTTCCTGCCACTAGTATGCAACCGAGTGACTAACCTTATTGTCTGCAGCAGTACAGGCATACTGTGCTGGACATATCGAGCACGCATCAGTGCCGACGGCGCTAAACTGTCCCGGTGGGCATGGTGCCGGCGTATTGCTGACGCTCAGGCAGAAGTGATCAGCGGGGCACGGGCGACACGACACCGATGCGGATTCATTGGAGTAGGAGCCTGCCGCGCACACCAGCGGTGACGTCTGACCGTCGACGTCACAGTAGGAGCCGGGCGGACACGGTGTGCATTGACTTGCAGCGAGCAATGGTGAGTAGGTTCCATTGCTACAGGCCTGGAATGCAGTGAAATAATACACACAATAGCAGAGACAAGTTCCGATGGTGTTACCTACATACCAGTTCAGAAGCCGACAAATTAAAATTCATATCAGTCGAGAAGAGAAACCCAGAGGTCATGCCAGGTCACACAAAACACCGGTACAAGTACCCCTATGTGAACACAGGCGTACTTGGGTGACTATCTTGTCGGCCGACTTGTCGATTTTTAGCCGACAACTGAACTTGGCCGACCTTGCATGTCGCGTGCTTGCATACTCTGTCTGCCATGCATCGACAGACCGGCAGTCCGACTGGACGGGCAGAAATCGACCGGTGTGGGAGGTGGAGTATCATGTGAAAGATCCGGGCCGCAATCGACATACTAGTACATGACTGTAGTGCCCTGCGGACAGGTGACCCCACCACCAAAACACCACCAAAACACCACCAAAACACCACCAAAACACCACCAAAACACCACCAAAACACCACCAAAACACCACCAAAACACCACCAAAACACCACCAAAACACCACCAAAACACCACCAAAACACCACCAAAACACCACCAAAACACCACCAAAACACCACCAAAACACCACCAAAACACCACCAAAACACCACCAAAACACCACCAAAACACCACCAAAACACCACCAAAACACCACCAAAACACCATCAAAACACCACCAAAACACCACCAAAACACCACCAAAACACCACCAAAACACCACCAAAACACCACCAAAACACCACCAAAACACCACCAAAACACCACCAAAACACCACCAAAACACCACCAAAACACCACCAAAACACCACCAAAACACCACCAAAACACCATCAAAACACCACCAAAACACCACCAAAACACCACCAAAACACCACCAAAACACCACCAAAACACCACCAAAACACCACCAAAACACCACCAAAACACCACCAAAACACCACCAAAACACCACCAAAACACCATCACGAGTGTGGGGTGCGATGCGGTGGTGGTGGGACGCTCTTGTGGTACCTTCACCATGGTGTGAACGCAGCTTTAGTTAGAACGAAAACCACAGGATAAAGTCATAAAGCAAATCATGTTTCCATGTTGGCTGCATAGTTTTTTTTGGCGAATCAGCTCACAATACTCAATAGAGCCGATATAAACATGATGCTGTCCCTGCGGGAATTTGCGGAAAAAACTCTCGAAAACTTGCGCAAGAAATTGCGGCAGAAAGTAACGAAAAATGCGACGAAAAGTGCGGAATGATGCAGAACTTGCCAGGAATTCGCGGAATTATTTGCAGAAAATTGCGGATTTGGGCCAAATCACGACAGGATCATGGAAAGAACTGCGTGAAAAGTGCATAAAAATGTGAGATATAGTGCAGAAAACAACAAAAAACGCGGGAAATCGCAGATCTTGCTGAAAATCGCGGGTTTGGGCCAAAATCGCAAAATTTGTTGCATCCGTGGAATCGCGATTTCCTGGAGGGACAGATGATGGCGCCATGGTCATAATCTCCTCATGGTCATATCTCCTCATGGTCATATCTCCTCATGATTTTGTACACTGAAGTTTTCTACTTGAACTCCCTGCTTGAACTGTTCACACCAGGGAGTAGTACAATAATAATTGTACTACTCCCTGGTTCACACAGTGCACTGAGCAACATGGCTACAATGTGTAAGTGCGGAACTGTCATCCTTTCTAGCACAGCGTCTTGTAGCGTGTACATGCACTAAGTCTTAGCGCGGCGCCGACACCCATCCAAAATTCAAAAATCTTTCGCGCTGCAAAATTGTCAAAAAATTAATGTGATACCGGAAATTGAATAAAAAAACACTACAAAAATTGTAGCCGGCCATGCAAAGGATGTTACATCCCATACCTTGCAGGACTCGGGGCTTGAAGCTCCTTCCTGGAAACTGAAATAGCCAGCAGGACAGGCAGTTGAGTTCCCAGAACCTCCTCCAGGGCAGCTGCAGAACAAGGGGCCAACATATCACCAAAGACGGAAGCGGTCAGAAAAATTCTCCAACCACTTGCATGCTCACATGTGCGTTCTAGTACTACTCCGTACTCGGGCCGGGCCCATCTCCGCGCTCCGTGGTAACCGTGAACAGCGTTACCAAAGAGCACAGCTAGACCTAGTACTTTTTGTAGTAGGTCTACAGAGCGTGTTGCGGCCATGTGCATGATTCTCGAGGAAGTGTGTCACACTGCACTGACACACTCCATAACCACAGAAAAGCTGACTGGATCGCTTTTCTAAATCGTGTCTCGGCGTTACTGTTACATGAGTGTGTGCCTTCAGCTCAGAGGCAGGAATAGAATAATAGAATGGCGAGGAACACTGACTGTTCGCGGTTAGCGGTACTTACAAATAGCCAGCTGGACAAACGCTGCAAACTGAGCCATTCCAGAACGTCCCTGCTGTGCAGTTGACCAAAGACTCTATGCATTGCGTGCAGTTGCAGTCCTCCGCACCTGCACAAGAGAGACACGATGGAAAGGGCGAGCGAGGCCTTACGAAGGTGCAATGGAAGAGTAGTCGCCTTTGAACTACCCCAGACAGACTTTATAGTTTGTACCCCACGATCACCGCAATTCGTGACAGATAATGGCCTCCTGTCCAGACTTACCTGAGCCATCGCTCACTGTCTCTCCGGAGACTTCACCGGGCGCGGCTGCTATGAGCAGTAGCAAGAACAATGTTGCAAGCATGATTGCAACGTTGATAACATGGTGGTAGCGATTACTTGCAGGGAATGAATGTAGACGATCGTATCTTCCACCCAAGTCGGGTTTCGTCTTTGAATTGGTTGCAGGAGCACGGCCGGAGCTCATATGAGTGTCTCTCGCGACCATGGCCTCCTGTGTCACTATCTTACGGATTCGTCGTCGTGCATGATCTCCTGCTCTCGCTGTATCGCCTAGCTCTTGCGGAGGCTTCGCCGTCTTCTCGCCTTCACCACCCGGCACTTTGCTCCTGATCCGATTCAAAAAAATAATGCTACTGTCACGGTTCACATCGACTGTGGTTTGCGACTTTGTATTGTGCAACTCAGTCACCGCGATATAGCTACATAAGCTGTAGAGTGACGATTGCGTTCCAGATCCAGGGCATGTACAGAATCTTGCTCTGGCCGGTGAGAGTGAGAAATCGATCAGCTCCCAACTCACGGTTACATGTAGTGCATTTCAGGGTCTTATCAGTCGGGGGTGGGAAGCACTAGCTGTCGACGAGAAACAACCGCCTACTCGAACCAGCAGTCTTGTAGACTGACCTAGCTAGCCTAAAGAGCCCACTGTTACTGCAACAAGCCTACACAAGCAGGGGCAAGTAGTTTCACAACGTTACGTTAGCGATGAACACAAGTAGTTGCGACGACGAACAACCGCTTTTTACACTGAGCGCAGAATGAAAGGCAGGGCAAATCATTCTTGACTTCTTGTCCGTACAGTCTCGTGTCAAAATAGAAAATAGTTCTGAGAGAGTTTAGGCAGGGAATGTAGAGCTGCTGCATGAGCTAGCGCTACTCGACCTGTCGACTGTGCATGCCCGAGAACCAATGCCAATGGCAACCATTTGCTACTACAGTATTTGGAGCGACATGTTGGAACGGGAAATGACACTTCAAGTACATTTAGTTGACAGCTGCTGTTGGTGCATATTGCCTTATTGGCATTGACGGTTGTGCAGTACAGTCATGTACGCTAGTCACAGGACACATGCCCGCTCAGCCAGCCAGACACTGGCCATTGCTAACTAGCCCAACTAATACTTATGCAGTTTACCAACCTCTCCTCTAGCCTGTCTAAGAGCATCATCTAGTATGATCTACATCGAGGCTAGCTCCACCTAGTGCCCGCGCCATGGCATTACAGTCAGATCATGGCGGTGTGCCGAATTCTGGTCGGGATGCTCTCAGACACGAGTTTCGCTGCAGCGCTGAGCGGCTCCCTCACTGTCTGTCCTGAGTTTCAGACTGACAAGCCCTGCGTCGGTGTTCCACTTGCTTGTCCTATGCCCTGCCACAGCCACTGAGCCAGTCACAGGGCAGTTTCTGTCAGCAGCTACATAATACTAGTGTCATTGAAGCTCTAGGACTAGAACTCTCGGTGTACTGCCATTCTGCGAGTGATATACTGATACTGAGTATCCTGTAGTGACTGTTAGCGCCAATGGTTATGTAGCCGTTATGGGCGGAAGCTTGTGACAGCGGATCTGGCCATGCGACCAAACAAACCCCGCGGATACTGTATACTGCGCTAGGGCAATAGCGTGCTCCGGGGATGACACACTGAATGGCCTCGGGAGTTGGCAGGTGTCAACGGAATATTTACTAGGAGAAACTCCGGCTATGGACTAATGGCCGCATACTGCCCGTACAGGTACATGTACATGTACCTCATTGTATCTCTCCTTTCCTGCTCTGGAACACCGGTCAGAACACAAAAGTAGGCTTCTTTCAAGTTCTTTTTACTCGTTGTTCGTTGACTTGTCAAATTGCCGGCTATGCCGGCTGCCGACCAGACTACGCCCCGGACTGGCAAGCATTCGGAGGCCCGGTGCTGGTCCTAATCGTAATCAAAGCGGGTTCCCTTCTATAATGTTCTTGGTCAACAACACAGTGAGAAGAGCAGTATCATCCCTGACAATGTGACGGTTCACTGCTGCCACGACAGCACGACTTGCCACAGCTAGCCACAAGCCGTGACGTCGACGGCACTGTCCGGAAGTAAGTTACCGGTAGTGCATGTATAGTACAATGTCATGGTCATACATGTGTCTAGTATACAGGGACAGCTTACTTTACTGAGTACTGTGGCCATGCACGGTGCACTGATGGTCGAAGGGAGGGGGGGGGGGGGGGGGGGGGGTAGTAGTAGTAGTAGTAGTAGTAGTACAGTCAACTTCGCTAATAACGACTGCGGATATAACGACAATTCGCGAATAACGACCGAATTTCCATGCCCAGAGCAAAGTCCCATCTAACTGTATACATTTAACTTCGGATATAACGACTATCTGAATAACGACAATTCGCGTATAGCGACATGCTTTTAGTGCCCCGAGGTCATATTCACTGCTTGAATAACGACTTTCTGGGCTTTTGACAGCTCTTTCAAGTACCTGTCAGTCAAGTACATGTACCTAGTACCTGTCATGCAGAAGTACCAGAACCTATGGTGATGGATATTATTATAAAGGCACACATGTACATGCAAGAAAATGCAGCCAAAGGGAGGGGGGCGGGGGGGGGGGGGCTTTTTCTTCCTTTTTTATGTTGGCTTCAAAATTGTTGGATTTACCAGCACACCTATAATATTATGTATACAATGTACATGTAGTTGTACATGATTGTACAGTAATCATCATACATGTACATGTCTCTGGCCCTGTAGATGGCTCAAAAAGGCATATTTTTCAATTGATTTCCTTGCATATTGAATTTTTAGTTCCTTTCAACTGCAATATGAAAATAAAGTACACATTGACATAGAGCAAGAAAAGAGCTTGATTTTGATATGCATGTCATACTATACAAAAATATGGGTTCACATACATTCAAATGGGACTTCGGTTATAAGGACACTTCGCGAATAAGGGCACTTTCCTGTTGCCCCGCCGAATGTCGTTATTGGCGAAGTTGACTGTAGTAGTAGTAGTAGTAGTAGTAGTAGTAGTAGTAGTAGTAGTAGTAGTAGTAGTAGTAGTAGTAGTAGTAGTAGTAGTAGTAGTAGTAGTAGTAGTAGTAGTAGTAGTAGTAGTAGTAGTAGATTTTATTATTTTACTAGGGGAGTCCCAACAGGCGTTGCCTTTTTACTGGTAACCCTGGCCTAGGTGAATTTTTACCATGTTTACATACCGAGTAAGGGGGGGGGGGGCACAGTTATTATTGCACCGTCACTGATCCGTGTGCTAGATTGCAGACTACTCTCTTGACCCCGGGACCCGGGTCCACCGCTTTAGGAGCTCCGTCTGCGCTTTGATCCGGCTTGCGGGTGGTGGTGTTCCTACGGTTGTGGAACGTGACTCAGTACGAGTCAGTAGTGAGGTTCTCCGCTCTACGTTTCGGGAACGCGATGCAAAGAATCACGCGAACTCTCTTCGCGTTCCCGTAACGTAAAGAAATCCTGTTCTCCTCTGCGTTTCACGTAGAGAAGTCACGTGGAATGTGTACTGGGAATCTCCCCTTCCATATTTGGCAGTTTTCTGCCTGCACTCGCTAATCCGTACGCATTTTCTTTACGTGTGCCACAACGTAGAGAAGCTCATCTACGCGTGGAAATCTGGACCCTAAAACACGCGAAGCCGTAGACTCTAACCCAGACACCTGCTCTCTACGTGCTTTCTCTACGTTTCATGTACTCTAACCCAGACACCTGCTCTCTACGTGCTTTCTCTACGTTTCATGTACTCTAACCCAGACACCTGCTCTCTACGTGCTTTCTCTACGTTTCATGTACTCTAACCCAGACACCTGCTCTCTACGTGCTTTCTCTACGTTTCATGTACTCTAACCCAGACACCTGCTCTCTACGTGCTTTCTCTACGTTTCATGTACTACTACTAGTATAGCAGAACCTCTCTAGTCTGACTAGATCTTACGCGAACCAGGATATTACAAGTCCAAGACATAGGAAAGACGGTTGCTCCCCACACCGAAGCTCACGCTTTTCCGCCAACTTGATTTGACACTTGACTGACTCACGACTGCCATCCAGAGCACACGCGGAGAAGTTCATCGAACCTTCGACTCAGCAAACCTGCAAGAAAGCACCACTCTCTGCTCAATACACAGTGTTTCGGGGGAATTCACCTCTCATCAGTTGAGCTTGAGTATGCTGAGGAAGATTGTGCCTGAAGAACACCACTTGTACAGTGCTCCAGGGGGGGGGGGGGGGGGCATATGTGTGTGGTGGGTGGTGGTGGTGGTGGTGGTGGTGGTGGTGGTGGTGGTGGTGTGTGTGTGTGTGTGTGTGTGTGTGTGTGTGTGTGTGTGTGTGTGTGTGTGTGTGTGTTTGCACAAGCTGCTATGGCTTCTGCTGTAGCATCGCTATCATCGCCTCCGGCGATGGGCGTCCAATGGTCAATGGTCAATGGTGTGTGTGTGTGTGTGTGTGTGTGTGTGTGTGTATGTGTGTGTGTGTGTGTGTGTGTGTGTGTGTGTGTGTGTGTGTGTGCACAAGCTGCTATGGCTTCTGCTGTAGCATCGCTATCATCGCCTCCGGCGATGGGCGTCCAATGGTCAATGGTCAATGGTGTGTGTGTGTGTGTGTGTGTGTGTGTGTGTGTGTGTGTGTGTGTGTGTGTGTGTGTGTGTGTGTATGCCGGAGTATGTGGTGTGGTGTGTGTGTGTAAAAAAAATGAAAAAAAATGAAAAATAGGGATTCACTGGCCAGAAAAAGCCACTTCAATCAGCTGTGTGGTGAATACCAGGCTAAAATTAGTGGCGGTCAATTCATCAGCCTTGCAAGCTGTTGAATGGTGTAATCCCAGCACAAGTTGCTATAAGAGTTGGTGGACAAGCCGTTGATTATTCACTCTCATTGTAATATCAAAAAGTATTCTTTCTAGACCAAAGAGTGGTATATTTGATAACATTTAATAACGATAGAAATTTTTACGATACTTCTCCAGACGTTTCGTTGTTCTGAACAACATCGTCAGTGGATAAAGAAAGTTTCTTTATCCACTGACGATGTTGTTCAGAACAACGAAACGTCTGGAGAAGTATCGTAAAAATTTCTATCGTTATTAAATGTTATCAAATATACCACTCTTTGGTCTAGAAAGAATACTTTTTGATATTACAAGTTGCTATGTCTAACATAGCTGTTCGCTATCATCGCTTCTGCGATGGGCAGGTCTGAGGTCTGAGATGTGTGTGTGGCAGTCGGTGCGCCGCTGCCTGCTTCTCCGCTGTGCTGCGTCACTCACTGCCAGGCTTGTGACCGCTGCTTTGCGTCTACACGTGGCCGCGCCCGTCATCGCTGCTCACGGACTTGTAGTCGTCCGACCGTTCAGGACCGTCAGGGTTTCACATGTGTTTGTGCCTGCTCCCGCTGATTTCGCTTACCGCATCACCTGGATCGTCAGAGGGCTGTGTGCTCCTCCTCTCTCTCAGCTACCCCATCCGGGGCCCACGTAACCTTCATCATCGGGCAGTGGCTCAACAGGACAGGACAGGACAGGTATGTGTGTTCATGTGTGTATACCCTTCCCAAAGTTTCTTTTTCTTCTCTTTTGTTTCTATATTCCGACGGTTGCACCTCCTCTGTGCCTGTGTCTCATTGCAAGAGTCAGTGCGATCAAGTGTTCCGGCGTCCTGGAAACCTCAAACGGCATGCATCATATTGCAGACGGAGACTTGATTCAGCCTGAGGAAAACATCAGCGCATCATTGTGATCGAGTCTATGCAATAGGCATTCCGGCAGGTTCTGAGGTTCCGCAGCCAGGTCACAGGTGATTTGCATTCACTGCGGCTTCATATTATAATAATCTAAAGGCGACCACATTATAGCCTCAGGGTCATTGTCAGGGTCAAATCACAGTTTACCGTGCAATGAACATCAGCAAATAAACTCAGCTACTCGGCCGGCCCGGATGCAGTTCTGGTCATCATGGACATCAAGAGCCGCACCTGCTTTTACTTTTTCCTAACTGGGCCAGGCCGGCATCGGACACGCCACGGTGACGGTATTAGTTAACCGTACCACTTTTGCGGAGGACCTGATGAAGCCAGAGCCGCTATGATTCAGTATTGGCTCTAAATTTTGAAATTTCAGGATTCGCGGCCGCGGGGCCCGAACGACACCTACAATAACCGGGCTTGCCGTACCATCCTGAAACACCTTCCACCGGCCCTGGGATCACTGAGAGTGACAATCAGCAGAGTCATGTTTTGACCCTCCGGCTCAGTGAACTACTGTACTAGTACAATGTAACTAACTAACTACTGTATGATAATTACTGACTTACGAATATCATCATTATCAGTATGGGTTAAACAAGTGATCCGTGACTACCACTGAGTCCGAGTGTACCACTCCAGGGTCTGATACATACTGTACTTTGTTTGCTACTCACTACTCCTTACAAAGTGCAAGACAAAAATTAATAATACAGATCCCTGCTAGCAAGAGTACATAACCATTGTACTCTTGCTGCTAGCTACAAAGACAAAGTACAAGTACAAGACAAGACCCACCCATGGGCCCCCGAATCCACGATCTCTGAGCTGACATCAGTCGACATCATCCAGTCGACACTACATTGTAATTTATTTGTAGTCATGTAGCAGACTGATCAAGTGATCATGTAAAAATGTCGATGTCACGTAACAAGTCGTTGCGGCAGTTTCCCTGGAGACGAGTGAGCAGAAATAATGGCGTTAGCATCGCGTGGTCTTTCGAACGGATTCATGCATTTTTTTTTGTTGTTTTGTCACACATCACTCGCGGAAGCCGAACTGATCTTTAGTTTGGATGTTATCATTGTTATGAGTTTGTGTTGCCTGTTGGGTGGATGGTTTGTTTGCTTTGCGTTTCAACTTTCGATCTTGGAAAACATCTCGGGAACCAACATTTCCTTGTAGTGCGGGTGCAACTACCTTGACGAGTTTCCATGGTCGTCCTGGTAGAACGTGAAGTAAGGCCCTGGTCAGGTGTTTTATTTGCTCAGTTCTCCCTTACCCTCTTACCATGGCCTATCCTAACCAAACCCACGATGTCCAGGTGAGACATTTCCCGCCAAGTGCTGGGAATCCTGAATTTAAAAGGACTTTCTCAGAAGCTGGTCAGGTGGCGGACGTCTTGATTTTACCTGCCAATGAGAGGAGACCTACTCCTATCGCGTATGTCAGGTATTTCATCGAGAGCGAAGCCAACGCAGCTGTTGAAAAACTTCACGACACCGAGTTTTTTGGAGGTCGCATATCTGTGTCCCGTGCTGCCGTAAGGGCCAGGAATGGAGGATCCGGTCCTTTCCCTGATCGCAACCGGTCCAGAACGCAGCCTCCTCGGAGACCCATGGAGAGGCCACCCAGGTTTCAGAACAAACCAACAAATCAGTTTGAGGGTGGACATGGTGAAGCGGAACAGAGTGCGTGTGCCGCAGTGCCTTCTACCTCCCAGGTCGACAGCGAGGCGGGCACAGGATCTGTTTCAAGTGCCAGTAGCAGCAAGCCTTTCCAGCTTATGGTGGTGCACGTGGATGAAGATCTGCTACTGTGGGCACAGGTCCACGAGTACGGTGCAGCGGAGCGGCTAGATAAGATGGTCACGGACATGCAGAACTTCTGCAGCACCGCTGACCCGGCCGGCGAGATTGAAGTGGATGGCATGTATGCCGGCTTGTATCAAGGCGATGGCTTGTGGTACCGTTGCCAGGTGTTGGACATCAAGAAGAATCACATCATGGTGCGCTACGTGGACTTTGGCAACTGTGAGATGATGCAGGAGAAGCAGCTGAGAAAGCTGCCGTCAGAGCTGGCAGCGCAGGCGGTCATGGCCAGGCCATTCCTGATGAAAGGCGTGCAGCGCCAGCAGCACCTGTCTTCGGCCAGTCTGGAAAAAGTGCGCGTGCTGGTGCAGGAGCAAGACATGAATGCGGTCATCGTTGAGCCGGCCAGGGGCAAACAACAACCACCGGTCATTGACCTGCAGCTCCTGGACAAAACCGATATTATTGCTCAAGTCAAGGAGATAGTGCCCAGACCAGCAGCAGCCACTGCACACACCAGAGATGCTGACAACAGTTCGGCGTTCACAACTACTGTGGCAGATGGAAAATCCCCTCAGGCACCAGAGCGGTCATCACCTGAACCTGGCCAATCTGCTGCCAGAAACTCCAAGTTTAAGTCAGTACGAGATGCTGCGAAGGGGACTGCTACTGGGCAGGTGGCACCAGTACAGAACGCATCAGCCTTCAGGCGAGACCAAGATCTCCAGGATAAGGTGCGCCGATTGACAGAGTCTCTGGACAATGAGCAACAGCGCTATAAGGAAACTGAGAAGAGGCTGAGGGAGCTGGAGGGATCAGCATTTGATTGGCGTACAGCACAGCTCTTGGCGCGTGTGGAAGAGGTGCGTCGGATTCGCTCAACAGTACCGTCATCTTCGTCTACCAATGATGTGCTGGAGAAAGCAATTCAGCTGGCCTTGCTAGACAATCCTTGCCTGCCATCCACTTGGAGTGCACTGGTCGATGCTGAGAAGACCTATGAAGCACTGCAGTCGACTCTGCGCAGCATGGCATCTGCTTCGGAATGTGCTGATGTTGTGACCAAGCGAAACACAGCCCGACAGGAGTACCATGCAGCAGCTCGTGAGTTCATCACTGAAGTTAGCAAGCTGCCAATCCCAGCACACACCCAATTGCTGCGGCAAACAATCGACTCCTTGTCTAGTCAAGCACAGTTCCGGCGCAGACGAGACGCTCCCACCAAGAAGCTCGAGTCTTCCGGCAAGCTAGAGGACCTCGTGAAGACTTACCAACAGTGGAAAGATGAACGCCTGCAGCAGGTCGAGGCCGTGCAGAAGTCCACGAATGAATGCTGTTCAGCGCTCAGCCAGCAGCTAGAAAGCCTGCAAAGTCACCTGGATCTCAACTCCTTGCCCATGGCGACGGGCACTGCGCCAAGTGGTTTTGAGAAGCTCATTGCATCTGTGGAGAGCACCATTGGACTGGAAATGGACCATACCAAGAAGTCAGAGAGGGAGACATCGCAGCCTGGGAGTGCAATGGAAGATGTAACAGCGGTAAGGCAATGGTTTGGTTCTCTTCTAGCCCAATCAGTGCACGTTCATTTGTTGCCTTTAAAAAAAATTATTTTTTATAGTTCTTCTGTGCGTGCTCTTACTCTGGCTTTTGCTGTTGCCATTTACTGACTTTGTTTTTGTACTTGTTGATTTGCATGTTCCCTTGCAGGCAGTTTTGAAGAAGCTGAAAGGCGACCTTCAAGCTGTTGAGCACCTTCAATCTCAGCAGGTAGGCACTTGACAGAAAGTCTTGAATACAATCATGTACATTGCTTCATACTTGTCTTTACTCTTGAGCTGACGACTACTTCTGACGGTTTGAGCTCCTTCCCGCAGAATTACTGACAGCACTACCCAGGCCGAATCAATGACATATGCATGTAGCGTGCATGTTCTACTGTAGCATACTGCAGTTGCTCACCCTCGCTTGCCCTATACTACTCTGAGGTTGTACTTACCCCTGTGGCTGCTGCTGATGTGTTCATTGTCGCTGTCGCCTTGATCATTGTGTCCCCTGTGCCCAGGAACACTACTCTTCACTTTGCTCCAAGCTAGAGCCATGGCTGGAGACCAGCTCGCCGGACACAGCACAACTCGATGAGGTTTGGACGTTGTCGCGTGCCCTGCGCAAGCAACTGCGTCACAATCTCACTGCCCTGGATGATGCTAGGGAGGATGGCGAGGATACATCCAGTCTGGATGAGGAGCGATTGGCCATCCTCTCACAGCTGCACTCAGCCTGCTTACAGCAGGACGTGCAGCTCAGCAGGCTGGTATCTCTGACTGCGGAATTTCCCGAGCTGCCTGCTCTCCACCCGAAAGCTGAGCTGCTGACGTTCCAGAAGAGCTATGGCCTGATCAAGGCACAGCGCACTCTCGACCACTACCAGCTTCAGCCTACGTCAAACGAGCTCACCAGTGTGCCGACATACTCCACCAGTTTTGCCGGTCGAAGCTGTGTTATCCACGAGTATGTCAGCGGCACCTGTTCAGCGGACACTACCCAGCAGCGCATCTTCGACTACGCAGCGGCCGCTCATCCATGCCTCATGCAGCCGGAGGCCGTGTTCACCGTTTCCCCCCGGGTCTATGCTCAGTTTCCGCACTACTCTTTCGTCTCGTTTGCCGACTGGCTTGGCGCCAAGCCCTCGCCGTACGAGAAGTTTGGCGTGTTCCTGGGCATTGGTGCTGCATTGGCAGCTCTTCATGAGCAAAACCAGTTCCATGGCTCTGTGACACCTGATTACATCCGACTGGCAATTACTGACAAAGATCATCCGCATCCTATCCTTATGGTGAGTGTCATCGGCATTGGATGCTTTTGTGTTGTTCTGTCTAAGCGATACATGTACGCACATTGGCCATTCTCCACAGTAAGGCGCTGTGATCACAAATACACTGACTGTAGTGACTTGCTTTCCATAGGTTTGTCCACTTGTTTGATGCTCCACTCCACACAGTGGTGTATGGTTTTTCCATTGCATCACACAGAAGCCGGTCGTTTGTGACAATGTCACACTCGTGGCGAGTACCCCGCGGTACTGGGAGTCCGTGTGTTTGAGTGAGTGAGCAACACTTTCGCCATCCACGATCCTGCATAGGACACGCGCATGCGTATGTGCTAGGGTGTTTGCAGCTGTGATAGCACGCTGGAATTCGTTCCGTTGTCTGCCTGGATCAGCTTGAAGATGGGTGCACTCGGTTTTGGAGAGACTGGGGTTTGTGGCTGCTCTCTATTGAGTGCCTTTGTGTGGGTGTGGGTGTGGGTGTGGGTGTACATGTGTTTATGTGTTTATGTGCCATGTAGCCTGTTGACTTCAGCAGCTCAGTCCAAGCTCCTAGTCGGCCAGCATCGTCGCATGCTGTAGAGGTGGCCAATGGCAAACCACCATCCGCTGCTAGCGATATGTACGAGTATGGTCTACTGCTGCTCAGGTGAGTGAGTTCAACCTCATAGTTAGTCTTGTACTTCAAAAAGTACTGTTACAGTCCATTCAGAAAAAGATGGACTTCTAGCTTTTGGCCATAAACGGGTCAAACTTTGAGTTTTTTTAGAATTTTTTTCTGCCATCCCGTAGGGAATCCTCTTCCATTATTATGTTTCTGAAGTTTTTTTGTCCAAAACGTAAGCCATAGCAAGAATAGGATTTCGGCCAGGTTTCCCCCCAAAAGCACTGAATCGGGAAAACCATCAAAATCCAGGCCGTTTGACCTCGCCTGCAACAGTGCGTTGTGCGGTTCGAACCCCAGTTCAGGTACCTTTTTGGACCCTCTTTCAAATTTCAAAGTTCGCAGCACTGCACTGTGTACGATGAAATCACGAAAAATCGCCAAATACGGGAGCTCGCCAAAGCCAGGGCCCATCTTTTTATGAATGGACTGTAGTCAACGAAATTTCGTATTCAGCGCGTTATTATTTTCGGCTATTTTCGGCCTGGGCATCTTTGGCCGAAATTTTTTTTGCAAGCTTCAGTGTGACACTGTATACAGACAGCGGGTACCAGTAGAGGCCGAAAATTTAATGTAGCCGAAATGTGTTTTAGCCCTGGGAGGCCGAAATTTAAGCAGGCCGAAAATATGTAGATGTACAGTACCTGTCTTAAACAATGTCATGTTATTGGTTGACAGCATGTAACAAGGTGGAGGGCACCGTGTTCGGAAACTGTGACCTTTCTACAACCATCACCTGTCTTGTACCTGTTATGCTTCTTCGCTTTAGAAATAGACGGCTAGTATCTGCAGGTCTTAGTATTCACTCGTGTATCTTTTTGTGCCGTTCGATCAAATACACCTATCTGCGTAAGCATGCAGCCAATATTCATCTCTCCTGTTCTCTCTTCATTGTGCAGAGCGTATAGCACCAAGACTGGAGATGTTAATCACCGCGCCAATGGCAGTCCCAGCAACCTGCCGTCTGGAAATGACCTATCCCACTTAGTCGCTATACTTCGCTTCTTGCTGCATGCCAAGCCCAGCAATCGACGCTCTGCCAAGCAAACCCTGCAGTGCTCTTTCTTCCAGCACGTACCAGAAAAGGTTGGGAGGGATTGTCCTCTTGCTTTCGTGTGCCTGTCTGTCTGTCTGTCTGTCTGTCTGTCTGTCTGTCTGTCTGTCTGTCTGTTATGTGCATACTGTAAAATTAAATGAACGAATCTTACTGTGGCCATAAGCACTCTGTCCTGGCACTCCGGATAACCAACCCGCTTGTGTGTTGCTATATTTGTATTGGCGCTGCCTCTCTTCTTTGCGCTCAGGTGACACCGTCTGTGCTGCTGCAGAAGAGTCTGGCTCCAGTGTCCAACGAGGTGCTGTTCAAGTCTCACCAGCTTGTGACATCCTCTGGCAATCTGTTCACTGCTGAATCGGTAAGGATATATTTTCTAACGAATAGAAAAAGAAAGAAAGAAAAGTACGCTAACCACTTCTCACACTTCTTTTTAGGGTTGCAATGGGCAGGGGCTTGGTCGGGTATCGCGTTCGGGTATTTCTATTCGGGTAGCACGGGTACCCTATCGGGTATTTTGGACATAGTTTGTACAGCGAGTGTGCAATTGTGCTACATAGAAAGTGTACAGTAAGCACATTGCCGTGCGTTTTACATGCACCGTTGTGAATATACTGTACTCAACTACCCTATCGGATTCTCAGGAGCAAACTACTACCCGAATACCCGCTCTAATTACGGGTAGCATGGGTACCCTACTACTCGATGCCACCCCTACTTTCTGCTTGGTCATGGACCATATTTTTCATTTTTCACGTTCTTTATGCTTCCCTATCTAAACTGTTCCATCGGTTGTTCTTGGCTTGTGTCCAGCGTCATGATGACCAAGCGCATTTCTGGGCAAGCTTTTTACCATCGCATTGTCAATTCGTCGTGAACTTTGATGCCAGTACGCTGAAGACGTTACTTGCAAACCGGCCTGAAGAGAAGCCGGCGGCAGCTGTCAAAAGTAGCACAACGGCAGACGGCCGACTCACCTCAACTTCCAGCGAGCCCCCGCTGGAGGCTATCCCGTCGGATGAGATGATTCACCCCGTCAGCACAGCCGTGACTGCCCCGGAATCCACTACTGCACCAGCAGCTGCAGCAGTAGCAGATGACAAGCAAGCATGGTGGGGTGAGGGCAACGCAGCAACGGATGGATCCACTCAGCAGGAGAACGAAGAACAAGAGCAGCAGCAGCAGCAACCAACTGCCCCATCTGATGATCATGCCGCTGGCCAAAGTGCAGCAGCACCAGCTGCTGCGGCTGATCAAGAAAACATAGCGGATGCTACTTTGCCTGTACCTGCGGCTGATCAAGAAAGCGCAGCGGATGCTACTTTGCCTGTACCTGAGCCTACAGTGGAGAAAGTGTCGTCGCCTGCTGACGCGGTTGCTAGCACATGTGTGAATATGGATACAGACACTGATACCAGCAAGGTCACAGACACCGATGAGGATGGCAGCTTGCCCGCTTTGGAGCCAATGACCGATACCCGTGAGGGCACTGGCAGTGACTTCACCATTCTTTCACCCCCATCTAGCAGCGAGCCACCATCCAGTAGTGAGCCACCAACAAGTGGTGAACCACAGCCAGCAACAAGTGATAACGAAGGCTGTACCGACATTTAACTCCTTCAGACCACTTCATCCCTGGCATGATCCTAGCTGAAACTTCTTTGTGTACTATACCGTTACGTGTCTCCACCTCTCCTCTGGACGTGTTTTCTCAACAAGCTTTGGATCCTGGAAGGTGATCTCTCTTTCCTCTCTCTCTCTCTCTCTCTCTCTCTCTCTCTCTCTCTCTCTCTCTCTCTCTCTCTCTCTCTCTCTCTCTCTCTCTCTCTCTCTCTCTCTCTCTCTTTCCCTCTCTCTTTCCCTCTCTATCCCTCTCTCTATCCCTCTCTCTCCCTCCCTCATTTTTTGCTATCGCAAAGACTATAGTAGGTAAACTCTTATTTTTGGTGTTTATTTTGAGCTATATTTGTTTGACCTCGCTCTCATTATTCTAGGGTGCCAACTGTGGAAAGCAAACGCATGCCTTTTTACCACATATACTTGCTTTCTTCTTCTTCTTCTTCTTCTTTTGTGGTGTATTCATGCCTCTTTGCAGCACACTAGCTAGTTGCTTTGCCTGCCCCAGCAAATGGCCAGCTTTTAGAATGATTTTGATGGCCTCTGCCTGTTGTCTTTTTTTAGCTGTTGTCCTTTTTTTTGTCTTTGTTTCACCACCACCATCTGTGGTATGTCAGCATTCTGCTTCCTGTTTTCCTGTTTTCACTCGCTTGCTTAGGTTTAGGGTTGGTTCCCTACGTCAGCCATTCATGATTCGCATCCTTCTCATACCTCATCGGCGGAATCAGTTTCATCCTTTTTCAAACGTTCTACATCAATTTATACTAACATACTATACGCCTTGCCGCTACCAGTGGTTAATTTCATTTGGCCACAGTCATGAAATACAATAATTGGTTCAATCAAACTAGACACGGTGTTCTCATTGGCAAGCAACACACTACTACTACTACTACTACTGTGTGGTGGCAAAGAACTGGGGGTTCGGAGTTATGTAGCCTACGCCGTTCTTTTTTTATGTACAACAACTATCTCTAAGAGTTGAGCCATTGTTTACATAAGGGTATCATGCACCTGGTAGCCTGCTCGTTCTTCGGCACACCTGCCAGTGCTGTAGAAGAAGAAAAATGGCTGTCCATCAAGCTAGTAATTATAATATTAGTCAAGATAATGTACTATTCGGTGAATGTTATTGGGGCGGGGGGTAGAAATAGAAAGCTGCTCAAAAATTCAAGTGTATAAAATACTGAGTTGTCCGGTTGTGAATAAATAAAATATGACAAACTGGATTTGTGAAAATGCCCGCTGGAAATGTTGCACGGACCTGGACTCATCTTGATTGGAACCAAGTTTTGCAACGGTAATTGTGCTTTGTTGCAATTATTTGTGAAACTATTGTGTTACCTTCAATCAAGTAACTTAGTTCAATGTGTGTCATTTAAAAAAAAGCACAACTATGCCAGTTCGTGTGCTCGTGTGATCCCCAATCAAGGTCAAAATACAGGCGTGTTTGCCTCAAGATTGGCACCAAAGACCACGATTAAAAACAGCAGGAAAGTTGCATGCCTGAGTGGAACATTTCTTGTTCGCTTCATTGGTTCTCCTCGCGAGCAGAAGGTGGCTCCTCGTCGTTTATCGGCGGCAGGGGGTGCTTTCCAAGTCGCATGACGAGAGGCTCCTTCTCCAGTCGCCTGCTCATGGTGGCCTGGGGTAGATTTGGCGGCGGTACAGACCTGACACAAAAGCAAGAGGACATAAACATGAGTGTTCAACTCCCCCGGGGAATAAGCCCATGGCGATTTGGCCCCGAACCGACTGTATCATGGGCTAACTAACCTATGAATTAATCATGATGACCTGGGGCTACTATAAACCAAAACTAGTAAAGCTCCCGGTGGAAGGTGCTGGAAGTAGAAGGTGCTACGTCACAGCCAGCCCAGTCATGGCAATGCTGACTCTTGCAACCAGTGTCATCATTCACACACACATTGGGGCGGGGGTTCCTTCACTGTAGGGTGACCCATCATCAGATAGCAGCCAGGCCCTATTACTTTGTAGGGATGTGCACATAGCATATAAAAAAGGCCCTTGCCCGGTCGGGGATCCACTCCTGATACGGGGAAAAATCACACCTGCGTGAGATACGAGGGCCTACCCACCAATTGCTGCATTGCACTATTGGCAGAGTGGATCCAATTTAGCCCAGAAGTTGTTATTAGTGGACTTCTGACGCCGTCACTTTCAACCGCAACTTTCAAGCCCTACGTACACTGCGCTCTTGACAAAACACATGATGAGTACAAGCCAGGAATAATAAACTATACACTAAGACAAACAGTTAACAGTTCTACATGTACACGTGCAAAGCACATCTAATCATCGGCAATCTACGCGTACGTGAACAATCGGTTCCAACGCGCATCGCCATCCCGACACGAGAAAAGCAGCAAGTTCACATCTCAATTTCGTTTTTGAAGTAAGGACAAGGCACACACACACACACACACCGCACATGAATACACATTCATTGCACATGTAGTCACACTTGCCCGTGCCACTGAGTAACAGTACTTACCCGGCTGTGATAGCCTGAGGCAGCAGGTCATCAATCATTTTCTGAGCACACGTGGACGGAAGGGGGAGAGGTGGAACAAGTTAATTGAACTACATGTACACGTAGGTCATCAGCTGCCATCCACGAACAAAAGTGTCCTATGAATGGTCCATACAATACAGGGCACGTGCTCTGTGGTAAGACTACATCATGCTTGCACACAACACTCAGTGCTGGCCTACCTGTACATCACCGTACGTCACTTGGTTTGGCGTCGCTGCCGCGTCTCTACCCTCGTTTTCTGAAATTAGTCGACAATCACAGAGCACCAGAGGTAAACTGTCTGAGGCACCGCAGTGCTAAATTTTGCTCACACAACGCCACGCAGGCAGTTAAAACCAGGCTGAACGAAACAAGAAAGCTACAAAGAGCATCGTTTGCATCCCTGTATTAGCACTGCACATATGCTGGCATTGCCGGACACACGGAATGAAGGAGAATTCCCCGATAGCAAACACACCAAACAGTGACCACTCCGGCCCTCACAAGACAAACAAATGCACACAACGTGCCCACCACCCTGACCTGGCATTGATTGTGCTCGCATCTTGTGTTTGAGACTGTGCTCTGCCAGTGTATTCAGATCCAGGACGTCCGGGGAGCCATAGGCCAGCTGCAGATGAAATGCACGCAAGAACGGCAATCTACCACAATGATCTGAATACTCGCCCATTGCTACAAAAACCAGTAGCCACCTCAGGCAGTAAACCATGTTTTGAAATGCATTTGAATCTGTCTGCAAAGACCACCCATCTGTTCATGAAGCTGACCGGGTTTCTAGGCATTACGGGGTCATGGAGCGCTACACTGATCCGAATGAATGTACAGTTCCGGCGAGAGAAATTCCACCTCATGAATAAAGTAGTGCTGCATCCGAGTGCACCGAATAGTGTGTGTAGGGCTCGGGCTGTGAAGCACCCGGCACTATTTGATTCGCGAAGTTGAATTTCACTGGCCAAGACTTCACATGAATGTTGATTATACTACCGTATTATCTCTAATATAAGCACGGTCCTTTATTTTTTCAATGTACCTCCGCCCCGTGCTATTAATGGAGACGTTCCTTTATTGGAGACTGTTCCATTATTATTCCAACCTCATTTCAGAGGCATGTTGCCATGCCAAATTCATGTATGACACACATTTCAGGGTTTTTTTTGCCGGTAAAGATAATGAATTTACACAGTGTGCTTATAATGGAGACTGAGCACTTTATTTTTTGAATGCCGCCCCAAGGTGTTCTATTATTGGAGACGTGCTATTATTGGAGACTGTGCTTATATTAGAGATAATACGGTATTAGATTTTTTTTAGAATCCCTTTACAACACCAAGCACAGGCATGGTTTGTGATCTTAATATCAATTGTCACTGGGGCCATTCGGCCTCACTCGACCTTACCTTCTCCAATTCCTCGCGTAGCATAACCGCCGGCATTGGCTGCAGCAAAGCCTGGTGGCAACGATGCACTACACGTCGCGGTACATTCAGACCTGGCGATGGAGGCAGCTGCACAAGTAACATCCAGATGGGGACCATTTTTCCATCATCTCAAAAACAAAAATGTAATAGTATGGTATAGTAGCAGTACTATATGCCCGACAAATGGGACACGAGAACATTATGAGCAAGTAGTTACCATGGGCTGACCATGTAGCCACATCCCAAGTATTGGAAACAAAAGTTCTTAAAAGGGCACCGGCTGTGAAGAGCGGATAATGTACTTACTTCACGGATTCTTCCCATCCTCTGAAACACTTCTAGCACGTCCAAGCCATGATCTGCTCCCTGCAATGGCCGCTCACGTGGAATGTAGACAACACTCGCGGAATGATTCAGGCCACCAGACTCTACACAGATGGATACAAGTTCACCGGCGGCAAGCACGTTATACACCAGCATGCATGCACTATAAAACCATTGCCAAAAAAGCACCGAGCATTAACAACTGAATTGTTCTACTCTGAGTTCTCTATGTACATATTATATGGCTGTGTACTGGCACACACAGAATCCCTTAAAGGTCAGCTCCTTCAGTCGCAATAGCCACCACAGTCAGAGAAGCCTGAAGTACACATGATTCACTCGCCGATACTGCCTTTGCTTCATACCAATGGAGCGCAGTCAATCATCTGGAATCACATTATGAGCCAAACGAGAGAGCTACAGCCCCACCACCCACCCAACTCCCAACAAACATCAACGTCATGTATCCTTACTGGTCACTTCTCCAAACAGGCTAACCACTACATATGATTCACAGGTCGTCTTCATGTCTTGCTTTTCCAGCCATACATGTCGGGTATCAGCAACCACTCATGCCGTACTTCCCTATCATGGCTTTGCAATGCAGGTAGAGCCTGCTTGTAGTCTCTGTAGGCAGGAAAAGCCTTGTAAGTTCAATGCATCCAGCACCGAAAAAAGTGGTCAAACAGGCCGACAGTTGTGTTTGAACTACATCTCTTTAGCTTGTCCCTCCACCAGGTTATAACCCTATTAGTATTATCATACGGATGTGCACTCACTTGGCCTGTGATGATCCGATACTGGAGACTGGTAGTGGCCGTTAGACAAACTTGCGGCCGACGCACTGCACACCACATGCAAAGCATCCAATCTCAGCTCTTTGCATGGCAATGTTTACAAATACACTGAGGCAACACAAGCCGTTTTATCCGCGCTGTGTGTTGCCTGCTACAGTATGGGAAAGCCAGTGCAAGGTTGAATACTACACGTAGGTTCCAATCGGACTGGCACCTGTAATACAGGTAAAAAAACTAGTCTATTTACACACAACCGATTGACACCACACACACACACGGCTGTCTTACACGGATGGACTTCGTGTTGTTATTCCCGACGGACGCCGGTGAAGAGATGGACCACGCGGTGCTAAGACAACAACAACAACAACAACAACGCGGAGCAGTTCGACAAACAGGCACAAAGAGGCAAGTGTGCGCGTTGGGAATAGCAGCAGATATGCACTGTAAATACTGGATGTGGGCCCATTCCTACATGTGCCTTGAGAAAATCACTTTTCCCGGTGGTAGTTCGGCTTACTTAAAGTCCGTAGCTGTACGGATGAGGCCAAGATGGCCGAAACAGCTAGCTGTCTACAGCATTGGGTGTACTCTGAGGATATATATGTGTAGTCTATATAGTAGATTCGACAAAAGGTTAACTTTCTATTCAGAGTACACAGCTAATCTGTCTCTGGGAATGGATATTAATCATATTATCAATCTTCAGAAGCATCTTGAGCGGTACTTAAAGTATTTACCTTCAACATGCGAGGAGGATAGTCCGTAAAGTGGTGTAGTTGCACGCTGCACTCAACAGAGAGATATAACAACACACACACACACACACACACACACACACACACACACACACACACACACACACACACATACACACACACATACATACACACACACACACACACAAATACAGCATAACGAGTTGCACAAACGAGGTTGACTATGACCGTAAGACAACGGATCAATAAGTGTAGAAAGGAAAAGATGTATAGATACGAGTTAAGAGTTGCATCCGAGGATCAATAAGTACATGTACTGACTCTCTAACATGTGCCCGATGATACAACTTCCAGTCAACAGCAGTAAGAATAACTGTGTGCCGTGGCAATGCACTGGATATGAACGTCCTGTGGATGGCAGGGCATAACGTCTTTAAAACGATCCAACAACACTTGATGATCTCCGCTTACACAGTCACGCTATTAGAGGTGAGGCCTGGTAGAGCCTTTGTCCAATACCGTATATTGACAGTCATGATCACCGGACTGGGTTGTACCTAGTATTGACATGATCACCGGACTGGCTTGTACCTAGTATTGACATGATCACCGGACTGGGTTGTACCTAGTATTGACATGATCTATAGCGGTGACAGTCAATTTTATCTTCAACCCTTTTCCATTCTCTCAACCTATGATGCTCAACCTATGAAGATCTATACTATATGTTTCTTCTCCACTAACCTCCAACCCGCACCGTCCACATGAACCGGCAGTCCTCGACTACTAGTATATCACGACACACAACGATTGTTTCCAAAGTTTCACCGACAAAGGCATCATCATGGATGACAATGCCTTCCTGGGTGAAAATTTGGAAGTCGATGACTGTCCGTGTGCTACGGGTCGGAGGAAGATGACAAGGCTACAATGGAGCTTCAAAGTTCTCTATAGTATGTTATGTGTACTAGTAGAATCTAGACACATAGCTCAGTGGCAGTGTCACAAGTTCCAGGCTGACCGTTCAATACGGCTGTAATTTCCAGACACCCAATGGCTTTCAAGGGGGTGCTTACACCCTACCCGCCCCCGGCTACACACTTGCAATCATTGTTTCCCTGACATGGGACCCGGCAAGCTGCTGCCTGACAGGAGTGATGATAAAGTAGAAAGCACCATCAGCTTACCCCAGCAACTAGAGCCTTGACTGGTGAGAAGACGCTGTCAATGGAGCCACCTGACGGCGTGCGAGAATGGCTCACGGGCGACGGTCCAAACTCCATATCACTGATGGGAGGGGTGGGAGTGCGATTTGAAATCTGTGTCCGCAGGGCGTGCGGCACGCTGGCCACCACCTCCTCAAGGCTTTCAGACTTCTTCTGATAGAACTCCTTCAGGGAGTGCAGCTGCTTGAACTCCGACGACCACCACTTAAGCTGGACAGCCTGTTCAGCCTTGCTTTGTGTAAGACTGCCATAGAGTAGCACACCAGACACAGTGAACACATAGTCCAGTACCTTCCATCGTGCAGTACAGCAGATATTAGTGTGTGTTGGCATCCAAATCATAGCCTGTTTGCGAGAACAAGGCAGCGATTGTCTGATGTGCAAGCCAGGTTGCCAAGGTCATTCGTTTCCCAACAAATTCGCTGTAATTACAACAAGTCTACCATCACGTGATCGTACAAGTGATGGCAACTGAAATCCGACCTCAGCTCGGTGCGCTCACATTCCAAACCCCAGCGGCACACGCTTCTCGTACACAAGCAAAATGAGATCACTAGAATCAATGCTGCACTCGAGTCGAGTACGAAAACCAGATCAGGGGTCGGATTTCAGTTGTTACCACTGTACACGTACAATTGTACATCACGGCAGAACTTACGATCAACTACAGTCCTGCTCAATAAATCCAGTCGTGGCACTCAAGTTTGCGCCTTGCACCTTTTCGCAGCTCAGTGTTCGCAGGTCTGGGGCTGCGCAACGCCCGTCGTGTACTTGAGGGACGCGACTGGATTTCAGTGAGCAGCACTGTAGATTCGCACACTGTGTGCACCCATGCCCATCATTTAAGTGTTGGAATCAAACAAGGTACAAATGCAAAAGTGCACCCATCATAATCTGTAGCCTCACGACAATGCCGCAGCCACTACTTTGATAGGGATAATGATGCTTACGAGTGCCTTAGCTCTGTTTCTCTCTCCAGGCGTTTCTCCAGCTTGTCAATCTGTGCAGTCGTTTCATTGTGCCACTGCAAGAACGGGTCCATTATCAAACTTCCAAGCTGCAGATAACAAAAGAGGCACCAAGAATATCGATGATGGCCACCCGGAACACCAACTGCACCGCTGATGTGATATCAACAGCATACTGTGACTCGTGCATGTATTGGTTTTAACATTTCCGGGCACACATGCAAGTATGGAAGAAATTCTATGACTATCGCTATTGATGCAAGAGTAGAACTATGAATAGTAGAACAGGCACACAACAGGCACACATTCAGCTGGACTAGGGGTCTCCACGGACTTACACAGTTCAAAG
This sequence comes from Sycon ciliatum, assembly GCF_964019385.1. NCBI lineage: Eukaryota > Metazoa > Porifera > Calcarea > Leucosolenida > Sycettidae > Sycon > Sycon ciliatum. Next base: position 55,999,816 of record NC_088643.1, on the reverse strand, counting down.
CGACTTTCACTACCAGGTTCAGCGGAAGGCAGAATAGCCAGGAACCTGGTATAAGATATACGACCGTAGCAGGACAGGCTTTTCAGTTCAAAACAGTCTACCTGTGCTGAGAGCTGATGATCATGACTCTTTCTGCACAGCATCTACAATCATGTTCTAGTACTAGTATATGCTCATTACACAACCGGTACTCCAGTAGACTGCATGCTACATACAATGCGTTTGTGTTGCTTGAAATAGAAATATGTACACAGCGAGTAGATCTACCTAGGAAACCCACAACTGCTTCAGAGTCACATACAGCATGCAGCATTAGCAGAGTCTCCTTTACCTCAACAACATCTATACGCAAGTCTTGGTCAGTCTGGAGACACCTGCACAGGCAAGAAGCAAATTACATGGTTGACCAACAGCCATTACAGTGCATTTCAAAACTATAGACGCGTAGGGTTTTTGAAATATTTCAAATTTGGCTGGAACTTTTTGAGAATAGTTTTCGGAATATTGCTCAGGATCGCTCCACAATTACTCTCATATAGTTTCTAAAGGATTGGATAACAGACGCCCAATTTGGAAAAATTTATGCACAAAGTGATCACAGATTTTATGTGGTATAGATGCTGGCATAACGGTTTTTGCCTAGGTACGCGTCTATAGTTTTGAAATGGACTGTAGGTCTAGCTTCCTTCAAGCTTGCCAGGAAACGGACGGGAAAAAACTGGATAGGTCATGTAGGGATAGGAATGAAACTGTGCTCACATGTGACCTAGCCAGAGTGCAGCAATCAAAGCAGCCGTGCATATACTACTTCGATGGCGGAAAGTACATAACACGCAAATGCGACTTCTATAGCGTTATGGACTTAAAGTTATTGTAGGCTTGACACATTGATCATTCCAAGGCAAGCCGCACACTTGAAAATTCTTCTCTTCTCCCTGCGAATGAAGGAGCTTTCCAAACCAAACCAAGTGCACATTTACCAGACTTGCTTCAAGTACAGCTATGCCATGTCCCTACCTCTTCACAAGATCAGTTATGGCTGGTGAACAAGCACTTTTGGGTATTGACTTATAGTCAGCAGCTTCAATCTGTACAAAGGTTCAGAGGTCACAGATCATAGGTCATGGGGTCAGAGAGAAAGGTCAAAGGTCAGAGGTCAAAGGTCAACATCATTATAACTGCACAGAGTGCTACTTGAACATTGTACTCAGTCTCAGGGAGTGACTCCCTGATTGTACTTGATGGGTAAGCAATGTGCTGGAGGTGGAACTAATTCATAGAGTGCTACTTTGAAGTATATTCCAGATTATTATCTCATCAGTGTGCCGGCACCTATGCCCCAGGGTTAGCACTAGGATGTATTCAGGCTTGTCTGAGTTAGATTCAAGTTCTGTACACTAAAAAGCATGCTTGAATCAGTGCAGTTCAGTTTTCAACAATCATCATGTTGTGAGCCCACACTGCCCTGCGCTGACCTTCTGCATCAGGACAAAGTTGTTTTCGTGATGAAATGGAGGCTCCAGAGTCACCATCTGATAGATCAGGCAGCCGACCGCCCAGATGTCCGTCTTATCTGTGTACCGCTCGCTCTTCATGACTTCCGGACTGTACAGGATCAGCACAGGATCAGCACAGGACCGAAACCAGATCATCAGCCACGCATCCAAGGATCAACTAGCCACAAACACGTCAACATGTCTGACAAGGCGACTGCACGGTCGTAAGCCGTGAATGGATAGCAACTAGAACAATCTCCCAATTCAACAACCAAACTGTGTGGTCTCTTCCCGGCCGGCGGGGATCACAACAAGCAATGCAATACCGGCATGCTGGGGGTGTATTACACCCTGCACTCTCCACCCCTCCAGCGGCAAGCAATTTTTACGTGATTCGACTTTCAGGCCGTACAAAGAAATGATCTGAAATCATTCAGTTCGATTTATACATAAAGACAAAACACAAGAACTCCCCGGCTTAACGTTGAGTGTAAGGAGGAACCTGGTGACTAACATTATAGAAATTGTTAGATGAGGCTTCAACCTCTCGACAACATTGCTAACATGGTTGTTTTAACGCCGTTGGACCACTATAAAGCGGGATTCACAGAGGCTTTCTACGATGCGATGCGCGATGCGATGCGATTTGCGACGGCAGCGTGCGATGCAAACTTGCGAAATACCATTTCCAGAAGAAGTCCGCGATGTGACGTCTTGCTGATTCAGAGCGAAGTGCAATGCAGTTGAGTTCCTTACCATGGTATTCACGTGGCCTGGTACGTTTACAAATCTACAAGCAACTCTTAAACCTTCTGTACAATCTTGCTGCAAAAAAAAGGTCAAAAACGTATATCGCATTGCATTGTTCGCCTGTACAATCTTGCTGCAAAAAGGTCAAAATCGTATATCGCATTGCATTGCTCACATGTATCTCAACTTCTGCGATGGGCCAGTTGCGACGGTTGTGTGAGCTATGCGGTGGATGCGATTCGGGGATTTCCCGGTTTCACCGATGTCGCATCACGCTTCGCATCGCAAAAATGCTTCTGTGAATCCTGCTTAAATCTCCGAACATCAGCAGACATTCTTTTAGTATTCACGTACACTGGAAAACAATCTCAGAGCGGCAATTGAGCGGAACACTAACTGCTTCACCAACACACCATAGTGTACTGATGAACTGACCTTTGATACATAAGTGTTCCCACTGCCGTTGACAGTATGCTGGAGTCGCTTGGCTTGCACTGGGCCAGTCCAAAGTCAGCTGTACGTCCGAGGAGACAGACAGAACAATGCATCGCAGTACACAGTAGAATAAGTACGAAATTCTTCCGTGTTTGCACCAGCGGCAGTAACGCTGCCACCTAGCCTCCACATACGCAAAAAATAGGTTTCACAGAGGAAAGCAAGGGCGGCATTAAGTGATGAATAAACAACTGACATCGCATGTAGGTCATGATTACCCGTGTGCGGATTGCAACAGACGCGACGCTAACACATTATACATTTGGAAATATGGTGAAATGATGCTATATTAGATAGGCTTATAGGAGATTGGACTGAATATGTCAAGTAACCTACAGTACGGTGTATATCGAAATGACATTACAACTGAGGCTTACTGAGTGTGATGTGATCATTCTGCCCAAGCATGACATTGGCTGGTTTGATATCGCGATGAATCATCCGTTTCGTCTTGTGCACATAGTAAAGTGCAGATACGAGCTGTGGTGGTGGAGAGAATATAATGACCAACCAAACAGCACGGAGGCTGAGTTCACACTTGGACTCTGCACATGAATGACTGCATCTTCTCAGCATACCACAGCATGATTCCAGCGGCAGCAGCAGCACAGTCATCCATAAATGCATTACTGATAAGTGATACATACATGCTCGCATGCGTGCACGCACACATGTACACATGTACGCATGCAAACACACACACACGCACGCACACACACACACACACACACACACACACACACACACACACACACACACACACACACATACACACACACACAGCCATTACTTGAAGTGTGATGTTCGTTATCCGATCGTCACCAAACTTCTCACACTTCTCCTTCATCTGACCAATGGCCTTTCCTAGAGTGGGGCCGTCAATCAGCTTCATTACGACGAAAAGGTGTTCGCCTAGAAGACCGCAGAGCAATGAAGACCGCAAAGCGTGAATACCACAAAAAAAGAATGAAAGACCATAAACTATGGAGAGCCGCAAAGCATAGAAGTCCGCAAAGCATGGAAGAATCGCACATCTCGTTTTGTAAATAGCACCCCGGAGGATGCACCCAGTGTGCTGACAGTGCTCAACACCACGGCGGAGGCAGAGCGTAATACACAGGACAACAAGGGCAATCAAGGCGTGTTTGTCGCTACTTAAAGTGCAATGCTTTCGCAATCATCAGGCAACGATATCCAGTGCAATAGCTTACTGAGGTTTCTCTCGAAATGGAACTAACTGTGAAGTGTACATACTCGTACGACGCATACAGTCAACTTCGCCGATAACGACTGCGGATATAACGTGAATAACGACAGCATTTCCATGCCCAGAGCAAAGTCCCTTCCAACTGTAATACATATAATGAGACTTCGGGTATAACGACACTTCGCGAATAAGGACACTTTTCTGATGCCCCGCCGAGTGTCGTTATACGCGGAGTTGACTGTACATGTAAATATGCATAGCTACAATATAAATTGTGCATCTACTGCTTACACAGCTGCATAATGCCGTTTATTATTATTTTTAAAATTTTACTTTTATTATTTTTTCGGCAACGCAGATGATGATGATGACAATATAAATTGTGTAGATGTCCGGCTTACCTTTCTGAAAGGCTTTATAGTAGCGGACCACATTCTTGTGGGAGAGCTGTCGAAATACAATAGCAGTATCACAGAATTGCAGTTGCTAGAAGCTTCGCAAACAATGTTAGCAGAGCTATCTAGCCTCAATGACAGATTGCGGCTGGTAGCGGCAATGCGTGGGACAGGCTGTAAACAAACCTCCTCTTTGAACAAGATACGGCGACTAAAGGGCAAGCGCTTGACCAAAGACCCGTGCCAACACCGTTCCACTAGGATCCATGCACTGATGGCTTTAATGAGTGCACCCAATTGCTATCTGCTTCCCTCACTATTTGGCATGTGCTTGATTAATATTCACTTGTACGTGCAATAGTTGTGACTCCACATACCTCAGCACTGACAACACCGACTTCGGCAATGTACTCCTTCACCACCTTGCGTTTCTCCTCATCTGAGCTGCCAAACTTACCCACGTTACGGGAAAAGTGAAGCTGTAGCGGAGCAAGCACATATGAGAACATTGCAGTGATTGGCATAAAGGTTGTGTAGCAAGCACATATGAGAACATTGCAGTGATTGGCATCAAAGGGTGTGCAAGTATGCATGAGTACAACGTAGTGATTGTCATAAAGCAACTGTGCCCTATAGAAGCAGGACCGGCAAATGTGCATGTGAAAGTTATGAATTGCCGGCTATACTCACCTCCTTTAAAGCATAAAATTTCCCAGTGTTTGTGTCCTGGACGCGCATGACCGTTCCGAATGAACCCGCTCCTAACTCGTCCAGGACCTTATACTCGGCAATGTGGCGCTCCTTGACGTCGCCCTCAGCTGCCATCTGCTGTCTCAATGCAGCCAATTCTGCCACCTGACACACGCACAGTAGACAGTAGACGAAGAAGAGCACACGGCTGGAAGGTATACATGTACATGATTAGAATATGTCACCGAGAGGATTTAGCGCAGCAGCCTCTATCATCAAAAAGAGATGCACAGTGAGAAATAGCCTCTCCTCTTTTCCCATTTTTCAATAGTACATGTACTTTCAAGATCACCTTTGCCGGTTCATTAAGTCACATTCAACATCATTATGCACTTACTGGCAGTTTCCGGAGATTCTCCAGCAGAGGCTTGTAGTATTTGGACTCGCGCTTGAAATTCCCAACATCCACAAACCACTCGAATAGAACATTGCCAAACAACCTAGACCAAAAGCAAGCCAGGGCAAAAGCAATTTATCCGACTCCGGCCAGATTTAAATCAGTCGGCACATTTGCTGCAAAGGAACGTACCGTACAGATGGGTGCTGCTGGCCTGAATATCAGCAGTGCAGTAGAATCTTATCACATCTGTACTAACATAGTGGGTAGCCAAGCCTATCTCATTGCTAGATGTACAGTGTCCCGGAAGTACATCAGGGCTATAGTGACCCAAATTCCAGGTGGTCTGGCTTAATGGGATACTAGAAAACTGGAAAAAACAGTATAGGCGAAAAACACCGTCTTGTACGATTTGGGTGGGTCAACGTTTTCGGAATAAGATCCAGCGGTAGCCGCACTGGCAGGACCGGGTGCTACCGCCCGGTGTATAGGTGTACTGCAAGTAAGTAGGAGAGATGCTGACTACATGTATGAGCAGTCTGATTTCAGTAATTTTCATACCTACCCGTTCAAGTGTATACAGGGCCGTACTGGAGCTTTAAGCCAAACATGAATGACCACCCCGGGTACTCTTTCAAGTGCTGTTGTTGCCAATGCTGCATCGCATGTTTCGGTCTTTGGTTGTGTGTGTGTGTGTGTATGCATCCAGCAGGGCTGCACCCACGCATCGCATAATCGTGCAGTTGTCATCCCACACAGGGCTCTACTCACCTCATAAAACTCTTCCTGTGATAGTCCACCGAGTACAGCAGCCTATAGGAAGGGAAACACGCCAATATCACACACAGTAAAACATGCCAATGCGATCACTCGGATAAGGCGACCACCTTTCCTAAAGACTACTGAAATCAGGACCAATGGATGCTATTTCCAGTCAAACGACGCCTGGTTAAGCAGACCACCTGGTAACAGAGACCACGTTTTGAAGGTCCCTTAAGCGGTCGTCTTACACAGGTTTCACTGTATTAACACACTTTTACACGGAGCCAATTGTCTTATCTTGCCAAGGTGTGTGTTGATGTGTCATTCTCGAACCCACTCACAAATCACATTTATTCAAGCCCGAGTCTTGTACTTCAAGTACTCTCGTCAGGGGGAGGAGTCCCATATCAGGAGGGATGAGTCCCTTATGAGGATAGAGGAGTCCCTTATCAGGAGGGAGGAGTCCCATATCAGGAGAGAGTAGTCCCTTATCAGGAGGGAGGAGTCCTCCCCCACATCCTTGATCTGAGTGTCAGAGATTACATACAATAATATTATGTTAGAAGAACCCAAGGAAGAAGAGGACATTCCACATCATCCTCATCTCGCTTGGAAAGCTCCTGCAATCTTTTTTTAGAAATACATACCTCAAGACCGCGAGTGACACATACTGCAGTCAACAAACCAAATTGGCAAAAAAATAGTGAGAAATTAGTACACTTCACAGTCGGAACATGAAAGACTCACAAGGACAGCACGCCTCATAAGAAGCCTGTACCATTGGATAACAGACATGGAATTCAGAGTCATACCAACATCTCAAGAAACAGACCGCTGCTTATGCGGAGAACATACTTTCAACTGAGTCTACAGCGAGCCGCATTGGGACAGTAGGCTCTTTTCAGAACTCGGTGCACTTTGAACCAACAACTGCAGCACTGCAACTAAACTACTTGTAATATCATGCATTGTACAGATATGGGTATACTTCCGGGGAAGACAGATTACACACCTGCCGATCCTCAAAGTTCCGCTGCAGATCAGGCGATGCATCACCAGGTGGTATTACCAGCTGTGCTAAACGGAACACAGCACCTTCCTAGGAGGCAAACATTGGCAATCAAACAGCCGGCACACATACTTCATCCACACACTCCGGCACAGGGTGCGGTACCCTCCCAGTAAGCAATACCAGCAAGAAGAAGAACTCATATGATCATAAGGAACATGACTCCAGTATTCATTTACAAATACCGCGGCATCTTTCACATCCACAGAGGGTGCTGGCGTTCCTGCGTATGCAGAAAACTCGGCCTCCAGCCGCGTCTCAAGCAAACCGTGAATTGTTTTCACATCCACTCCACTACTGCTAAGCTGACCGTTGGAATTCTTATTACAGTAGTGCAAGGGTATCACTAGTGTAAGGTTGTGCATGCAATTCCTGTCGAGCAGAGCACTAGCTGGATGATGCACGGTGCAAAGGAATCCTTGGCTCCACTACCGTATGATGTCCTGTGCCACTTACATCAATGAGTACACGAGAGTTATGGTCATCGCGTGTCAGCACAATGCAGAGGGAACAGATGTAGCGTTGGCAATCCACGATCTCCTCCGCACAGAATGTGCACTGCGACAGGCAAAGGAGAACAGGCTACGGGATCAAACCGTGATCACAAATTCACACAGCCTGCTGACCCCCCCCCCCCCCCACACACACACACACGCACGCACGCACGCGCGCGCGCGCGCGCGCACACACACACACACACACACACAGCGCAATTATAATCTGTAGCATTTCCGTATGATGGATGCCCTTGTTAGGACAGCATTATGTACAGGTAGGTACAAAGACAGGAGGCATAACTTGGCCATAGGAGAAACTTGCCTTGAACGGAATTGCTTTGGGTTTCTCAGTTTCTGCTGAGTTTGGACGGCTTGCACCATAGCCGGGGACACTGGCTGCAGGAGGATATGGGTTATCAGTTGGAGAGGCTGTCATGGGTGCACTCGCTCCTGTAGGTGATTCATCCCTGCTGCCAGTACAGCGGGGCTCACCACCGTTAAGCACTCTGTAGATGAAGGACCCGGGAGGAGCAGAGACTGAGCAGTTTTCCTAGTGAATCTAACAACTACTTATGACAGCATGCTTACCAATAGAAACTGCCAGCACACTCAACCCTCCCACATCCGGTAACCTCCCTGTTCCGGGCACCTTTCTGGGAGCCGTCAGCATTACTGTTAATTTCAAGTGTTAAATACTAAGGTGAAACTCGGGTAAGACGAACCCCCAGGACCAGAAAACTTGAATGATATGCACATTTACTGTGACAGGGAAGGTCCGGAGAGTTATTGTCACTCTTGAACATTCCACGACTCCAAAAATGCCCGAATAAGAGAGGGCTAAGTTAAAGCATACATCAAAGTTAGTTGCAATCAGGAACCTCAAACTGCACAGGAGCCAGCAATAATTCACTTTGAGCTGGGATGCGTGAGAAGATGGTGACTGCTGGAAGAGCTACACGGGGTACACAATGCAATTCTAAACTGCTTCATAAATATTCTACAGAGCTCTGACCTGAGACAGTCCACAAGAGTCTGGATGCCGCCAATCATACGGAACTCGTCCAGAACAGCTTTGTCACAACTTGCCAGCTTGTGAATGGTGTAGACCTGGATGGGAATGGAACAAAGTGGGACATGTATGCTGTCACAATGAGTATTCCAAAGGTAAGCGGCTGCACTTACAGCTCCTACTAGCAAGCAGAAGTGTGTGCTGTACCCCAGTCTCGGACTATACATAGCGGCCAGCAGCCTGAGACTGAAGCATGGTATTCCAATTATACATCTTGCTTTCCTTACCAAGCACTGCAAGGTTTTGGCATCTTTGCAGTCCAGCTCCCTGTTGAAAAAAGTCAAAGATCACGCGACACAGAGAGACAAGAGGCGAATCTCAACCTGGGACTCCTGGAGAACGCTTCAATGCATATTTATAACGTAAGGTCATTCAAAAGTATACTGTGCATTCGGCGAGCACTCTCTGGACATGTTAAAATACGACATCCACACAGTTACCCACAATCCTGAATTGTACCTTCAAGGCACAGAATCTGATCATGACTTAGCAAGACTCTAATCTAGTCTGTAGGCTCCTCTTGAACTCACGGCGCAATGATGGACAGGGCATCACTTTCAAGAAGATCTTGACGACCGCCGTCATTTCCAGCAAAGTGTAACACAACCTGGGCCGCAAGTCTAAACACAAAAAGAGGAGGAAGGACAAGAAAGCATCCCGCTCAACAAACAAGCAGAATGGATTACCCCGACAACTATTTCTACCACACTCAGGCATGCTCTTTAATCTAGTCTGCCAGTTGTGTGAACACAAATACCGCATCAATGCTTGATGAACTCGCACACTCCACCACAGCCATTTACTCATTGGTCAGTAATCGGGCTGAACACACGGTCAATGGTCTCTTTGCTGTGAATATACCGTATTTTCCGGAGTATAGTGCGCACTTTAGATGTGCTATTTTAGGCCCTAAATCGCAGGTGCGCACTATGCTCCGAATATGAAATGCATGTACTTCAATGAAGATTGAAGTGCGCACCCCAATGAAGATTGGGGGTGCGCGTTATACAAAGGTGCGCACTATACTCCAAAAAATACGGTACTCTTTTCTCCTGGCACCAATTTTCGGGCCTACCCTACCATTACGGCAGCGTGCAATCAAACAAGAGATGTAAAAGATAAACTATGGCGGAAGACTAATGGAGCAATGAATGGTGACAGAGAAAAGTGTCAGCTACTTCTTCAAGTAGGATGTAATGTACTGAGGCGTGGAGCGTAAGAGGGCTGGTGAAGAGGGCGAGAGGGGGAGAAGTGCAGCGCTGTGTCTGTGTGTGGTTATCAGCGTGAAATACATGGTCGTGTGGAGCTGGAGCGGCAAGTGTAATAACCAAGTTGAAGACACCGTCATTGCTCAGTGCGAAGCGCCATGCAACAAGCTAACACGTACATATGAAACACATGACTTTTGTGCCATCAAGTGTGTCGTATCATGACCAACTCGGTCAAAGTCTATTTATCACACCAACACACTTCACATTGTCCTCAGCAGTCTCTAGCCACAGTCCCTATTACAGTGCCTGGGACGCCTATCACGAATGAACATAACTTCGCTCACGTATACGACCATTGATAAGGGTTAGCTGTATGGAGAGAATTAATGCATCAGTGATGATGGGTGTAAAGGTGCTAGCTTTATGTGTGCGGTGCTGTTCATAGCGCCCTCCTCATGTTGTGTCTGGTGCTTGAAATCATGCCTCCATCTCTACGATCAAATGTATGGTTTTTAAACCTTTTCTAAATTGTTCAGACCTACCGCTTGGATTCTTGATTGGGACAGCGCTCCAGAATGTTCAGCAGGTCCACCACACAGTCTAGCCCGATGAAATGAAGGATAGCACGTTTCCTGAAACAGGTGTGAACCAATAGCACATCGATCAGTCCATGATCGGATATGCATCTCACGTGTAGGCTGTTACTTGGCCTGATGGTACAGTGCAACACTGCAGCTAGGCCCAGCAAGGCCCAGAGACCCACCAAATGCTCTCGATGGTAGCATGGACCATAATTTTTAGAGGTTTGCAGTTGCCTTTTAAAAGGCTTCTGTACACCTCTAACGAGTGTGGTGGCAGAAGTGTGCAAGCACATGCGTTCGAGTGCGTGTGTATGTGTTGGGGGGGGGGGGGGACACCCAATTAACAGTCATTACTTTATCAGGCGCTACCTCAGGTACCCACTTAAGAACATGGACACATCTATCCGAGTGAAGTCTCCATATCATTAAGCATGCAAGGTACAGACCTTTCTTTCACTCTTACATGGTCAGAAAAGCACATATACACTTCAGGCCAACACGCTGCATTCGTTCCTCATCCACCCGCAGGAGACGAGAGATGATCTAGAGAGGAGAGTGTACAGGACATTGAAAACAAAATGGCAGGCAGAGACAGGGACTGATTGAGTGTGATGCGAGTGTGATGGCCGGATTGCTCCTTTAGGGAATGGAACAGATCAGACGTACCGTAAATCATATTGTGACGTAGGTTTCGTGCAGCCTGAACCCGGGAAATTGAAAATGTAGCAAGCAACACCTCATCCTCGGGCCACTAGTGAATACCCTGCATGCAAGTACTGTGTTTATTTTTCATTCCTATGTATCAGGTTCGGCTTCATTTTCTCTGTGCTGCGCTGACGAGTCCACCAAGGACGAAACAGTTCTGTCTGCAGATTGAGTACCGTGCATGTATGAAGCAAGGATTGCTGGCAGGAAACCAACCAAGAATGCCTACCTGTGGGTACTTGTTCTGGGTCAGAACCTTGTAAGCAGCTGGCTCGCTGACAAGCTTCATAAAGCCACCTTAGTGCAAAACGACACCGGCAATATCAACAACAGCGACAATGATATAATGAAGAAAACGACGATGACAATTAACCAAACCACAACGATCGCCCATGAAGATGGCACGATGACCCTATCAACACGTAACGCGGGGTGCCTTTGTAGGTCAAAGCCCCACGCTGTTGCTCCTAAAGAGTGCGTTATGGTATACGCGGTACAAACTTACTGCCAGCTTCGAATATTGCCAGGGCTGTCGGTGCACCTTCCCGTCCTTCCATGTAGATCTGTGTTAGCTCGTTCATGATCTATACATGCACCAAACATTGACACACACAATTCAAGGACTTAGCCACCGGTCAGGCTTTAGTCGCCGGACAGTTTTCAGAACCGTCTAAACCTGCTTTGACGGTAAAGAAAGCAAGAACGGAGAGGACTGAATGCTATACCAAAGGTGTGCCCAGCAGTTACTCAAAGTATGGAGCAGACCAGTCCCATAGGAAGTGTGCTATGCACCACATAGGGTCAATGAATCCAGGCTAGCAGGGAACCTACACGGACGGGTTCACTGCTCATACCATCTAACTTACACACTGATACATCTTCCCGCACGAAGTCTACAATACAATTGGGTCTGCAAACCTAATCCCCACACATCGTTCACTTAATGCAAGCGCACTGAAAAAGTTCAGTCACGCGTTTGATTGTCACTGCATGAATGGAGCAGGGAGACTTTACCATGCACAGTGCAGTGCAGTGGGGATGCCTTACAGAGGCGTCAGACGGTATTCAACATTGGTGCGGCTGCATGAGTAGGTTGGGGTCCGGGGATCCCCGCGGGAACATTTTAGGGAAATTGGATCCAAAGAGCCCATATTTCATTGCTTCAAAAGTCACAAGATGAAATCATTGGTGCGGCTTTGGCCGGACCTGCCGCACCGGTTCCGACACCCCTGCCTTACCATGCACAGCGCGGCAACACCAGATGCATTAGTGAAGACTTTCTGCCAACACACACACACACACACACACACACACGCACACACACCACACACACACACACACACACACACACACACACACACACACACACACACACACACACACACACAGATGGTGACGAGCAAATCCCATTCACAGTGCGCAGATGTTCGCAACAAAATGGATCGGTTTTGCTCGAGGCAACTGATAGCTGCATAGTGGAGACATTCACCGATGATAAAAATGACGGTGATATCAATCATGATCACAATGACCAAAGGACTAAGATACAGACCATGTGGTACCAATTACCTGCTTCAACTCTACTGCTACACTGTAATACATGTATTTATGTGGCATACCTTTAGCGACTTGTCTCGCAGCAAGATGCGCAGCACCTGTAGGTATGGTACCAGATATTCATGATCCACGCCGGTGACCCATTCCCTGCAAAGATAAATGACAGATCAAGAGATGTACATGTACACCGGAACTCACTCAGTACCTACTCTGAAGAGATGCACTCTCACTTAATATAGACCTCCGCCGGAGCGTGACGTGTGCATTGCGGATCCACACTGAAGTGTCATGTTAGGTTAAGAAAGAAGCAACTCGGATACTATTGCTAAGTGCACTTCCCTGTTGCCCATGCCATGGGTACACATCTTATCACTACCAGAATTCTACAGGAATTTGTCATGCACAGCTCTATGCACCAATGCCAATGGCACCAATATCTTGCAGACGGACCACCGGGTGCCGCACCGAGGCCTGCAAAAGATCAAGCAGATCCGTGAACGCACGTCCATTCAAGTGTTAAAGTTAGTTTTGCATACATTTCGGATATTCATGGTAACTTCGCCAAATTGTGATGTGCCCGGTTCTAGAAATACCTGTCCACGATGGTATATGTACAGTGAATCCTGTCAAAGCTAGGAATGGAAACGTGATCCCCATTCACAGGTGGTTTCTCTATCCAAGTTCAACTGGGAATGGCACATGTTAGTACTAGCTCTAGTGGTTCTCTGCGACACGTGATTGCATCCCCCCCCCCCCCCCCCCTGTGTGACAACACTGCTCGGCGGCAGGGTAGCAAGGTAGTAAGTTCATAATACACTCAGCATGTGCAAAGCTTGTGGAGCGGGGCAATGAATCAGGAGCAAGGACTAGGACTACCTACGCCTTTAGCAAGCGGTTGATGGTAAGCATGCGGAGAACCTGCATGGAACACACACACACACACACACACACACACACACACACACACACACACACACACACACACACATGCACATGCACACAGAGGAAAAGACAGGGATAAGCAATGAACAAACACAGGCTTCAATGCTTGCTATGTTTGCTATAAAATCTCAGAGGTCTACCTTCACATTAAGCTGGAACATAATGGGCCCGCTATTATTGTTGTACACTTCCTAGAAAGAAACATATTCCATTCAGCTGATACCACACAGACAATATCGGTTAACAGAGGAAGAAAAGATGGTTAGCAAACTACACACTTTCGAGTATATAATTATAATACAGCCTGGAGACGTGTTTAACCATGAGCGGTTGCTAACCACCTACTCCCTAACGAAACTATGTCTATTGCTGAAGGTGTTACAGTATTCCATTGTCCTTCTGCATTCCCATGTTTTCTACTATACCTGTTACTGCCTTACAACAGCTCTGTTCCTGATGTCTTCGTTCATCCAGGACACTAAGTATTCAAAACGCCAATTACCAACATGCAAGGTATTGCTGCAAAGGTGCTCACCAGTCACTACAATGCATGAATGCATCAATATGCATGCATACATGTACAGCTTTTGCAATCGTAGCCTTACTTCCGGGAACTGCTGCTGGAACTGATGCGAGTTGAAGTCCTTCACATTGCTGTATAGATGGCTGGGGTTGGCCAGTGAGGATAGCAGAACAATGATGATACATGTTATAAGCCCCGACGTCATATACAGCAATGCAATTCATCACAAGTATGCGGCGGCTAAAGAAAACGATTGCCAGACTATCGAACTTCATGCTAGTATAATCACAGAAAGGAGTAGTACAAGGTCCCCACCATACGAGCCGAGTGCCGTATGCCGAAGTATGCCATGGTCCTCTAGTGTGCACACTCCGGATGGCTACTGTATTAGGGCGCGTTCGAATTGTCACTCTTTGACTTTTCGAGGAGCTTCGTTTTTCTGAAGAGGTGGCCTTATTGGCCTCTTCAGAAAAACGAAACTCCTCGAAACTCATCCGATGGGAAGGTGGATTAGTTTCGAAGAGTTTGGAATAGCTACGTCACGTAGTACGTGGAGATGGTCGATTTGATCCGACGTCATCATCGCCATTATTATTATTATTAAATTTTTGATCGCCATGACAATTCCACTGAAAATCTCTAAAATGATAGAAACCGTTCTAATGGGACACTTCAACTAATCTCTTTATAAAATTTGTTAGAACAGTTGATGAAGACAATTCGAACGCGCCCTTATAGCTTTGGAATGATAAGCCATCAAAACATTGCCATAGTTTCGAAAGAGGATCTTCCTTGCCATGCCACGGTGTATTCTATGCAGACTGACGGGCCGAATACAGCTCATCACTGGGAATGGAATCAGCATAGGCAGCAGCATACACCAAGGCACTCACCAGAATTCTCTTAGTAGTGCTGTCTCCTGAAACAATCTGTCAGAGCCAGGTGGCTACAAACAATGTGCAAACACAGAATATCCAACATGAAGTGCACACAAACTTATCACGGTCACGTTAGGCGGGGGTATGTATCATGTTGGTATACCAAAATGCGGCATAAGTTCATTGGCGAGGAAGTTATCATGCACATTGGTGGCAACTGGACCACAGGCTCGTGAGTGGATGATAGCTCCGGGCCCGTGCAGCCCTAGTAGCACTGCGGGCATTGGGTCATGCAGTGAATTGAGCTCTGCGCCAATTCACCATCAAGGCTAGCATGGTCTGTGCTGGCGTGCCCGGCTCTCTGGTTCAAGCCAGGGTTTCCGCATGCATGCTTACCATTGCCTCGGCCGCCATGCTGAGAGAGTGCAGCAGACCAGTAAAGCGCGCACTGTGGAACACCAACAAGCATGGCACATCAACAGTGTGTGAACGCCGTCTTGTGGCGGCAAAAGCAAACTGCATGTTCCCACGAGCTCCCACACCATACATGTATGCCACGTTGCATACTTATATGCATGCACGTGTGCGCGCGCACACACACACACACACACACACACACACACACACACACACATACCATGCGCACACGCACACCCACACATACACACTGTGACACACACTTGCACGTAGGCATGCACGCACATGCATGCACCCACGGACGTACACACACGATTATATGTACTACTGTAGCCATAACCGAACAGTTACCGTAAAGTCGCGGATAAAAGCCGGGTTTGCATACAAGCACATCGTGGATAGAAGCCTGAAAATCAAACGGGTCAAATGCATATAAGTCTGTCGCGCGTAGAAGCCTGGCTTCTATGCAAGCGCGGATCGGGTAGGTCAAGAGTGCATGCGCTATGTACGGTGCATAGTAAAACTGCCGCCATACCGGTAGTCAGTGGTAGATCTACGGTGCATAAACATGGTTTGCATTAAAGCCTGATGCAGAAAGCGGCTTATATGCTTATAAGCCCGGCTTTTATCCGCGATTTTACGGTATCTATCCCAGTTCTTTACAATACATGTACATGCAGTGACGTTACAGTAACTCTTGGAAATAGGAATCCATTGTGATTGTGCTTGTGCTGCATGGTATGTCCCATGCATTCAGATATTGACACTTGCAAAACACGATTGCAATGCTGCTACATGCTGTTGTGGCATGGGATAATCATGGGATAATCCCATGCCACAACCGATTAGCCAGAGAATGAATTTGGACCATAGAGGTGCAGCTACATGCACACAAGATAACAACAGTCAACATGCAACCATTCTAGCACGGCAAACCTCTTTTGAGCAAGAGCAAGATGCCGCAGTTCTCAAATTCCTAAATTTCCGCTCAAGGTCCGGGAGATACATGTACAATCATGTAGTACAATGTAGCACTCGTGAAACCAAAATAGTGCTAGGGTCTGAGGAAACGTCGGCAGCGCACCTACCTTTCATCCATCGTTACGGTTGACCTTTGGGACATAACTAGCGCGTTAGTAGCGGGAACCGGTTACAAGCCTGCCTGCATGTGTTTGCCTGTCACCATGTCAATTCCTTCCTTCAACACAAGACCCTGCTTTGAATGAAGGAATACGCCCAATATTGGCAATAATTATTTCTTCAAGTCGCGGACAGATCCATTCCAGAATCCTGGTGACCTGCGAGCGTATGCCAAGACGATGCCTCAAGCAGAAGACTGAAACTTGTGTGTATGGCCTTTTCCTTGTCTATCCAGTTTCCCGTTGCTCCGTCCTCTTGCACGTGAAGAGGAATCGAGCTACCGCAATGCAACTGCCGGGAGCTCAAACAATGAGGACATGCACACTATGCTAGGAGTAGGAGTAGGACAAGTGACAGTCACACACTGCGAAACACCACCCCTTCTTGCCTACGAAGTAGTAGATCTACGATCAGTCTGCTACGAATCAGGCTTGGCTTCGCGATTCGTCGTTCAGTGTTTTTAGGCAGATCCCGGACCCTACACTACAGCCCTGTGCATGATCAGTAGAGCTCGACACACGGACAGACAGTGTGCATATCTCAGTAAGAATTATGTATCTGAGTGGTACAGCTAGCTACATGCATGTAGTCTTCTCGTCAATGACGTCATACATCAATTCAGAAAAGCGAGCCACGTGATGCGTTGCACGTGCGCACGTGCCCCGATCTGCCTTCATTCACTTCAAAAAGAACTTTTTTCAAAGAGCTGTAGAATTAGGGGTTGTTCGAAATCAATAATCTGCGACTGTAATCAAATCCATCAGTAAGCCCACCAGTGTGTCACTGTATTTCAGTACTACGACGAACGTGCCTGTAGTGAATTTGATGTGATGGATTCTTCCTCTTCTGAGGACGATGAATTTCAAAAACGCCTTCAAGACGTTGTCCAGGGTTAGTAAAGCCAAATTGATTTTCTTGGGAAGCTTGGCGTAGTTTGTGATTTGTCTACACGTACTGTCAAACTCATGACAAGATCCCCATGCATGTACTAGTATAGAGATCTATGGTAATATCACCAATGCAACTTTATAGACAGGGCTGAAATTAAGACGAGATCCATTAAAAAATATCAAAGAATTGCCAACAAAAGTAAACATGATGGTTAATGAGCAATCGGATTGGATGGTACATGTAGCGAATTTTAAGGGTACAGTGCAGACATTGAGACCAAATTAGTTTTCTACTGTCTTTGCTGCGTATATCTTATTTGTCAAATGTAGGATCTGAGTTGGGTTTGAAAGCATCGCAGCCAGCTTCTCAACGTAAAAGGTAACAGCTGTGCTTTGTGCTTGTCTATCACACATGCATTGCCTCGTTCTTCATTCCATTTGGCCTAAGCGTAGACTAGCCAAGCTTCATTGGTGATGTCAACGCGAAAAGGCTGATAATACCGTAACGTACTGTTAATCCCCCACGCCGTGTCGCTTCCCAGCGTGCGGGAATTAGATCAAGACTGTCAAGTGCAGTACGATGTACAACAGCGCGAAAGGTCAGACATGGTGTGCTGAATTGTGCACACCTTTAATCCTGCACTGACACATATTGTACACAGCAGTGCATGTGTCGGTTCAACACCATACTTCATTGTATACACCGAAGTCGCTTCACAGGCAGAAATTCGACAGGGGCCGGAAATTGAGCGGATCAACGGTACTTCACGGTAATAATAATATTGCCACCTTTTCATGCTGGGTCTTGCTCATGTATGTTGGCATGTGCACTCACATGCCTCCACAAGACCAGTAACGTCTGGACGCATGAGAAGGCGGACTACCGACCATGCGCTTGAGATTGACATCCATGGGCTGCAGCAGCCTGACGATGCATGTAATGAACTTCCCTGTACTGGGTATGTGTTCTAATCGTACATGAAATCAGAGTTACAGCATTACCGTATTATTTGCACTGTTCTCTAGTTGTGTGTACTGTTCTGTAATGTTAAGTCGCGCTCTCTCTCTCTCTCTCTCTCTCTCTCTCTCTCTCTCTCTCTCTCTCTCTCTCATTTTGTCTCCCTGGCCTCTTTCTTGAAGCTCGAAGCCGTCTCTTCGCCACAAACAAGATGAGGACAGTGATGATGGTGGTGATAGTGTTTCGTCTGCCGGCTTCAAAGCCCATATGTCCAAAAAGCTTTCAGCATTCTTGGATGAGTAAGAGTTTTAGACTTTTAGTAGGGACTTTGGTGTTGTAGTTTATACCATGATTCTAGGGCAGATGTGCTGTGGGCTAAAGTGAAACAATGAACCTGTCAGTATTGGAAAGCCGGTACTACCGTACTGGCTATATATATGGTCGCAGTGAGGCCATGAAGCGTTACATTGGCACATGTTTACCGCACGCAGGGCGTTACATGCAAAGTCGCACAGGAGCCGTTTACACAGGTTTCTATATTGCCGCAGTCCTTTTTTTGCTATTGCAGGACTTCCTGCTGCGTCCAGTTTTGAACTTTTCACCACTCGGTACACGTGCTTTCACAGTTTTCAGCCTTTTTTGCAATGAAAAGATCGTCGCACCCCGCCGGACGCGCGTTACGAACGCAACGAAAATTTGTCGCACTAGCCTGGTCGCGCGTTACGCCGCACCCCCCTGCGTTACGCGTTACGCGGCAACATATATTGCCAGTACGGTAGTATTACAGTATTACTACAGCTGTGCTCGGGTGAAATCCAACCCAAATAAAGTGCATATTTGACGCCCACAACTTGCACTGCCCTTGACACCCTGGAAGTGGTACGAATGCTGTTGGACGTACACATGTACAGTCAGACCTCGCATAACCGCACACATCCGTTTTCCAGAAAAATATCCGGATAGGCAAGGGAACCGGATAATCGGACATGCACACTGTATGTGTACATGGTATATTCTGTAAATCGGGAACCAACGATTTTCTTCCGGATTGCGAGGGATCCGGATAAGCGAGGTCTGACTGTACAAGTACAGTGATGTAATCGAATCTGGTCCAGGGCGCCAGTTTTGCACTTTGGGTCGGATTTCAGTGAGCGTAACTGTAGTTAGCTGTATTTCTCTGAAATTCTCTCCCCACCGAGCTTGCATACAAGGTGGTATGTGGTATGTACATGTACAGTCTGTATCGGCTATAGAGTGACCGGATATAAGAATATATCGGCTACAGTGATATTGGTGCGAAATATCAAAAGCAAAACGTGTTTTACCCAGTACAAGTATCACTATAAGTATAGATTATAGACCGGTTAGGAGGTCTATACAGGATATATAGACCGAGTAAAAGACCGAGGTCCCCCGAGGTCTTTTACGAGGTCTATATATCCTGTATAGACCAACTATGAGGTCTATAATCTATTTATCGTGTTCTCCACGCAATAGTTTCTCTTCATACATGACATATCCTTGTAATTCTAGTATTACACTATAGCCTATACCGCATTGTACGGCATTGCAGGATCAAGGTCATTGTTTAAACTAGGTTCAGCATCGGTAGCACAGTGGCTGGGTGGTAAGGAAGAGTGACTGAGATTCACAAGGTTGTGGGTTCAAATCCCATCTTGTGTAATTCTGCTTTCTTCAAAAATTTCTTTTTCTAAGTTGGAGAGAAAATTTCTAAGTCCAAGAAGTTCTAAGGAGTCAAATATAAGTAGTCAAATATATCGTGTATTTGACTAAGCAGTCAAATACGCGATATATTTGACCGCTTAGGTATCAGGGAAATTAGTGGGGTCAAATACTAAGAAGGCGATAAAGACTGTATAAGCAACGCCCATGTTCGAATGCAAAGGTGCTTTTCAAGTCTATGTTCAGGGGCTTAGGCCACGTCACGAATTTGCAACTGATCTTTTCTGAGACAAAAATGCGACTTGCCTCTGGCCCGCCGGATATGACAACCTTACAAGTTTAATACATGACTGTAGGAGTACTTTGCACACTATCCTTCGTCATCACAAACTGAACGGGAGTGAACAGTCTTGGAGATACCTGCACTCACCTATACCGGCAAGAGCAATGGCCTGAAATAGATCGCAAAGTAGTTTTCTGCTGCTTTCTGTGTAGGAACCTTACTAATTAAATTAACCCACAAAAAATCAGATTCCGCGGGCAAAAATGTGGATTTCTTGATTTCCGCGGATGATGGCGATTTCTGGGGAAATTGCCGCGGCTGCGGAATCGCGTTTTCCAAGGAGACAGATGTGTGGACCTGACACACAGTCAGCCACACCATGTAGTCGTTGGAAGTCAAGTACATGTAGATCTGCTGGTAGCATGAAGTGCCTGGTGGACTACAGCCATGCCAGAGTAGCATCTAGTGAAACTAAAATCTTGGATTGGAAAACAAATTCTGAAAAGAAGTCCAAATGGGGATAGTCCAGTATGCAGTCAACAAAGACATGAAGTCGCGATATTCGCGATACAAGAAGAAAAGAAGAGAGGTGGTATGTACACAGGGCCTTGGGCATACAAAACCATGCAGAAGCATTTCTTTGGTCTGATTGGTGTGATATTCCCTGCAGGTCTATTGTAGAAATCAGCACATCGCCATCAAGTAAGTTAATCGAACGGGCTTTTCATTATCTAGTAATATTTACAAATTGATTTCATGAACATGCATATGGTTATTTTGTCATTATAATAATTATTTATTATGATTGGGATGAGGTAAAAATGGAATAGAAAATAAGAATAAGTCTCGGAATACCGTCCAGTGCAACGTAAGTAGTTAGCTTTCTGGCTGGTATATCGCAGCTTGCGCATCATATAGCTTTTGCAACTTCTTCTTCTGCTTTCCACTCACAGGTTTCTCCTCGCCCTTTTCGTCCCGCTCGTGTGTCGGGACGCCCTGCTCGTCGAACTGCGTGAATTTCGGGTCTTTGCGGAACATCTCAGAGGGCGGTATGCGCTTCTTTGCGTCCTTGGCAGCTTGCAACTCCTGTGCTTTGCGCTGAGCCTCGGCTTTCTTCCGTCGCTTCTCCTCCAGCAACTCCAGCTCTTTCCGGCGTTCTTCCAGAAGGACTTCCTTGTCGACAAACTTCACGAGAGCAGGACCATCAGGCCTGTCTTCCAGACTGATTCCCAGCTCAGGAAGGATATCGTTGCGCAAAGCATCGCAGGCTTCAAGAAGACCCACTTGTTTCGCTTCACGAGCAGTAGCACGAACAGTATCGCGGAAATCGGACAAAGCGTACACGACACTTTTTCCCGCCTGCGAAACGTCGTCCTTCGGCTCTGGCAAACCAAACGTGGCGAGTATCTTACTGACGTACGTCTCGATTTTCTTGATCAGTTGCGAGTCGACTGCGGCTTTGGCATTCTGAGTGTACACATTGACAAGGGAAACAATCTCACGCAGGATCTGCATGGCTGCAGCAGTATTGATTGAGTCGCACAGAGCGTCATGAATAGCCGACTGCTTCTCGATGAACTTCTCGTGCAACTCCTTCTCTGCTGCCGTGGGCTTGGGCACGCACCAGCGCACTTCAGCAGACTGGCGCTGCATCAAGTCCCGGACGTAGTGGAAGAAGTTGTCGAAGAAGCTCTCCAGCTGCTTGGCTTCACTCATGACGTTCTCGCTGTAGTCGAGCGTGGCTTGCCAAGAATGCGTAAGGAAGGCAAGACGCAGCTGACGGCTAGAGTATCGAGACAGTGCTTCCTGGATTGTTATGAAGTTCTTCAATGATTTGGACATCTTGCATCCCTCGATTGTGAGATGGCCAGCGTGCAGGAAGTACTGGATCCACGAATCATGGCCAAAGCACGCCTCTGACTGTGCAATCTCGTTATCATGATGTGGGAATTTCAGGTCAACTCCACCACTGTGAATGTCGACCTTCTCTCCAAGAATGTCAGAGCACATGACGGAGCACTCAATGTGCCAGCCAGGACGTCCCTGTCCCCAAGGTGAGTCCCAAGAGGGCTCGCCAGGCTTCGACGATTTCCACAAAGCGAAGTCCCGATCAGAGCGCTTTCCCGTTGCGGCGCTGAGTTCACCCTCACCCTCGGCAAGAGCGGCACGGTCTCCGACTGCCTCAGGTACTAACTTAGCGTACGTATGGTTAGGGTCTTCGTCGAACTTTTTGACATCGAAATATACAGATCCATCGGCTTCGTACGCGAACTCGTTGGCAATGATTCGCTGGATAAATTCGACCACCTCTGGCACATACTCGCTGACTCGGGTTAGGAAATCGGCCGGGAGGATGTTGAGCGCTTGCATATCAGCGTGGAACAGTCTCTCCACATGCTGTGTCAGCTTGGCGAAAATGCTATGATCAGTTACGCTGCCACCTTTGTGAAAATCTAGCCATGCTCCGAGTGGATCACGTGCTCGTGTTACCAATGCATCACACATAGCCTCATTGGCACTGCCATTCTCAACAGCCTTTTTCAGCGCCTCCAGAGAAGTAGTAGCCTCAGTAAGCAGCCGCTGTAGCATAGCTCGCTTGTCATTATCGGTCTCCTTCTCCACTTTCGTAGTGAATGGGGCGAGAGCGTCGGACACATCGCTGATCAGCTGAGCAGTGCTGGGTTTCTGCTCAACATACTGCTCCACGAGAAAATTACGGCGAGCGCGCACTATGATTTTATCGTCTATGTCGGTGATGTTCATGGCGTACACGATGTTGTATCCGAAGTAATCAGCCAGGACACGTCGGACGATATCAAACGACATGTAGGAACGGGCATGACCCATATGAGCAACATCGTAGACAGTCGGCCCACACATGTACCACTTGACTTTCCGCCCCTCCAGAGGTTTGAAATCATCCTTCGCTCGAGACAGCGAGTTATACAGCTTCAGGCTCGCCATGATGGATCACCATCAACAAATCTGCTGCACCACAACTTCACTCCTCTCGCGAGCTCTCCAAGACGTGTTTCTTCTCAAAACAAAGGAACTTTGAAAACAGTTGAATATTGCATTGATCGGTGCAACTATTTTTTGGATCGCCATTTTTACCTCGATCCCTGCGAAAAATATTTCGAAAAACTCGTTCACGTGCGCCCGGGCCCGGCTGTCAAGAAGCGGCAACTAACTTAGAAAGATGGCGTCGGTTCGAGATGGCATGGTAACCGCGCACGTGCCGTGGTCCGTGACTTGCTCATGTATGCACGCAAATGCAGGTCACAAACTCACAAAGATCGTCTTTGCATTTGGAGAAAATATCGCGACTCTCTTTGGAGGTTGGCGAGGTTTGCCTAATCTTTACTTGATTGCGGTGCCGGTATGTCCTCTCAATAATTAGAACAAAGAGAGCTGATGACCGCTTCGTTGCTGAGCAGAAGTAACAATCAACTCTCCTCGTGTCCTCAGTGCCAAAGGCAGACGACTGCAATTCCACAACGCTCATTTCACGATGATGAAAACAATAATCGTGTACTAGTACACACTTGGACCATTTGGTCATCCCTATTCTAGCCGCTAGTCCGCCCAGCAAGCAGATATTGACTATTACGATAGGGACAACTGCGTGAACGAGGGCTCGCCCAGCAAATACAATTCAAGTTGTGACTCCAGTCAAGAATTAGGGTCTTTCCTCGAGAACTTCACAAATACAGGCCAGGGCACCCCACAAAACTGATAGATGGCACGAACGAAAGACAAATAGGCTAGACAAAGTGTCCCAAGTGATTGGAAACAGCAGATCTACCAAATAAGACAGCTACATGTGCCTAAACACGATTCCCATACAGCAGAGAGTAGTATCAGGCAGAATGAAAGCCTTGGAAGTGCACAAATACAGCCACGACCGCCACAAAAATTGGACGACCGCCACAAAAAAATTCTCATTGCTCTACCTCCTTGAAGGGTGAAAGTTACCAGTTATCCTATAGCGATGTCAGTTTATGCCTGTTGGAACCCCCCACAGCCCGCACGAAATACCTTTCAAATAATTCCAGGATGCAGCTCCAGACAGGAGGAAGAAGAACACCGTGAAAAATAACGGCAACGATGCCCAAACTCTCGGGAAACGGCTGGAGTCTTCCTGAAGATGTTAACATTGAATAGCCATCGATTACCAGCGTGGTTTGGTGACTTTAGAACTGTTTTGAGACTTAGAACGAAGCGATAACTCAAATTTGATGGAATTGTTACCTGTCAAATGCGTGGGCGAGCAGGCCAGCTGACTGGTTATGCATGAACATGCATGAGCATGCATTGATTTTTCATGGTTCACGTGCAGAAAACTAAGTTGCCGCGATCCAAGTGCAGCTAACAGCCGTGCGGGCCGTACCGTACGCGCGAGCGACTGGTCGTCGAAAGTCTTTTCGTCGTTGTTTTATGAACGTGTGTGCCAGGTTCAGATCAGGGAGTCGTAAAATACTTTTTACGACTCCCTGGTTCAGATCCTCTCCTGGACCTGGGTCCACCATGGCATGGTGCTGTTGAGTGTTGTCTCATTGACAGAAACCCTATCCTGTTAATATCTAGCCCGCAGTACTAGCAGTGCAGTAGGCTTTGATGGAGAATGTAGGGTGCAATGCACTACAGTTGAACATCGATTATCCGCACATCGACTATCCGGGCATTCGATTATCCGTAACAGTTTTTTTGGGCGCACGTGCCGTAGAGTACGCACTGTGCATGTAGTGAGCCATTCAAAAAATACGAAAATTTTGAAAAGTAAAAAGTAAAAAGGTCGTGCGGCTAGTAATAACCACTGAAAGTGTGTGAGTGACAGTTTTTTCTTATCCGGAACATTTGCCTTATCTGAACACCGCCTGACAGTTGTCTGCCCAGAGGTGGTCGGATAATCGATGTTCAACTGTATTGTCTTTTTGGTGAGGGTTCAAAATCACCATCCACCTTGAAGCTTCTATTCCCAAATTTTCCGGGAAGAAAGTACTAACAAAAAGTAACTAAGGAAATGCATGCAGGGAGAGAGCGGCAACTGAAATTAAAATACCCCATGCATGGGTGTCTTCGTCAACAGCCGTCATGGCTTTGACTCGCCGGCATGAGCCTGACTACACCATGATTCTGCTCTAACCACCATGACTTCTTGTTTGCAGTACGTTGGCACCTAGATGTCATTGTCTAGCCATGACAGGCTACTGTAAAAGCCACACCTAGATGTCATTGTCTAGCCATGACAGGCTACTGTAAAAGCCATTATTCTAACGAGGCGCATACATAACGATGTCCCAAAATTGCCTAGTTTGCGTGTACCAAAGGTAACGATTCTCACTCATTCTCCACGCTCAATAGGACAGTATAATATGTGTCGATTTCTGTATAACGATTTCTATTTTAACGACAGATTTCTCCTCGTTAACTCGTTAGAGTTAGCACTTCGTTCTATATATGGCTTTTATAGTATGCTGCCATAGCACCGCATGCCTGCAGATCTGCATTCGGTGTCCAGAATTCATGTGTCTCTAGCTCTATGCTACATCGTATCTGGTTGTTTCAGCTACATATTCCCTCAGCAACAGATATACAGTGTATAATATAGTCTATAGACAACACAGTAGTCCTCACGGGACAGGAAGAACAGTTCAGGAGGTAGAGAGAGAGAGCACAGTAGTCCTCACGGGACAGGAAGAACAGTTCAGGAGGTAGAGAGAGAGAGAGCACAGTAGTCCTCACGGGACAGGAAGAACAGTTCAGGAGGTAGAGAGAGAGAGCACAGTAGTCCTCACGGGACCGGAAGAACAGTTCAGGAGGTAGGGAGAGAGCACAGTAGTCCTCACGGGACAGGAAGAACAGTTCAGGAGGTAGAGACTTCAGTAAGGGGTGGACGAGAATAGCTTTTAGCACTTCCACATAACTAATTTCACACTAGACATTCCGTGACAGCTGGAATTGGTAAAAACCAATGATGCAAGAAAGGCTCATTTTAGGGAACGAATATTCTCTCGAATATCAACTTTTCGAACGAACGAATATTTTTTATTTTATTTCTAACTTTTCACTGGTCTTGAGGGAAAGACACAAACGGGGAAAGTCTGAAGAAAATATTTACTGTCACCACCAGGACTCGAACCAGGGACCCTCGCTTGTAGCCAGCGATGCTCTAACCACTGAGCTGTGGTGTAGTCGTCAACCCAGCAGAGACCGTTCAACATTTTCTTCATTTTTCAACCAGACATTAGCATATCAGAGCAATGACGTCATGCACTGGCCGCACCAAAAATTTGTTGGCGTTACTTTCAAAATGTATGCGAATTTGCAAAACCCAAAAATCGCATGACAAGACAAGTCATATGTGATAAGAGAAAGGTAAGAGAAGCCATGAAGGGAGAAGTATCATAACAGTCATCGACTCAGTACATCATTCAAGAACACTGCACAGTGCACAGTGCACACACACACACACACACACACACACACACACACACACACACACACACACACACACACACACACACACACCTTTGACCTTTGACGCCCCATCTCCAGTGGAGATGATAGGCTACTGAG
This sequence comes from Sycon ciliatum, assembly GCF_964019385.1. NCBI lineage: Eukaryota > Metazoa > Porifera > Calcarea > Leucosolenida > Sycettidae > Sycon > Sycon ciliatum. Next base: position 55,972,642 of record NC_088643.1, on the reverse strand, counting down.
TTGGGCAGTACTTGAGGTGACGCTTCAAATCACCACTTTCTCCTAAACGCTCTGCCGCATGCGCAGTAGAAGTCCTTCGGTGCTGGGAGAGGAAGACGATGTTGATGGACCCGCCTGCGCCATTCCGGGCGATCCTGTGCGAGCCGGTACCACTCAGACTCCGGAATATGTAGTGAGCGCAGATCACCGACAATCGTGTCTCGCCCGCGTTTCTTTGGCCTGTCCCCTTGGAAAAACGCGATTCCGCGGCCGCGGCAAATTTCGCAGAAGTTGCCATCATCCGCGGAAATCACGGAATCCACACTTTTGCCCGCGGAATCTGAATTTTTTAGGGTAAATTACTAAAATTATTACTCAGAAAGCAGCAGAAAAACTACTTTGCGATCTGTTGGAGCACATTTCTCTTGCCAGTGCAGGTCTCTCCAAGATTCTTCATTCTTATTCAGTTTGTGACTGCAAAGGATAGTATGAAAAGTGCTCCTTCATGCGACTAGTTGTCATATCCTCTACGAGGAGGGTGAAAAACTTGCAGAAAGTGCCCCAGATTTTTGATTTTACAGCAGAAAATGCCGCAGAAAACCCCTCTTTACCCCGCGGAATTTGCCGCAGAATTTTGAATTCTTGGCCGCGTTTTTCCAAAGGGACAGTTTGGCCCATGCCGTGGTCTGGTTGCCTCAAGCTCCCCAAACAACACTTGTTGAGGAATCCGGGCCACGTCCATACGGGCAACATAACCCAGCCAACGCAGACGGTACTCACACAGGAGAGTGCCAATGTCTTCGGGAAGACGCGCTCTCTGGGCTAGATCAGCAGTAGTGAGATGATGGGAGTGCTGATCGCTCCTTGAGATTCCCAAGATGGAACGGATGCATGAGCGATGAAACAGATTCAGGCGATTCATCTGCCGGGCCTTCATGAGCCAAGTCTCTGCTCCATAGAAGAGGGTAGGGAGGACAATGGCCTTGTAGACAAGACGCTTAGACTTGATGGATAGACCGCTACACTTGAAGATTGACTTTTGCAGAGCGCCAAAAGCACGAGAGGCCTTGGCAAGGCGGGAGGTGAGCTCCTTGTCCAGAGCACCGTCTGCACTCAAGACACTGCCAAGATAAGTAAAGCTGTCCACAACCTCCACGCTTCCTCCATCCTGAAGATCAATGGAAGGTGGCAGGTCAGAGCAGTTCACCGCCATGGCCTTGGTCTTCTGGACGCTCACAGTTAGACCCCAACTCGAAGCACAGGACACAAACTCGTTTTTCATCGTCTCCAGGTGGCTCAAAGAGGTGGTGTAGAGAGCCGCATCATCAGCAAACTGGGACTCCGTGATGTCAGTGGAGGCCAGTCGAGACTTGGCGGTCCGATCCCCAACAAGCTTCCTGCCAACACGGTAGCGGACCCGTACACCCGGAACGTAGACTGGCGATGCCACGAAGAGACCACTGCAGAGAAATATAGATTAAAGAGCGTAGGTGCCAGTGTGCAGCCCTGACACAAGCCATTCCGGACGCTGATGTTGTCGGTGGCGACGTTAGGGAGCCGAACACACGCCTCCATGCCTTCATGGAGCGACTGGACAAGGCCAAGCAGCTTCGGAGGAATCCCCAGATTGCAAAGCACAAGCAACAAAGCAGACCGCGGAATCGTATCATAGGCCTTGCGCAGATCGACGAAAAGCACATATAGCTCAGAATCGTGCTCCACTGCCTTCTCCATCAGTTGTCTTGCGATGAATACCATGTCACTGCAGCCACGGCCCCTGCGGAATCCGCACTGGGAATCCGGCAGAGCAGCCTCCGCTACCGCCTGCAGGCGACCCTGAAGAACACGAGCAAAGACCTTGCCGACCACATCCAGGAGGCTGATGCCATGCCAGTTATCGCAGGGCCGTAAGTCACCTTTCTTGGGGATAGGGACAATCTCTGTGCTTCGCCAGTCAGACACGGCAGAACCGCAGGTCCATACCTCGTTGATCACATTGTGGATGCGCTCATGCAATGCCTCACCACCAGCAAGAATCATTTCCGGGACAATTCCAGACTGTCCGCCCGCAGTGCCTGGGTGTAGCTTGCGGATCGCCGCTACCACTTCCTCAAAAGAGGGCGGGTTGTCAAGACTTTGCCTGATATCAAGCACTGGCATGGACTCAATGACTTCCGCAGCAAACACACTCTCAACATTAAGGACACGATCAAAGTGGCGATGCCAACATGCTCCCAAACTCTCTGGACTGTCTGTCAATTTGCCATTCTCGTCCCGGACGCTGGATGTCACCACTGACTGCCGGCCAGTGTGCATTCCCCGCAACTTCTTGATACATTACCAGCGGACAGAGCCGTCCTTCTGGGTGGCCTCAGCTTCATCCGTAATTGCGCCGATCCACGCCTCAGCCAACCGAACAGCCTTGCCCACAGCTCGCTGGGCAAATCTCAGGGTCTTGCACTGCATCCTCATGTGGTTGGACTGGGATACGCTTGGCTGCTGGCACTAGTTCATCATCCCACAGTGGCACTTCCAGCTGGCCCTCAACAAGCAACTTTACTTCGGTCCGCACAGCCTCGCAATCCTCATCAGCCAAGCACCCTAAATCTTTAAACCTGGGATCCAGTCCAGCTGCTATGGCCTCGCAGCTGTCAGGGTGGATGCTACTTCGAGTCGTGATTTCAGCGTAGAGATGAATGCGGAATCATCATCAGCTTCAACACATGCATTCTGCGAGCCAAACATCAGGGGTAAGATGGTGGATATCGTGACCTTCTTCGAGGAAGACAGATCATTCATCTCACCACGAAAGGGCTCAACACATCGGCCATGTACTGTACCGACTTCCATTGGGCTGAAGTGAGATTCAGAGACTGGCCTGCAGCTTTGGCAATGGTGATGTCTTGCAACACAGCCGTCGCAAACGGGCGCAGCTTGCAGCTTGCCTGGACAACATGTCGTGCGTACTGTTCCATCTTGTGGCAACGCCCAATATCAGACAGAGTGGCTGACGTACACTATCTGCCTTTTGCCGTTCACACAGGGCATTGGTGGCCTCGTTACTGTGATTGAAATGGCCCACCAGACGAGCAGCCACAGCTCTGTTTGCGTCATGAATCGTTTCATTTGAAAGTGTGAACAAATTGGCTTTTGCAAAGTGGTGGCCTTTCCATTTACGGTAGCATATTGGCTCTTCAACATGACAAACATAGCCTTATTCCTGGTGTCGTACGCAGTTGGTCATATGTGCATCTTGCCTGCTACTGCTCAATGAGCAGTGTGTAGTACATCTAACCATCTGCGCACCTACCTTCGTTGAGTGCATGAGGAGGGTTGCTTCTTTCCATACATTGGACTACTTGCGGAGCATATTTCGTGCATGCTCGCCTAACTTCTATATCATGTCTGGCTGTTGATAGTCTGACTCTTAGAATGCCCTAAAGTGAGTTAGCATGACTGGAAACTGACCAGTGCTTTGGTTTGTATGTTTCCTGCAGCCAACGTTGCTACCAAGAGCACAGAATCTGAATGGACCGGTAAGTGTATTGATATTGAATTGGTATTGAAATTGGTATTGAAATTGATATTGAAATTGGGTTTGAAATTGATATTGACTTCTTTGATTCACACAAACGGCACAAAGAAGGTTTTAAACAGAGTTCGTAGCAACTCCGAGTTTCTTGCACAATGCAATCTTCAGGCAACTTCTTTGTTTCTAAATGTTCTGAGCACTCCACCGCTACTGCTGCTACTTTATTATAATAGACAGGTTGCTGTAGCTGAGGTGCCTTGGGTAAAAATGGTACTATTCCTGAAGTCTTGCTGCAGGTACAAGTGTAGATTTTAAAATGATTTTGAAAATAATGCTTTGTCTTTGTGCGTAGGGTTGAAGCTGTTTTCTACATCTGATGGAAGCCGGGTTAAGACGATAGTCGAGGTACAACGTGAGCTCGATGCTCACCTACCACAGAGGCGTCGGCGACCGTCAGTGTCTTCAGGCAGGTGGGTTTTGAAGTCAGCAAGACCTTACTTTGCTTTCTGTTCTCTTCTTCTTCGTACAGTCATTCACGTGTGCTGCATACTGAAATAATATTTCAGTGTGCAGCACGTATGGCAGGCTATACGTATACAATGATATGACATACAGCCTGCCATGTCAGCTAGGCCCTTTTTCATATCGAGAACTGCGTTTCTCCGATGCTCCCCTTTCATGAATACGGTTGCATTACCAAAAATCGCAAGGCTTGCTGGCAGGTAGCAACTGACGATTCCATTGTTAGCGTACCACGTCTGGCTTGCTCCAGCACATGTTTACAAGCGACTCCTAGCATCCCTGACTTGAGCCGCCCCTTCACCAGCTTATCCTGGAAGGGTGGGGGTGTAACATACGAGCTTACACATCCAAAGCACTCACAATGATGGTGTCGAGCTGAGTTCGTAGCGCACCTCGTGAAGCCCTCTTGCAGACATTAAGCAATCTTGGTGGTTGCTTTGTAGCCTTCCAACTCTTCCTCCACGGCTCGCTATCGGTCTCTTGGTCTGCAAGATCACCGGGGAAGCAACGGAATGAGCTATTGGCACTCTGTGCCATAGGCAGGGAAGTGGTGCTTCGCGCTGGAGCAGCCATACTTCGTACTATTGATACATGTTCTGTTGTGCAGGAGTGTGGCACGAACACAGTCGAGCGATTGCAGACCTTTCTACATGGATCATTAGCTAATATTAATAAGTGTCAGTGTCATTGCTGCTGTTTGTTGCCTTGCCTCTGTACTGTGCATGCAGTGAAGATGATGATGAGGAGATAAGAAGACTAGCTTCAGCTGCCGTCTGCGGGGAGGATATAGTTGAGAGGGGTGACATGAAGAACACTGGTAGGTTTTTGTATGCCCTTTAACACGATCAATTGAGCTGATAGGGATCCGGATCGACTGCATCAGTCGTTGTATGCATGTTTGCTTTGTCCAGCCGTTTTAGGAGCTGCATTGACCGGCGCCTTGCTCCTAGAGTGTGGTGGTGTTCCTGCGGATGCCGAAAACTCAGTCTAACTGGATCTCGGGCGAACGGTGAATTTGTTTTGCGTTATCCAACCTGGGTCGAGAGAAAGTTCCCATAGGCTGGTGCCATGGTGATTTTCCCTTTGATCAAAGCCACTGGTGCATCCTTCACAGCTTGGAATTCTGCACACTGTTAGAAAATCACGTTATTAGGCCAAAACAAAAAATAGGCTTGTTTCCGGTCGGCAACCCCTCAAAAAGGAGACTCGGTCGGCCGGAATGAAACTTTTTTTGGATACTTTTTTTGGTTCCTCAATCGTTGTGGTATTGATGGACAAGAGCACCTACACATGTACATTCAAAAAGTACATATATCATGGCAAGGATCGATGTCAAAGTGACTGACTCACTGTTCTTGTACAGCATGTGGTGTATTTCTGTTTTCGTACATCCTGAGAAATCAAGCAAACAGTTCGAGTCCTTCCAGCTCCGTTATTCTAGCTCGTATCGACCCCGGAGGTTTTCGAGCCGACAGCTGAGAATCTCTGCTACCTTGTAGGTGTTTCTATTGTGGAATTCGGTTGAGATTTGACTGAGTTATGACTCGTTGAGTGCACTTGCACACATGACATTGCCACCGTTTGTATACATTTGGGACCAAAAAAAAGTTTCAGAATTTGGGAAAAAGTGGCCCGGTCGGGCGACCGGAAACAAGGTCATAATTTGTTTTGGCCTTATGTAAACATTCAGTACTCCACAGCATTCACTGAAGAGATCTGTATAAAGAGCTATGTTACTGCTGTGTTACTGCAAGGTCAGGACGTCACTGCAAAATCACTTGCATTGTTGCCTTCTGCAATGTAACTTAGTACTGTATTTTCTCTCTCTCTGTCTCTGTCTATCTCTGTCTCTGTCTCTGTCTCTCTCTGTCTGTCTCTCTCCCTCTCCCTCCCCCTCTCTCTCTCTCTCTCTCTCTCTCTCTCTCTCTCTCTCTCTCTCTCTCTTTCCTTCTCATTTTCTTTCCCCTTTTCCGCAGACCCAACAATGGGAAAAAGTTCGGCGAAGGCGCGCCAAGAAGGTGTAGTCATTGACCGGCAACCAGTTGCTTCCATTGACTACACAGCCTTGCGTCCACCTGTCAAGGAGCAGGAAGTGCAACCTAAGAAGGGAAAAAAGAAGAAGAAAAAGAAGAAAACCGATGGACCCTCTGACTCCTCTGACGACAATGTTTCAGTGGCCAAAAAGGACGCATGTGATGAATTGACGTCCATCAAGGTGAAGACGAAAAAGAAAGGAGTCGAACTGGCCGAGGAGAATCCTTGTGAAGACATTGTGGCGGTGAAGCATAAACCGAAGAAAAAGAAACATAAAGAGTGCAAACAATGAATTGATGTAATAAAGCCTCTGGTATCTAATTCTGCAGGTCAGTGGTTGAAGTGACACTTCTGAGTTTCACATTCCTGGTCCTGGGATCGTGCCTTTCATAGATGTGTCTACTCTCCCGCTTGAAGCAGCGCACAAATGCCAATACTTCCTTGAAAATGGCTGACTTTTATAAAATTAAAATCTTCCTGCTTTCTTTCTTTTAATTTGGAACTTTGTAGGGCAGTATTTTGTAGACTGCTATGTCCACATATGCCTGCTGTACGGTGAGGTTTGGAATTTTATTGTTCACATCAGCTCATGACGTGCCTGTGATATGAATAATGTTGTAACAAGGGGGTGACAAACAGTTAGTACTCCTCAGGGCTGTAGCCAGCCTGAAACTGAATAGAAGCTGAGGGAGTCAGGGGTCAGCTCGCACATCCATTGTTGCAAGATCGATCCGCATGCATTGTTTTCAATCAGTCCAAACGTGGAGTACTCGTACAGTAGAACCTCTGTTATCCGGGCGCCGCGAGACAGTAGGGGCCTGCATGTATCTCAGTATGATTTAATGCCCGAGTATGATTGACTACAAGAGCAATACTTGCTGATACATGCCTGAACAACATCAGTCGTGTATACAGCCAGTATTTTTTTTTTTTTTTTTTTTACTGTGTACGGTCAAGTACGGAGTGCAGTAAATCATTTATTGTATATTTGGTGCAGTAAAACTGCCCAGATCCGGACGCCCCTAATCTGGGCACGTCCGTCTACCGGGGGGCACCTTTCTGACCCATCTAGAGTCATAAAAATGTCTTTTCAACGGAAAACGGCCCCAAAACAGTCATATTGTTTGGCATAAAATCTTTACTTGCATGAAGTAAGTCAGATGATGTAAGTTCTGAGTTACGGGCAACTCCTAGTTGGGGGCAGTGCTTGGTCCCAACCTGCCCAGATCTGGGGAGTTTGCTGTATATCACTGAGTTTAAATCTTAACCTTATTTTCAAACCAGTTAATATTATTTGCTAATAATAATACTGCGGCTATCCTAGATACGTGCAAGACTGGAAAATTCTTCAAACTGGTAGTCAATATAGCCTTAGGATTTACTGTAGATGGACAACCCACACGATCAATACTAGCCTGCACTTTAGATTGAAAAGACAAATCCAATGATGTAGGTAGGCAGACATGTGTATTGATCGGTTTTTTTTTAACATACTTCAAGTATTATTCCGTACATGCCTGCTGTCAGTAGCGTCTCTCCGTTTTTGCCAAGCATGCCTGTTGCTTCTTGTGGTGGTTGGTGTATCTGATGGTGCAATTGATATTGTCCATTTCCAATATGATCATTGATCAATTACTAGTACACCAAAACATCAACCTGCTCAGGAGAAGTAGATGATTCAAGTGATGACTGGGCATGGTCAGAGCAATCCGCTGATTCAGCAGGGTGGCAGTACACAGTATTTCTGCTCGGCATTTTAGGTTCTCATCTGCAGTACTCAGAGTCAATGGCCGAACTGATCACAGTGAAATCCAGTGAGCAGCAAAGCATGTCTAAACCAGCTCAAAGCATCGAAGTCCGGGTGCTCTAACTGCGAGAAACACAGCGGGCTTTGCATGAGGGCAAGTTCCTTTGTAACCAGAAACTGAGAAAGAGTGGCCAACGAAGCCGAACTAAGGCGAGGGAGCGTAAGCGTACGTAAGCAGACACATAGGCTACTTGAATAGAGACATCATCATCTACATGAATACAATGCAGATTACAGAAGGTATCCAGGGTGCGGCATTGCAAAATAGGACATCTAAAACAAGCAGGATTTGAATGGAAAGCAAGCAACACTACATCATAGTGTGCAGGCAACATCATGGTATTTAAAAATAAATTATGGTCATACCTAAAGAACTAATAGCCAGTTTGCATCAAGAAGACATCA